>NW_027465908.1:2118377-2421003 GCF_049634645.1 Pelodiscus sinensis
CTTTTCCTATGCCAATATATCTTTTTTGAGATGAGGCGACCACATCTATATGCAGTATTTAAGACATGCGTGTACATTAGTTTGATATAGAGGCAATAAGATGTTTTCTGTCTTATTCTCTATCCCCTTTTTAATGATTCCTAACATTGTTTGCTTTTTTGACTGCAGCTGCACACTGAGTGGATGTTTTCAGAGAACTATCCACAATAACTCCAAGATCTCTCTTGAGTAGTGTGACAAGGCTCCAAAGAAACCCCAGTGGGTCCAGCGCTTCCTGGTGGATTTGCTTGCCTCAGAGGCTCACAGCAGCCCACAGTTTTAGGCACCACACTCGGGGCTTTAGCTGTTGGAGTTCTTTTTATCACTGGCTAGCATATGGTAAAACAGAGAATAAACTCCAGTCCTTTCCTCTGCGTGGAAATCGGGAGGTGGGTGTTGGGGGGGGGGGAGAATCGGGGGCCCACCCTCTACTTTGGGTTTCAGGCCAGGGCCACATGAAAGTAGCTGCTTGTGTGAATCCCCGACACCTGCAATAATACAGCTCCAAGACCCCTGGGCTACTTCCCCACACGTTCCCCAGCACCTTCCTTCTCCCCAGTTCGTCCTCCTAGTTGTGATCTCCTTCCCTCTTACTCCCAGTAGCGCTCTCCTCCTTCCTCGCAGCTGCAAACACCCTACACTGCAGGCAAGCTTCTTTTATAGCCAGTCTGAACTGGTTTTCTTAATTACCCCCCCGGTGTTCTAATTGGGCTAGGCTGGACAATTAGCCCCAGCTGTTCCACTGCCCCAGCTTGCCTCTGCTGGTTCTAAACCAGCCCCTTCCTGTTACTCAGAGGGCAGGGATTTCCTTAGTCTGAAACTTATAGATCTCTCCTCCACTACTTTTGTTCTTAACCCTGTCACAGTAGTTGTAGCTAAAGTAGTCCCCATCATATCGCATGTATAGTTGGGATTATTTTCTCCAATGTGAATTACTTTACATTTACCAACATTACTTTTCATTTGCCATTTTGTTGCCCAATCGCTTAGTTTGGTGAGATCTTTTTGAAGCTCTTCACAGTCTGCTTTGGTCTTATTTTGAGCAGGTTAGTATCATCTACAAATTTTGCCATTTCACTGTTACCCTTTCTCCAATTTTAAAAAATATGTTGAATAGGACTGATCCCAGTACAGACCATTGGGGGACACCACTAGTTTCTTCTCTCTATTCTGAAAACATATCATTTATTCCTACCCATTGTTTTCTGTCTTTTAATCAGTTATCAATGCATGAGTGGACCTTCCCTCTTATCTCATGACAACTTACTTATTTAAGAGCCTTTGGCAAGGGACTTTGCCAATTATGTTCATTTACGTGTCTGATAATTTTATTTTTTTACTATAGTTTCAACTGATTTGCCTGGAACTGACAGACTTATTGGTCTGTAATTGCTGGGATCACCTCTAGAACCTTTTTTAAATATTGGCATCACATGAGCTATCTTCCAGTCATTAGGAACTGAAGCAGATTTAAAGCATAGGTTACAAACCACAGTTAATAGTTCTGCTGTTTCACATCTGTGTTCTTTTTGAACTCTTGGGTGAATGCCAACTGGTTCTGGTGACTTGTTACTGTTAAGTTTATCAATTTGTTCCAAACTCTCCTCTAATGATACTTCACTCTGAGACAATTCCTCAGGTTTGTCGCCTAAAAAGAAAGGTTTGGGAATCTCCCTAACATCCTCAGCCATGAAGATCAAAGTGAAGAATTCCTTTAGTTTCTCCGCAATTACTTTATCCTCTTTGAGTGCTCCTTTGGCATCTTGATCGTCCAGGGTCCCCCCGGGTTGTTTAGCAGGCTTCCTGCTTTTGATATCCTTAGCAAAATGTTTATTACTTTTTGATTTTTTGGCTAGCTCTTCTTCAAACTCCTTTTTGACTTTTTGTATTACATTTTTACACTTATCTGTTGCACCTAGATAGAGGTGCAATATTTATCTGGGGAAAACCTTTGTTCCTTGTGCATTGAAGCAAGAGAAATGATTAACATTATAAGCAATGGAGCTACTAGTGTTATAATCCAATTTATTCCTTCCAAAAGAAATGATAATTAATCTGCTTTTTGACAAGTGCTTCTTCCATATCAGTATAAATGAATATCAATATGTCAAGATTAAATACACTTTCCAGGGTGGTCCTTCCAGACTTACATGGAAATGGAATTTCATTAAGACTGAAAATTCCTCCCCTCCCCATATCACATGTAAGTGGAACCTACAATCTCCACAGAAAGATCTATTTATATAGCAATCTAGAAGCTAAGTACACGTAAGGGGATCTGATTGCCACTAGATACTTGCAAAACCTAGTATCAGCTAAAAAGACAAGTATGATTTTGACCTACCATCAAACACTGTAGTATCACCATCTCTGGTCAATTCAATGGTCTTGAAAGTTGGAAGAGTCTTCAGTGGATGGTTGGAGGGAACTAAGAGAAAAAAAATCAGTACAGAAAAGGTTGAGAATACAAAAAGAATATATTCTCTGCACAGTGGAGCAGATCACTAAATGGAGAATTTTTTGTACTCTCCTCTTCCCCCCCAGGGATTTCATATATCAGATAGATTCTCTGTAGAGAACATAAGACATGTGGAGGAAAAGAGGGGGAAAAAAAAAGAGAATACTTTACCTTCTGTGTGAGTTACCAAACTCTCAGGGTAGTTGTTGGTGTCTAGAAGTGTATGACCAGAAGCTACAGAAGGAAGAAAAAGAATCAAACAAGATAATTCCATTCAGGATTCTTCTTTCCAAAAATAACCAAGCAGGTAGTCTAAAAAAAGACTACAGATGCAGTACTGAAGCATGCCATCTGGCTTTTTATCTCACCATGGGAAATTTAGCATTCTCAATACAAGAAAGTCAAACTTTCCAGACACTAAAGGTTTCTGAAGATATAACAACTGAATGTCAGGAATGAGGAATTTATTTTTTTAAATGAGTCATTTAGTAATTTGTAAATGTCTTTCAAAGTCATCTGTTTAAAACAGTCATATGGTCAATAAATCCTTTCTAAATACTAGTTTTAATGAGTAACAAGACACTTATATTATTTTGTCAAAATACCTAAAGGGACCTATACACATTAGGGATGTTAAATTTCTATTAACCATCTACTCAATTAGTCAATGGTGGGAGGGGGGCGCACTATTCCTGCTGCACCTCTGCCTTTTAAATGTAGGAAGAGCCACCCACGGTTCTTCCTACATTTAAAAGGCAGAGGTACAGCAGGGAACCCGGGGCAAGCAGGGACTCAAGCAGTTCCCACTTGCTCCAGGTCCTGACTGCTGTGCCTCTGCCTTTGAAATGTAGCAAGAGCCCCATAGGGCTCTTACTACATGTAAAAGACAGAAGCGCAGCAGTTGGGACCCAGCGCAAGTGGGGACTGCTCGAGTCCCCTCTCGCACAGTTTCCCATGCTGCCCTTCTGCCCCCTCACTGAGACAGTGCTGGAGGAAACTGACTTAAGCTGGTCCCACCCAGCACCAGCTCCTGCTCCCCCCACCACCTTGCTGCCTCTGATACAGTCACCGATACAATCGACTAGTCATTTACATCCCTAATGCACAGATTTCCAATTCCTTGACAATCAGATCTTTGATCTCCTAATAATTATCTCCCTCCCCCCAAATCAAGAGATATTTAGCAGCACTGAATTCAGCTGCCATACATACTGCCTTGTAGTAACTCCTGTATGCTATCCAATGTAGTGGCAGCTTTCATTTCCAGACAGTAAGCAAAACTGGATAGTGCTTTGCTGCGGACTGTAGGTGCCTTGTCTGAGCAGCGGCCAAAGACCATATCCTGCACCAGAAACTTGTGCTTTAGAAGCTTCTGATGCTCCCCAGTCAGAGAGCTGTCCGGTTTCCTCTCTGGTAGGTCCAACAGAGCTAAGGCTACATCAAGGGCAAACACTCTGTAAGAAATCTAGGAAGAGAAGTACACAAGATTGTCCATTATGTACGTACAGATAGTACCCGACTTACGAACAGGTTACATTCCGAACACCTGGTCGTAAATCGATTTGTTTGTAAGTTGGAATACAGGCTTTTAAATGTGGCCGCGCTGTTAGTAAGCGCGGATCGCACATTTGTAACTTGGCGACCGGCTGTATTGGGCTTAATGGGAGGTTGGTCGTAAGTACGAACGGTCATAAGTCGACGTGTTCATAACTTGGGGACCGGCTGTATTAAGAAAATAGCAATAAGAAAAAATACTCTTCACTACTTATACAGTGTTTTACATGCTCAAAACACAGCTATGTCCAAAAGCAAAGCCACTTACCTTGGTATTATGCGAGTATCTATAAAGCCAAGCTATAAAGTGAGCATACTCTGTACAAGGGAGCTTATTCAGCAATTTCATCAGGGCTTCTGCAGCATAGGTACGATAGTCAGATTTATCTGGGACCTAAAATACAAGGACAAGGAATTTGCCAAGACCAAAAGTCTGGTTGTTTATAATGATAGCTAAAAAGCATTTCAATCTTCAGAATAAATATCAGGTTATTCAAGAAGGTAATATAGCCTAGTAGGACTGGCTACCAGTAATTTCAGCATTCTAAACTTGTCTTTGTAAATTAGTCAACATACGGTCCTTGGCATGTCACAAATGCTAAAAAGCAAAGATTCCCCCTTTTTAAAATGGGGTAATATTAGCTGCCAAAGACAACTGTGAAAGCTAGAAAAACTTGATTTCAAGGGTGATCCACGGACACCCTAGCTGGTCACAGGCTTCTTGTTATCCTTGTTTCCAGCTTCTGAAGTTACATCAACAGTAACTACACATGTCAAATGTTTCTTTAATTTTACTTGGCCACATAAGTAATTCCTTTGTCGCAGGATTTTTAAAATTATTGTTAAAAATGTCAATAGAAGGCACAAGCAACCGTGAACAGTGGAGTGTCCACAAGAATCTCTGCTAAGATGCATATTACACTTTGTTGTGACAGCGTGGCTCTTTAGATGTGTGTTTTCATACTGTCAATCTCAGACACTCTCAAACAGCCAATAAAAAACCTATGGTGATAATTTTCACTATTTAAAAATCTTTAAGAAAATGGTTTCTCCGTGTTTATTCATAAGCATCATATTCTATCAAAGAATAGTGCTGCTCCCTTTAGATCTGAGATATAAAAGGCAGGGATATAAGTGTGTCTGGTTAAATGATTAATTGGTAAGCAGATGTTTATTGGTTCATGCTAAGGGCTACATGCAATCTCCTCCCCTCCCCCCGTTCTCTCCCTCCCCTCCACACACACACTGCAGCTCTATGTGTAAATGTTTTAGGGGGGTGGCTGGCTCAGTCTCAGCTCATGCCGGGTCCCGGCAGCATCCCCTGCTGCAGCTCTGCATTAAAAGTATCTAAGGAGCTAGCAGATGGGCAGACTGGCTTGGGTCCCAGCTCAGAATCATTAGGTATTTTCAGTGCAGAGCCACTTATTGGATAACCGTGTAACCAACAAAGTATTTGGCTACACGGTTACCAGATTACACGCAATTTATCATCCCTAATAAAAAAGACCTAAGATACCTTGGCACAGATATGCTGAAGTAAGATTCGGAGCACCGGAAAGATGACTTCCTTTAGTTCATCTACTATAAAGCTGCACAAAACAGAAACAAGCAAATTGTAACAGGCTGCTTTTGTGATAGGGAGCAAAATCTTAGCACAAGGCCATCTCCTATATTCAGAGAGGCAGCTGTACACAGAGCTTCCTTATTCCACCCCTCACTGTTAAACTTGGTTCAATGGTCTCTGTATAAACAGCACTTTTAAAATATTCTTGTTTCTAAGTGCAAGAAGAGGAAATCAGAAACAGGAGCTGCTCTTAAAAGCAACACATCGGCAGTGGCATACTAAAACCAAACTCCATGTAAAAACTAAACCTTACCCTCTTGGGAATGCAGCACAACATAACACTACCTGGGTTGGCTCCATACCTGGGCTGGTTCTATTAAGTCCACCAGCACTCAAGTGCTCAGAGCCCTCACTAGTTAATTGCAATTAAACAATCTTAAATAAAGCCAAAAACTTGAACAGCACTTTGCAAACCAGAATTAAATGTGTCCCATCTGTTCCAAACATCTGTATTCAATAGCAGACAAGACAAGGGACAGTAGTACAGGTAGGGGATGCCAAATAAAGGTGCAGAGCCTATATAAGAAAGATTCCAGAAAGGAACAGGTTTTAAGAATAGGGTTGGAAGAAAGAATAGGCCCTAGGAAGATACTGCTCCAAGCATAGAGAATAGCACAAAGGAAAACAAAAAGCTAAAATGCAAAAAGATGAATAGAAAATTAAAGGATAAATTCCTAATTAATAATGTCTCCTTCACCGCACTCTGTTATGAACTAAAATCCCCAGAATTTGATGAAAGTCTAAAACAGGAGATCTTTGCCCTCCCATCCCATTTTTCAACCTTTCCCCAAAAGGCAAAATCTATGTTAGCTCTCATGACAGAAACTGAAATCGATCCTCATCCATGCAAAACAGTAGCAGAGTAAACCATAGCTATTCTAATTCTTTATTAACTAGCAATCAGGAGGGAGATAATGCCAAAGGGAAGACAATAACTTTGTATGTCACCTGATGAATTGTATTCCATGATTCCTAGCACTAATAGCTTGTGATGTAATAGAATGGGCTGTATGCCTGGATCCTTCCTCTCCTTGCAGCATGAGGATGACATTGAGAAGACGACAGAAGATACGGCGCAGAGTCTGGAAGAGACAGCCAGAATCAGCAAATCTTCAGCAACAAGAACTAGAAGAATGACTTGGTTAATAAAAGCTTCAGAGGGGTAGACAAGTTAGTCTGTAATAGGAAAAACTTAAAAAACAACAAATAGCCTTGTAGCACCTTAAAGACTAACAAAACATGTTACTGTAGTTAATAAAGTCATCTAAAGCCAGGCAGGTTCACACTGTACAATTTTCCCTAACAAAATCCAAAACAGAATATTTTAAAAGGGAGGCTACAGACAGATAGCACTTTTCTTGTATTGCGGATAAACTTACCTTAACTGATGTCATACAAGTCTGAAAAGACCTAAAAAGTTACTTTGTAGCAAGGCAATTGAGTTAACAAGGTGCATAATTTTGAGTGTAACACAATATAGAAGTTAACTGACTGAAATTCAAATGCCTGTGTTATACAGTCAGATAGATTTCTAGCCTTCAACTCTAAATCAGTTGCAACAGAAATCCACTGAATTTGAGGAAATTCATAACTTTCTCACAGAAAGCACCTTAAATTAAATGCCTTCGCATGGATGGTGCAGAAAGTACATTTTTGGTGTTCCATGCTTGCCATACTTTAGTTGTCACACTGTCTCTATTATTCATATATTTTGGCTGAGGGGCCTTGGAAAGGAGAGGTAGAAAACAGGATCCAAATTCTGAACAAATGAGCGTTAGTGGCTTCTTGGTATTATATTGCAATCCCGAAAAACACGGAAACTTTCTAAGTTCAAATGAGGGGGGCTTGATTTAACAAACAAGGCCAAACTGCAGACTTGCAAAATAATTAGATGTCCCTATGAGAAAGAATTTTCTGCCAGTTTGCATTAATCCTGCTTCCCACAGTGAGTAATATTCCCACAATTCCCACTTTTGAATATCACTAAAAACCACAACACAGAATATAACAGAATTAGGGCACCACCTAGCAGGTAGCGAAAGAATTGTCAGTTAAAGTCAGAAACTGTTTAGATTCTCTGCTCTAAGATACTGAAGAGATGCAATTTTACATAACTATCCTGATTTTGATACACAATTGCCAAAATGTTTTCATTAAACTAAGGTGTATAAATACACAACAGTCATCATAGAAGTTGCAGAAAAGAGGCATGAGGAAAAAGAAGTACCTAGGCCTATCCCCAAATGGGAAACTTAAGTATATCATTAAAGTGATCTACTAAAGGGGGAAATAATTGTTCCCTTTTGATGTATAAGGTCCTGAAAGACTACGATTTTTACCTTATCTTCTGCACCATGAAGAGGGGAGCACAGCAAGAACAGCCCATGATAGGCCAACTCTGGGACATATTTTGCTTGGTTAATGTTCCTAAACAAAAGAACATGCTGAAGTGGTTTCACTTACTGCTGGATATTTATTTACTTTATTAAAGTGACCAAACATACTATGTATTAACTGGAAAGCCATATTTTAAATTCACTGATTATAGTTTCTATGTAAATCTAGGAAGACCACACATTCCAAATTTATCTAGAGAAAAATCAGTTTTCATTGTAACATCCAAAGAATATTTCTATCTAATATATTCACTGCTTTCTCTCTCCAAAACAATGTATAAATATTAAAAAGTAACAGCTCACATTGTTCCTGAAAACTCAAATTCACGCACTGCAGGTTCAAAGCTTGTTAACTCAACAAAGATCTACAAGGTAAAAAAACAAAGAGGGGAGGTTATGTGAGCGGTAGTGGTGATGGTGGTAATGGGAAGGGGCGAGGATGTGCCTACATACCCGAGTCTCAATAGTTTTAGTTACCTGCATGCAATTCAGCACACAAAGAGGTTTCTCTTTCAGAGAGAACTTGGGCAGAAGTCTTAAGAAGTTTTTCAGGAGGAGAAAGATGGCTTCACGAATTTGAAGCAAGTCACGTGCTGAAAAATAAATCTCTTCTTCTTGATCTTCCTCCTCTTCAAAGATCTCATCCATCTAGATTGGTAGAAGGCAGAACATCATTTATCATAGCTAAAATTGCCTTTTTTCCTTAGAAATCAGAAACTCTTGTTTGTACTATGCAGAAATTCTGATTAGCTTATGTACTTGGTTAATAGTTAAGTAGGACTGGAATTTGTATCCAACATATCAAACATGTTCTTGCAAAAGATTTAATGGAATTTAGTATTACTAGAGACAGGATGTGACATACAGGGAAATGTCACGGTTTATTTCCTTCTGAGAGTTTACCAACTCCTCCCCCTCTCACATATACACCACCCCTGCAGAACAAGGGTTGGGTGTCTGAATACTGATATTGATCTACACAAAGCCAAATACCTAAATTCCTAGCTCTACCTACTCTTTTCCACTGTCTGGGTATGTCTACACTATAAAGTTAATTCGAACTAACAGCCATTAGTTCGAATTAACTTTGATAGGTGCTACACATACAAACCGCTAGTTCGAACTTAATTCGAACTAGCAGAGCGCTTAATTCAAACTAGGTAAAACTTATTCTACAAGGACTAATGCCTAGTTCGAATTAAATAGTTCGAATTAAGGGCTGTGTAGCCACTTAATTCGAACTAGTGGGAAGCTAGCCCTTCCCAGGTTGCCCAGGTGGCCACTCTGGGCCAAACCAGGGAAACTCTTCTGCCCCCCTCCCGGCCCCGGAGCCCTTAAAGGGGTACGGTCTGGCTATGGTGCTCGTGCCAGTTGCAAGCCTGCCAGCACCCAGCCAGCAGACCCTGCACCTGGCACAGCACGAACCAGCCACTCACTGCCACCCAGCCCTCTGCCTCTTCCCAGGACCAGGCTGGGGGCTCCCAGGAGCCTGCCCGGGGCCACAAGAGGCGGGCACCCGCCTGGTCTAGTGTGGAGATCATGGACCTCATCCAGGTTTGGAGGGAGGCCTCCAATGTCCACGACCTCTGCACCAGGCACAGGAAAGTGGCCATCTAGGGCAGGAGAGCTGCCAGCCTGGCCACCAAAGGCCACATACAAACCCAGGAGCAGGTTTGCATGAAAATCAAGTTGGTCCAGTGAGACCCCTGACACTGAGCTTAGAACATAAGAACGGCCGTACTGGGTCAGACCAAAGGTCCATCTAGCCCAGTAGCCTGTCTGCCAACACCAACAGCGGCCAACACCACGTACCCCGGAGGGGATGGACCGAAGACAATGACCAAGCGATTTGTCTCGTGCCATCCATCTCCAGCCTCTGACAAACAGGCCAGGGACACCGTTCCTAGCCCTTGGCTAATAGCACTCCATGGACCCAACCTCCATGAATTTATCTAACTTCTCTTTAAACTCTGTTACAGTTCTAGCCTTCACAGCCTCATGTGGCAAGGAGTTCCACAGGTTGACTATGTGCTGTGTGAAGAAGAACTTTCGCTTATTAGTTTTAAACCTGCTGTCCATTCATTTCATTTGGTGTCTAGTCCTTCTATTATGGGAACTAATGAGGAACTTATTGTTATGCACCCTCTCCACACCACTCATGCTTTTATAGACCTCTATCTTATCCCCCCTCAGTCTCCTCTTTTCTAAGCTGAAAAGTCCCAGTCTCTTTAGCCTCTCTTCATATGGGACCTGTTCCAAACCCCTAATCATTTTAGTTGCCCTTTTCTGAACCCTTTCCAAGGCCAAAATATCTTTTTTGAGGTGAGGAGACCACATCTGTACACAGTACTGAAGATATGGCGTACCATAGTTTTATACTTCCCCTGGCTTCCCCCTTCCAGCTCCCTCATCCCAGGTTTCCCCCTCCCCTCTCCCACCTCCTTCGCCCAGTCTCCCGAGAGGTTAATCTCCCCCCCCCACAGTTTTGTTAAATAAAGAGAGTTTCTATTTTTGAACACACGTGTCCTTTATTTTTTACATCAGGAAGGGGAGCTAGGGAGGGGTAACTGGAAGGAGGTGATGGAGGAATGGGGCACGAGCCCCCGATGGGGAGGACTGGGTGGCTCTGTGGGCTCCTCGGGGTGGAAGCTCTCCTGCAGGGGCTCCTGGATCCTGACAGCCCCCGAATGACCACCCCCCCCGGATAGCAGCCTGTGGCAAGTGCAGCCAGGCTGATGGCCGAGTGCTGTGATGTGCCGAGTGTGGGCACTCAGGGCACTCCAAGACAGGATTGCTTTGCTGTCCCTCATCGAGGTAGACAAGTAAGCGGGGAACCCTGACAACTGTCTGTCCGGGGTGGGGGTCAGATCCCTTTAAGCACAGCCCTCGGCTAGCCTGAGGCAGCAGCTCCACACTCTAAGTCCTGGTTCCGGCCAGCCTTAACTTCGGTTCAGGGTCCACTCAATGTAGACATGCTAGTTTGAATCAGCAAAATGCTAATTCGAATTAGTTTTTAGGTCTAGATGCACTAATTCAAATTAGCTTAGTTCCAATTCACTAATTCGAACTAAGTTAGTTCGAATTAGGGCTGTAGTGTAGACATACCCTCTCTCACCACAACTCTGCCCTCATATTCCTTCATATTTTTTATGTCCAGGAGTCAACTAAGCACAACAAAAGTTTTAGAAAAGCTAGAACTTTTCAAGAGGTACACTCATATGCACTTCATAGGAAACCGCAAGTATTTAGCCCTTAGTCTTCCATCATTAGATTAATACAGAAATCTGAATACCCTTCGTCCTTCAGTCCTACTAACATACAGGTCTTCTAAATATACAAGACAGCTTCAGGTTGCACTTATGATTAACATCATTACTCTCTCTACTGCTGGATGTGTTAATATGATGTTGCAGAACAGGACGCTATCTTCTATCACAATCCACTCATCAGCAAAAAACCTGCCAGCTAACTTTGCATGCCTGGCTTTTTAGAAATTTGTAATGATGCACAAAGTTACAAGAACACTGCTTGATTTCAAAAAACAACTTTGAAAGTGCTGAAAGAGAAGTGAAGTCTCCTTTTGATTTCAAAATGAAAGCAGTTTCCCATTGAGTTATGAATTAATAGAGAGCATAAGGTTCTGGATCTGAAGGTACTGTATGATCATCTTACATCAAAATTCTCTTTCCTGGTTGGCCTTCCTTTCTTATTTCTTCTTGCTTCAGCCTGAGACCTTTTGGCATGGTCTTTTTTTCTTTTCCGAGTCAGTTCAGATTCCTGAGGCCAGGTCTTTCCCAGGCTCTGAAGACATTTGTCAAACATCACTTGATGGAACACCTGATTAGCTACACTGCCTGCCCAGAAAAAAATACAAAACAAGTCAATATTTAAGTTTCAAAACAAAACTACAAAAACATGAACAGCATAACATAATGTAGCCATCTGCTCCACTAGTTTGCAGTCTGATGGTTAGAATACATGTACTATCCTGGTGCCTTGAGGTTCAGAAAGTGAAAAATCAGTATTTAAATTAACAAAATTCAGCTACATCTTCAGTTGGGCTACGTCTAGACTGGCATGATTTTCCACAAATGCTTTTAACGGAAAAGTTTTCTGCTAAAAGCATTTGCGGAAAAGAGCGTCTAGTTTGGCACGGACGCTTTTCCACAAAAGCACTTTTTGCGGAAAAGCATCCGTGCCAATCTAGATGCGCTTTTGCGCAAAAAAGCCCCGATCACCATTTTCACAATCGGGACTTTTTTTGCGCAAAACAAAGCTGAGCTGTCTGCACTTGCCCTTTTGCTCAAAAGCTTTTGCCCAAATGGGAGCAGCATAGTATTTCCACAAGCAGCACTGATTTCTTACATGAGATCGTCAGTGTTCTTGCGGAAATTCAAGCGGCCAGTGTAGACAGCTGGCAAGTTTTTCCGCAAAAGCAGCTGATTTTGTGGAAAAACTTGCTAGTCTAGACACAGCCTTGGTATTAATAAAATAGAACAATAAGCCAATCTGGAATTTACTGTTATAAAAAACAAAAACATTTTGAACTAGAGTGCATAGGAGCCTTAATACACAAAAGGATGCTGCCATACATTCAGTCTACTAGAAAACTTCAATTACTCTCAATATTAATCAGATAATTTTGCTTCCAACAAAGCATTAGTGAGCAGAATCCTCACAATCCACAGAACAGATACCGCACAAGAACTGGCAATACAATCATCTCCTAGTGAAGTTCAATCTCCATGTCACATTCAAGTCTCTCTGCTAAAACTGCCAGTGATGGAGACAGACTGATGAAGATGTCTGACAATTAGGATATGGACTCAGAGCATCACATATACAGGTTGAACTTCTATGGTATGGGACTCTCTGGTCCAGCAACATCTGTGGTCTGGCAGGCGGACCACAGACATTGGTAAATGAGAGAGCCCCAGCCTCAGAGGTTGCCAGCAGCTGAGAACTCAGCCAGTCTGGCAACCTGCAGGGTCAGTGGCCTGAAGGCAGTGAGCCTGACTAGCAAGCTGACAGCTAGAGCAGAACGGTGACTGGGGGGCGTAGCGCTCCACTGAGCGCAGCAGGCTAGCTGTGGCCCTACTGATGGGGAGTGGAGCTCTATCGGCCAGGCCGGGGACAGGGAGCCAGCCAGAATATGGCTGAGGACCTGGACTGGAGCCCCACCAGCAGGCCAAGGGCAGCACACTGGCGGGGTTGGCAGCCAAGAGGTGAATCCCGGAAGAGATCCAGTCCTGACATTCCCGGTACGACAACTCCCTTGTTTGGGACCACTCAGAACGGAGGATGCTGGATCAGGGCGGCCCAACATGTACCATCAAACTGCTAATATCATAGCAACTTTCCAGCACTGAATATCCACGCAGCTACAGAGGGGAATGGCTCAATAGCCATTGTCTATCCCACTTAACATTTTTATGAAAAAGGGACTGGTAAAAGCACTCTCAGACAGCTTGAGTCAAATTAACCACACTAGCAAGAACAGAAAGGAGGGATGCCTCTACTTACCAGGGATTTCAAGCAGTAAGAAATACAGCCCAGCAGCATGGAGACCATATAACCGCTGCTGCACATTAGACTTTTTATTCTGAGCCACTTGGACAAAGTGATACAATACAGCCACAAGAGCTTTGTGAGAGAGATTGTTCTCAGCAAAGAGAGTCCAGATATTCTGAGACAAAGCAGAAAACTGACAATGAGAACTATGTTAACTCACACATCAATTCCCCTCTGAGGCCACTTCCTATCATGGCCACTCAGATCAAAAAGGTACAAAGGGTTATGATGCTGGTTTCAACGAAAAACAGATACAGGCAGTCCCCGACTTACGCGGATCCGACTTATGTCGGATCCGCACTTACGAATGGAGCTTTTCTTGCCCCGGAGCTCACGGGCGGCGGGTCGCCACCCGTGTCCTCCGGGGCGAGAAAAGCTTCTCCCGGTCTCCCTGGTCTGCTGCGAGGGACTTCCCCTGCCTCCCTGCAAAACGGTGAAGAGTTCGCCCCTCGCTGCGCCGTTCTGCCCCTCTCCACTGGCAGACCCGTCACAGCCCCCCGACGGAGTACCTCCTGATACTCCGGCATATCCGATAATCCGGCACCTTTGGAACCCAGGTGTATTGTATTTGATAGTTATTACAGTGCCACGGGACTACTAGTCTGTAATGTAAAAAAATTATCAGCTACCATTAAGATTTTGAAAAAGGGCCCTTCTGTCCATTTGCCCCACACATATTAAATTGTTTTAAAAAGTATCCCTTATCAGATGTATATTATTTGAATAGTATTGTATAAAATATCAGTTACTGATTCGGAAGTCAAAATATTTAATTACTGAACTACTACAGAAAGATGGGGTGAGTATGAATAGTTAGAAAATATAACAGCTACATCTTTGCCACCAAATAAAGAGATGGATAATTTCCAACATACTTCAGTGGTCCCATAGTCCTCGGAAGCAAAAGAGTAGAGATACTTGTAAAGTTGTGTGAATGCATCAAGCCCATCTTCTGTGATCCCTTCTTCTATTCTGGAATCCAGGGGTTCTGTCTCAGTGAAGTCTAGTTCCCAGACTGTGTCAACCCAAGCTAGGAGACAAGGGGAGAGACACAGAACAAATAGTAACTCAAAAAATACAAAACATACTACATTTATATAGAACTATTCATTTCAAGCACCTTGTAAGCTAAAAATATGAACAAGAATCACTTCATTTACCACTCAAAATGTGAATGAAGGAACGTGGCAGTTGTTGTTTATAAGTGTAAAACAGTTTAGGATAGGAGTACCTGCTCTTTGGGCTGCCATTAACACTGAAATGATTCTGAAAAAAATCCTTTAGAACAATCAATCATTTAAAGAAAAATCTCTCTTACTTTGACTTAAATGCATCTATTTAAACTTCAACACAGAATAAAGTCTTCCCCACAGCAAATCCCACTCTTCCCCAAAAACATCCTGCCACACAAACCTCTCCTTGAACGTCTGTTAACTCAGGAACTTTACCAAATGGGAAGAAATCCTTCTTGATTAACCATTCATCAGGAAAGAAGCCAGTTATTAGGGTAAAAAAAGGACAATACCTTAGATTACAGAAATATAGGGCTGGAAGGGGCCCTAAGAAGTCATCAAATCCATTCCCCAGCACTAAGGAAGGATCAAGTACACACAGACCATCCTTGACATGTGCTTGTCCAAATTGTGAAAACTTCCAATGATGGGGGTTCTACAACAAACTTTTCAAGTCTATTCCAGAGCTTAACAATACTTACAGTCAGAAACATACCCAATTTTTAACCTTTCCTCATATGTCAGGTTTCCTAAACTTATCATTTTTGTTGCTCTTCTCTGGCCTTTCATCTTTCTCTTGCTCCTAATATATTTAAAGAATATCTTTTTATTGCTTTATCTTTCTTGCTAGATGTAATGCATGTGTGTTAGGCTTTCTGATTTTGTCCTTACATGCTTGTGCTATTCTTTTGTACTCCTCCTTCACAATTAAGCCAAGTTTCCACTTATTGTAGGACTCTTTTTTTATTTTTAGGTTATTAAAGAGTTCCTGATTGAACCATATTGGCCTCTTATTATGATTCTTATATTTGTTTCACATCAAGTTAGCTTGTAGGTGTGCCTTTCAATTGCTGCATAATTATTTCACCGAGGTATCATCTTCACACTCAATTTGTTCTCCTTATTCCTGACATTCTCAAGGATGTGGCTTTCCAAATATAAGTGACAGTACAATTAGACTTTTAATGACTAAAATAAAGATGATATAATTCAGATTGACAGGATGAAAATCTGTCCTTGTCTACACCTTTATAATATGTAGCTGGTATCATGAGCTTTCGTGGGTACAGCCCACTTCTTCAAATGACCGGAGTTCAGCTATCCCTGAACCTTTATAATAGTTTGTGAAGACTGTATTTCCCCCCTTCTTTAAAAAATAATGCCAGAGCACTCTCAATTATGTACAGTATTCTGCATTTCCCGCAATAAATGATTGTGCAGTATCGCTGAGCCCTGTTAAATAGCTGCCATGCAGCCCGCTTCAGCCTGCATTTCAATGCTGAAAAAAGTAATCCCTGTGTATAGGTCAAAATACAAATGTAGTAGTAAATATATACTGTATATGATTTTGATGGATAAAAATTGCTGATCATTAACATTTTAAGTAAATACAATTTTTAAATGTTACTTATTATCTATTTAAAACAGAATGCAAAAATTGAGGTCATTGCATACTTCAAACAATAAATTTGAGAATTATATTTCATATTAATTTCTTAATGACAAACAGATTTACAGTAATAATGTGTCGGAAGTTATATACAACTCCAATAGAGTATATACATTTGATTTGCTGTTGGTGAACATATCAGCAAGAATGCCAATTTAAAATTTGGCTCAACTTTTGTGTTTGTCTTATTTCTTTAAACACAAAGCCTCATATGAACAGAATTACTTTTATGACCACCCCTACTCCCCCACCCACACACACACAGCTAAATTTTGCTCTAGAATTCTTATGGAAGTTTTCCATAAGACTAGACACACTAGATGCACATAGCCTATTAGACTTAGGGACAACTTCTGTTGTCTATTACTGATAATTATGTCAATAAGAAATTAGTACTGTACATATTAATGTAATTCTCAATAAGTATCTTATGAGCTCCAACAGAGTTTTCCAAACAAAAATGTCGATAAATATAAGTAGCTGCAAAAAGGAACAACATCACCTTACTATTTTTGAAAACAACACATTCTTGCAAGCTTCTGAAATACAATGAGCTAGAAACAAAAGTTAAATCAAACAGCTTGTGTTATCTATGAAGCTAAGCAGCTTTTTATTATCCACAGAAGAGACCCAGCACAGCTTTAAGATCCATGGTGTTATGAATAACTAGCAAACTACAGCAGCACCCTGGCAAACTAGCGAGCAAGGGGGACGCAGTGGTTTTCGATAATGGAACAAAATGGAACAAAAAGATGAGATTCCCAATCTATGCAAAAGGGGGGGGGGGGAAGCGCTCTGGTTATTAAACCCTGAGCTCCCCATGAAGCAGGCCAGTATCACAAGATGTATACTGCAGAAGGACATAGAGAGGGTCAGCAGCACAAGGCATAGAAGCCAGGCCCACACACAAAATAGGACTCCCTAGGACAGTGCTCTCCCAGCTCCCCTGTGGAAATTGGGCTGGGGGGGGTGAAAGTGATAGGATGGGATTTGTGGGTCCTTGTCTGGCCCAAAAGAGGAAGCAAGCAGCACCCCCAGGCCCTTGGGATCCCTCTTTCCTTCAGCCCCCAGGTGTCTCCCTCCCCTCCCCCAGCCTCTTCCTCCCCTCATCTCCCCCTTCCTTCAGGCCCCCCGCCATCCCCTCTCCTCACCCCCCCAAGATCCCTTCTTCCTTCAGCCCCCTCCCCCACCAGGCCCCCCCACTCTTTCAGGTCCCATCGCTGTGGTCCCCTCCCCCACCAACCTCCTCCTCCCCCCCACAGGGACCCCTCTAACCCTCCCATACCACCCCCTCATTCTTCAGCTCCCCCACAACCGCCTCTTCCTTCAGCCCCTCCCCCTCTAGCCCCCCCCACGACCCCCTCTCCCTTCAGCCCCTCCCCCTCAAACCCCCCCACGACCCCCTCTCCCTTCAGCCCCTCCAGCCCCCCCCCCACGACCCCCTCTCCCTTCAGCCCCTCCAGCCCCCCCCACGACCCCCTTTTCCTTCAGCCCCTCCCCCCCTCGCCGCTTACCCGCACTGACCGCCCGCAGCCCCCAGCGCTCCGCGGCCCCCTGCGGCCCCTCAGCCCCCATCCTGCCTGTCCTCGGCGCCGCCGGTACCTTCGAACCACCCAATCCGCGTCGCGCCCTGACACCGACCAATCACCGCCCGCCGTCTGCGGGGGCCGGGGATTGGCTGGCCGGCTGCGCCTGCGCGGGGCGCTCACAGCTGAACCAATGCGCTTGCCCCGGGGGGTGAGGCCCGGACAGGGGGATGGCGCCTGCGCAATGGGAGGAAGCGAGGCCGGGCCGGGCGGCGCTTGCGCAGTACGAGGCCCGGCCCGGGATAGCCCGAGCGCAGCTAGCCGGGGCAGAGCGCGAGCGCGTCTGGGCTGCGGAGCAACTGCGCCCCCTCCCCCCCCGATTCCGGAGCGGGTCCGCCTCGTGCGAGCTGCGAGCCCGGCTCCTGCGCCGGCCGCGACGTGGCCGCCGAGCTCACCCGCCCTGCAGAGAGCACGGGGCGGGGCGCTCCCCAGCAGGGCCTCCCATTGCACCCCAGTCCCGCACCGGCCCCCTCGTTTGCAGCCCGCTCCCCCGCACCGGGCCCCCCCGTTTGCAGCCCTCTCCCCCGCACCGGGCCCCCCCGTTTGCAGCCCTCTCCCCCGCACCGGCCCCCCCGTTTGCAGCCCTCTCCCCCGCACCCGGCCCCCCCGTTTGCAGCCCTCTCCCCCGCACCCGGGCCCCCCCGTTTGCAACCCTCTCCCCCGCACCCGGGCTCCCCCCGTTTGCAGCCCTCTCCCCCACCCAATTGCACTTCTTTGCCCTACAGCCGCGGTACTTTACACCTTCCTATTGGGGGACCCTCCCAGTTGCACCCCCTTCTCCCAGCAGTGGTGCCCCTGCTGCACCGCATCCCCCACCCCAAGCGGTAAGTGCTCCCGTTTCATTACTTAGCACCCTCACTCCTTCCTGAGTAGTGGAGGTAAGAAACAGCGGAGCCCCCCCCCACCTCCTCGGGTGCATTGAACCCCTCGGTTGCCTGCCCATTGCACCCCGCAGATCCCCCCCCATTGCATCTCCCAGCAGTGCCTGCAGACTCCCTAGGCAACGGTTGTGCTGCATCCCTTTTCTAAACAGCAGTGGTCCCTTAGGCTGTTATATTGCCCTTCTTAGCAGCCTTCGAGGCCCTCTCTTGATTTCATTAGACCACCCTTCCCTAAGCTGCAGCCTTTTGGGTTGCATCATATTACCCTTCCTGAGCAACAGCTGCCTGTTTTATCCATTTCCCTCAGAAATATCCCTCCAGCGCCTTTGAATTGTATCATACCCCGTCCCATCCTGTAGTCCCCAAGCTTGCTAGGGTTGAACCCTGCCAGGATCCTTTAGCATTACAGTCTTCATCCCTAAGATTGGGTTGCATCCCCCTCTCCTTATCTGGGTGTCTGGACTGCATCCAGTGCTGTAGTATTTGAGCCCCTTGAAGGAAACAGTATCCTCAGGCATTGCCATTTCTTCAGTGCACCCCATTTCCTACAGCATCCTCCCTAGCCCTCTGGGATTGATATCCTCCTCCCCCCCCCCCCCCCCAGCAGTGAGATGAGCTTCTTTGGGTTTGGGCAGAGTGCGGAGTTGGAGCTGGTGCTGAGCGATGCAGAAAGCAGGCGTAGGGCTGAGCACAAGACTGAAGAGGGCAAGAAGGAGAAATATTTCCTTTTTTATGATGGGGAGACAGTATCGGGTCGGGTCATTCTCACCCTCAAGCACCCAAACAAGCGGCTGGAGCACCAAGGCATCAAAGTGGAGTTCATCGGACAAATTGGTGAGAGGGGAACGAGGGGGTGTGAGCAGTGCATGGTAGAACTCCAGGGGTTTTAATTGGGAGGTTGCAGGGGTACTTTGTACCAGCATGGAGAAGTGGGTTGGGCTCACTGCTTCCTAAAGCTTGGTTGCCACACGTTCCCGGGCCTGCCATTCTGTAGTGATTCCTCTGGTCGGAGTCTGATTGCTTTCTCCTCTGAAATTCAAAAACACCTCCAGTGAGGGTGGCAGTACATAGCAGTGCATTGCATGAAGTCTTATTTATTTGTTTTGCATTAGTGATTCCTCCAGATTGAATACATGTAAATGTTAACAATGCAAGGCTCTGTCTCCACTAGCCTAGGAGAAGGGAATGTAGTTACAAAGTGTGGGAATGTAGTTACAAAGTGTATCGGATGCTTGGAAACTGGGGTTATGGGCCCCAGTGTCTTGTCATTACATTGACAAGTCCCTTGATTATCAGAGGTTATTTCAAATCCCGTTAGATGTGGATGGTCCATGTGATCTATACACTTCAGTCTGCAGAAGGGAGACAACTCAAATCCTTTTCCACATTATTGTTTTCTCTCTCTCTCATCCTATTTTCCTGTTTCTGCTCATTTAGTGACCTGAGCTCTGAAATATATATAGAGAGATTTTTAAATTCAGATTCAAATCTCCAGGGCTACTTTTAAGTGTTACTATCTTGGCAGCAGCATCCCTCACAGTGTACATGCTGCGTTCTTTGTTAGTCCCCATCCTTTTTATTAACATGTGGCCACATCTCTAGCTGCCTTTGCTGTGCTATTGATTACTTTGTGTGTGATGGGCAGGGCTGCCTTGGGAGGCAGTGGTTGTATTGAGGGCATGAAGCAGCAAATGAGCTTATGTATGTGTACATTTCAAATAATGAGCTATGTCCTAGAAGCACATTACCCTTGTGGATCCACTTTCCTTCCTTTCAAAGTTGGCTGTTCCCAGCTCCATTGAGTCTGTTTATCCTATTGGGGTGGCCAAGCATGCTTATCCATATGAAATCATCTGATATGTGAGCTGTTATTTCTGAGATTTCCGTTGGCGATTTTATATTGTGTGAACCCAATTTAGCTAAGGGCTTTCCTCATCCCATAGCAGGAGGAAAGGTAGTTGCCATATCCATTGTACCATTGACATAAAGAACTGAACATTTCATGGTCTCATCTGAATGTGAGTCAAAATAATTGTTAAACCCAGGAGTAACTTACACAGTTCTTATTTGTTTATTAACTGTGTGGTGTGCATGTGTAGGGCTTTTCAGATAAGACCTTAAATCTATGGCCCAGTCTGCTCTAAAAATCTCAATAGAAGCTGTTGACCAGCACATCAAAGTGATGAACATTTTCAGCATGAGAAGAGTAACAGTTCCTTGATGGTCCTTTGGCCCAGAAGACTAAATTGATGATTTTCTTCATCCAGTTCCACCACCTTCATTTCTCTTTTGACTTTCTCCATTAGCACCACACTTTTGGCGTCTGAGAAGCCACACAGCTAATTATGTATAATCAGACCTCATGATCAGAAATTGGATTATAACCTGCCTCTGGGTTAAAGTCTCCCGAGTAACCTGAGCACGTGTTTTACTCCCAGCTCCACCGCTGACAGGCTGTGCAGCCTTGGAAAGGCATTTCACTTGTCCCATTTTCCCCAATTTGTAAAATAAGTACTGTGGGGAAAGTAGACCAATTTTTTGTTCCGGGTTTGCACAGCACAATGGAGTCTTGGTCCATAACTAGGACTTGTAGGTGTTTACGATAATCCAAAAGAAATATCAACAGAGGATTTTTCAAGACTGCTTAATTTGCCTAGTACTTTGACTTCATGAAGCACTATGTATGTAGTTTGTATCTGTTAGAGTTACCAAGAGAGTTTTTATAACCAGACTTGTGGCCCAGATTGTGCTTGGGAATGTTATTTTTAAACAAAACAGGCCCACTAACCTGAGAGATGGTATAATTGATGTGTGCTTCTATAGCACCTTCCATTTGCAGATACCTCACTTTAGGGATTTAAAAGCTTCAGGGGGTAGCTGAGTTAGACTGTAACAGGAAGAATGCTGATAAGAATGGGGGTGCTAATAGTTCTTATCAGCCTCTTGTAGCTATTTAGTCTTTAAGGTGCTACTAGATCATTTGTTGTTTTTTAAGTTTTTCCCGTAATAGACTAACTCATCTAGTCCTCTGAATGTGGTATGCTCAGTCTCTTTTTCTTCTTCCTCCCCTCCTTTTTTTCTCCTTTTCTTTCTTCCCCCCCCCCTCCTCTCCTTCCCCCCCCCCCTTCCCTTATTTATTCTTGGATCTGGACTTCTAACACTCCTGTCATCTGACAAAATGGGCTGTGTCCCTGAAAGCTCATGATACCATCTACATGTTTTGTTAGTCTTTAAGGTGCTACTAGTCTATTTGTTAGGGATTTAGACATTCAGGGGCCAGGAGATAGGTATTACTCCCCATTTCACAGATGAGGGCAGTATGACGGGGTTGGGAATAGAACCCATGAGTCGAACATCCAGGACAGTTTCCCCTCTGACGCTTGTACAGTGCAGATTCCTTTTAGGGCATCAATCTGTCTCGACTGTTCTCCCGTTAATGTTGGTAGATTTAAAAAAAAAATCAGAATGGAGAAAACTGATTTTGATGAACAACTCGAACTGGGGCTTTTCCCTGTAAAGTTTGATGTGCTGATGTCTTTTTAAAGATGAATCCTCTGTTCTTCCTCTAAAGGTCTAAGTGCCAATCTTAGCCCTTGGGCAGTAGTTACTGGGAGCCTAGTATGCCGGCAGTCTGTGTTTTCCCAGTTTAACTCAGTCATTGCCTTCGGCATTGTGTTGTGAGATGAGTCTCTTTCCTATGTCATGCCTGCACTCCCTTCCCACTGCATAAAGGTGCATCCATCCTCTGTCTTTATGGAGGTGTTTTGAAAAGAGAGATGCTTTTGTTTGCACCCTGAAGCTCCAACCAAGATCGGGACTTTGTTATGCTCTGTGCTGTGTAACACAGTGGAGATCATTCCAACCCCAGTGAGTTTCCACTCTAAAGAGATAAGCTGGAGCAAAGGATGGGCAAGATAAAGTATCGCATATTGTACATCCGAGGTGATGAGGCACATCCTAAGTGATTTGCCCAAGGTCACATGTTGAGTCTGTGGCAGGGGTGGGAAATGAACCCAGATCTCCTGAGTTCTTGAGACCCAACCACAAGATCCCCCTTCAAAAAGCTTCTGCTGCAGGATTTAGTGGATGAGTGACAATGACTAATCTTGTCATAGCTTCAGGGGGGTGGCCGAGTTAGTCTGTAACTGGAAAAACTTAAAAAACAATGAATAGTCTAGCAGCACCTTAAAGCCTAACAAACATGTAGATGGTATCGTGAGCTTTCGTGGGTACAACCCACTCCTTCTTTTCATAGCTGTGATTTCAGCTCCAGATTGTAAGAATTATGGTCACCCAAACACTGCCTAACCAAGGGCTGTATTGGCAAATTTCGTAGAGCCCAGCCTACAGAAACTGGAGTAGATTGTCTTTATCCTCATGTATCATAGTGATCAGAGTATAGGTGTATCACTTTTTGTCATTTTGGATCAAGATGGAAAACAAAAGATAGTCACATGGTCGCTGCTATGCTTGAAGACCTGCTGGAACAATATCTGCCGCCTTATCTTCAGCTGGTTTGAACAACACTTCCACACCGACCCTCATTCCTTAACATTTCCCTGGCCTTGCATGCATCCATCATAAAATCATCAGCTAGGAATTACCCCGGAAGACGTTTTCTCTGCAGGGTCATATGGTATGGGCTGACATAGTGCAGAGTCAATGGGGCTCTTTACCATTTTTTGTTCACTTGAGCTAACGTGGCCCCCTCGCCTCTCACTGTTGCTTTAGCCATCTTTGGGAGGCATGAGCGATGACAGAAGCTTCCTAGCCCTGTGCTTCTGTGTTCCCTGTTTGTGAGATGCTTTGGGCATTTGTTTTTTCCTGGTGAGAGCTCCAGTGCCTAGGCCTTGAAGGTGGCGTCTGTAGGAAGCACTGAGAGGAAGGGATAGCTCCAGATGCTGATTGGTTCGGTGATGCTGGCTTGTCTTTGAAGGTAGTCTGGATATATTAACCTGATTAAACTGACCTACGTACAGACATTTTGGTTTGTTTTCTTAGGTGGGGAAAGCAACTAAAGCTGCAGACAGCAGCTTGGAAATCTTTGCTTCTGTTTTCTTTGTCTCTATCTGCTTTCATGAGAGTGCGCTATTTACTGACCTTCTCCGTTATTTTTGACATCAACCTGTCTTGTTCTGCCTTGTTCTCTTATCTGTGGGCAGGATATTTTTCATGAGCTCGTGGGATATCGAATTTCCTCTCTACTTGTACAGTGGATGATGTTGTTTGAGGATCCTCAAGCTCTTTACAGACAATACTTTAGCAACATAATGCTTGGGGGCCTGGGAAGATGACCCCACTTTATCGATGGGAGGAAAAGCTTACAGAAGGTGGAAGTATTGATGGTGTTGAAACAAATTAGTAGCAGACCCAAGTTTGGAACCCAGGAGTATAGACTTCCTAAATCGAACCCTTAAGAGAGTTCTTCCGCTACATTGGACTCTGTCAGGGGAGATGGTGAATGTCAGCAACGTGACCTGTCCAGTGAGGGGGAGAAACCAATTTGCAAAACTGGGTCCTCCTTTTTACTGGCACTTTTTACTGGCACTTGAGCTCGGGCCCAAGATGTGTCAAGCACCTGACTATGATTCTCTACTGCTCGGAACCTAGCTTACTCACTAGAGGAGAAGGGATGGAACAGGGAAGAGGCTTTTTCAGAGACTGGTTCCTTTTTCCTTTTTAGGGGGAGAGGGATAGCTCAGTGGTTTGAGCATTGGCCTGCTAAACCCA
The DNA here is from genome assembly GCF_049634645.1 of Pelodiscus sinensis. Classification (NCBI taxonomy): domain Eukaryota; kingdom Metazoa; phylum Chordata; order Testudines; family Trionychidae; genus Pelodiscus; species Pelodiscus sinensis. The sequence goes on from NW_027465908.1 coordinate 2,142,899, forward strand.
GGTTTGTGAGTTCAATCTTTGTGGAGGCCATTTCGGGATTTGGGGCAAATATTTGTCAGGGATGGTACTTGGTCCTGCTGTGAAGGCAGGGGACTGGACTCAATGACCTTTCAAGGTCCCTTCCAGTTCTAGGAGATAGGCAATCTCCTTTAATTTAAAATTTTAATTTAGGCCCATTTCCTGCAATTCCTCTCCCAACACTGACCCACTCGTGTGGGAGGGATCAGCACTGCTTAACTGAGTATTTTCTTCCTAGAGCTGTACTATGACCGGGGCAACCACCATGAATTTGTCTCTCTGGTAAAGGACCTGGCCCGTCCCGGTGAGTTCACCCAGTCGCAGACATTTGACTTTGAGTTCACACATGTGGAAAAACCGTACGAGTCGTACACAGGGCAGAACGTGAAGTTACGGTGAGTCTCCTCTTGCTGTTGGGTTTCTCCTGATCTCAAGCTTCAGCCTTCTCCCTGTGAATTAATTTTCATGCAATGTCTTTCTAGCAAGAGCCACAGCACTGTAGGTATCCCAGACGAACACACACCAACAAGTAATACAGCAACATGAGAGTGTAATGCTTGTTGAATTGGGAAGAACAGATAGAACTACAATCTTCCTTAAGTATAATAAGAAACAATTAAAAGTCCAACAGAGAGCTGACAACTTTGACCATGTGATACCCCATGCCCCTACTCTAGGTTATGAGTCTTGCCTTTGAAATCATTGGAAATCAGAACTCAGGTTTGTTGATTGTTTAAAAGGGGCATATCATTGAAAAGTGATTGAACTGCTGTTCAAAAAAACATTTTCTATCATTTTAAAACAAGCTCACAATCACTTCTAAAATCTGATTTCCCATGCATTCCAGCTATAGCTGTTTCTCCAGCTGTAGCAGGGAGGAAGCGTTGATAAAATGCTGAAAGAGGCACCAGACTCCCAGTTAACCCTGTAGAGAGATCGGAGCAATGATGAGAATTTCTAAAGGCTGTTGAATAAATTAATTTGTAATCCACATCTCTCTAGCAACTAAACGCTTCTGTCACTGGACTCTCCCTTTTAAACTGAATTGTGATCCAGCATATGTGTTCAGCCCATCAAGCTGCTGTTTGTGTGGGGGTTACGGTACAGACCAATTTCACGTTGAAGCATGTGGGCATGGAGATGGATTGACAGATCAAACTGTGTGTGTGGGATGCCTAGAAAATCTGCGGAAAATCTACCAACTCCTGTGAAAGCCACATGTTTGAAAAGGGAGTTCTCGGCCCTTTTTGTCATTCCTCTTTCTCCCCCACTTCTCAAACCCCCACTTCTTTCTCTAGCTTCCCCTCTGTTCCTCCAGTCACTTCTTGATATCTCTAGTCTGTGCTGTAACAGAGATCGCTCACGGCAGCTTAACGGTCTGTGAGTCTGAGCCTGGGCTGAAGTGGAATATTAAATTATCAACACTTGTGATGATGGAATACTGGGCTGTCTTGGGACAGCATGTCAGGCGCTGAGTGCAATTCCAGAAGCTGCGTGGCAGACTCAGTAGTAAAATGTCGCCTGTCATGGCTTCTCTTATGCATGTAAATCAGGCTTCAGTTGTTCTTTTCCCCCCCTCGTTTAAAAAAGAAAGGGAACCAAAGGCGACTTGCAATTTATTTGGCAATACGAGAGTAATGTCAGGTCATTTGCTTGTCTCCAGCGGATTCCGTAAAATGTGCTTGAGTAGTCCTGTAACCAGGCCTGCTAATTTTAATTGTGGCCTACGTGCAGACAAATGCCTCGCTTACATGCTGCTGTTTACAAATGGCAAATGCTGTTTCAGAGCTGAGCTGTAAAGGTAGCTGCCACCTTGACATCGAGCCTGAGTCAAATGCTAAGGCTGGATGATTTTATGATGGATATTTAGTTAACATAGTCAGTGATAAGTGTACTCGCATCTCATGCTTTAGGGCCGGGCTGCTCAAAACACAGCTCGTGGTGCAGTTTGGGCTCTCACGTGGCCTGTGGGTGGGTTCCTTTGAACGTGGCCTCCACTGGGAACATGCTCCACAAGGGCGAGGCGTTTCCCAGGGTGGGTGAGCATTGAAAGATGCAAGCAGACGGGCTGGCTGGAACAGACGGGTACAGGCTGTTGGCGTTTCTAGCCCCTAGGGACCAGATGCCAGGAGCACTGGGGCATTGTGGGAATTGCTGGCTGCTTAGTGCCTGAGAGGTGCTGATTGGCCACGTTTAGGTCCGGTGCCACGGCTTAAGGCTTAATCTTTGTATTCATGTCTGTCAGTGTGAAAGAAGCTATTTGCATATATATTTGGCATGTGCTGTGAGTATCATTGTGGCCCCCAGGGCTTCCAAAGTTGAGTAGCCCTGCTTTAGGGCCATAAGCCATAGGGTTGAGACTGGAACATCACCTCTTTGCACAGCAACGTACAATTGCTCAGGTGCTCTATAAAGGACTTGCACCTTCCTCTGAGCCACTAGGTATTGTCCACTACAAGAGGCAGTTTACCTGACTGGATGGACCATGTGGGCTGAGCAGCTCCATGAAAGGCTCCGTCGATGTTTCTCTCTCCTCCACCAAACACCTCTCCCTCCGTGGCTTGTGCGCCCAGGGAGGTAGTCTGCAAGGATTCTAATGGGTCAGGCGTTCCCCTTGCAGATATTTCCTCCGAGCGACCGTCAGCCGCAGATTAAATGATGTGGTCAAAGAGATGGACATAGTCGTGCACACGCTCAGCACCTACCCAGAGCTCAATTCCTCTATCAAGATGGAGGTGGGAATCGAGGATTGCCTGCATATTGAGTTTGAGTATAACAAATCCAAGTAAGTGCAGAGTAAAACCCTGTGTGAGGGGATGCAGTCCCCTGCGTGGGCCGATACTTCTAGGGCATGTCTCCATGGAGGGAAAAAACACTAAACCTCCAGCTCGTGGGGTTCTTTTCTTGCAGTGCAGATTTCTGGGCTGGGGGCTGCAGAACAGGGTCCTAGAGCCCTAGGATCCAGCCTGAGCCCAGAAGCCTACACTGCAGTGAAACAGCCCCTTAGCCCGAGTCAGCTAGCACGGGTCATCCACACGTGTCTAACTGCTGTGCAGACGGAGCCTTAGAGGCTGCGTAACTAGGTATGCAGAGGCAATGGCTATTGTAAACTTCAGGTAGGGCCCTGTAATTTCTCTTCGCTCTCCCTGTTCGCTGCTGTGAAGGGCAGGAAGTTCATTCATTCATGTGCTGGGAGAGTTGCTGCTTTAGATCTTTCCCAGCTCACCGCCAGCCTGTACTGTGTTCTGTCCGAGGCCTCCGTTGCACCCACATACCGAGGTGGGTGCATAAATGGGGATGAAGGTGGATTTATTGGTCCCCTCTAATTTAGTGGTCCCCTTGTTCTGAGTCCCGGGAGGCCCAACGGAACAGCTTCTGCTGTTGACCAGAATGGTGCAATTAACTGTGGGACTGTTAACTCAGGCATAGATGTTGGAAATGACTAGTTGAGGTTACATTCCAGACCATTCTTCTCATGCAGAGCTGGAGTGTTCTCCTTTTTTAATTACCCAAGGGATTGCCATCGGGAGGCTTAGATCTTGTTCTTCTGAAGTTTTTATGAATGTCCAGCCTAATATGTCTCCTCATTTCATCCAGTAATCCCGCTCAGACTTGCTGGTGCCCAGAGGTTTGTGCCTGAATGCATAGTTATCACTTGGAGCACCCAGAACATGACTGGAGTGCCCCTGGAATCTCAAATTGGCCCTGAGAAGGATGGGGGAGTGTCTGAAAGGCGCATTCCAGCTTTTCAATTTGTTTCCTGCTCTGTGGTGCAGAGACCAAAGCTGATCCCGGCTGTCTTGCTTCATCCTTCCCAGGTACCACTTAAAAGATGTGATTGTTGGAAAAATCTACTTCCTGTTGGTTCGGATCAAGATCAAACACATGGAGATAGATATCATCAAGAGAGAGACAACAGGGACCGGCCCCAACGTTTACCACGAGAACGACACAATAGCAAAATATGAGATCATGGATGGGGCACCTGTGAGAGGTGAGGGGAGGGAGCCATTTACATTCCTCTTCTAGCATCTTTGGGAGTCCAGTGATTGTGTTGCACCAACTTCTTGTTTTCTTGGCAGCTTACAAATGGCGTGGAGGGGAGGAGGTAAATTGAGGAACATTGCTCCTAGCGAGTCAGCAGCACAGTTAGGAATAGACTTTTACGACTGACCTGGCCCCAGCCGCAGAACATAGCGCTGAAAGGTGGCATCATCTCTCATTGCAAATCCCCTGGTTGCTCTGGATTGGTGGTGTCCAGCCCACTAGCTACATGTGGCTAATTGGTTAGTTGAGCATGGCTAGTTTAGTGAACATAGGAACATAAAATGCCAGATGCCCCAGAGGGAGTGAACAGAACAGGGAATCCTCTTGTCTCCCGTTCCCAGCCTCTGACAAACAGACTGGGGACACCGTTCCTACCCATCCTGGCTAATAGCCATGGATAGCCCTATCCTCCATGAATGTATCTAGAAGTGGGTCTGACCCATGAAAGCTCATCACCTATTAAACCATCTTGTTAGTCTTTAAAGTGCTACACAGTTTTTCCTTTTGTTTTAGCAAGATCAGACTAACACGGCTACCTCTCTAGTACTATTTTTGAACCCTGTTCAAGTCCTGGTCTTCAGAACCTCCTCTGGCTACTGCTCCAGAACTGGCTGGATTCCACGGTTCTGGATAATATTCTTCAGCTGTGGGTGACTTGCACTCCTGCTCTAGAGCTGCTGGGTCAGTAGCTAGAAGGGATGTCATCCCATTCTCTTTCTTCTCCAGTGCTGTGAGCAGCAACCCTGTGATATTGAAGGGGGGAGGTAGGAGGGTCACCAGAAAGGGCATGACCCTGCTAAGGATCAAAGGTGCTCTGTTCTGTGGGAGCGGAGGGCACTACTCCATCCAGCAGTGGTAAGACATGCCAGACTTGGGCACAGAGTTGCAGGAGTTAGTGTGCTCTGGTTTCCCGTTGTGGTGCCGATGCTCTCTCTGTACGATTTGGATCGGCAGGTTGTGCCTCTGCTCATGCCTTTCATGCCCTTTGCAGGGGAGTCCATTCCAATCAGACTCTTCCTGGCAGGCTACGAGCTGACGCCCACGATGAGGGACATCAATAAGAAGTTCTCAGTGCGTTATTACCTCAACCTGGTGCTGATAGATGAGGAAGAGCGGCGCTACTTCAAACAGCAGGTGAGAGGGGGGTGAGCCGTAGCCAGCCACTCAAGAGCCTCTTCTGGGGCTCCGTTATAAATAGCAGGAGAAGACCCGTAGGCAGTCAGGTTGGCGGTGGGGGGGAAAAATCTCCCTGGGTGCCCACTGAGACCCCATCATCTGAGGCACGGATAGAAAATGCACCTGCCTGTCTGGGTCTCTTGGGGTTGCTCCTCAGAGAGGATCAGAGGGCAGCCATGTTAGTTTGTAACTAAAATACTTTAAAAGGCAGCACTGGTCCTGGCGCACCTCAGGGACTATCTGTATAAAGGTTTTTGGTTAGTCTCTAAGGTGCGACAGGACCATTGTTATTTTTTAAATTTTTTTCTTCAGAGAGGGTTTACCCACCGTAATCCCCCTCTGTTCTCTGCACTTTGCCACACGTGGCCGTCTTTTACCTCATTAACCATGGCAGTGCTGCCCAGTGTACTAGAACAGGCCTGGCATCTGGTGGCTGCCTCTGGCTCATCCTCTGGAGTACAGGTTGGACCTTTCTGGTCCAGCTGCCTCGGGACCACGGATGTTGTCGGACCAGAGAGTCCTAGACCACTGAGATTCAGCCTGTACTACCGTCGGACCTTCAGAGATCTGCACTGCCCGGACCCCTCTCCTGAAGCTTTTCACGGATGAAGGATATGAGAGTGGCGTATGGGGATGGGTGCAAGTTACTGCTACAGCAGCTTAGGCAGATGTCGGCCTGTGAGAACATCCTGGGTGGGGCCAGCCTAGCTCCTGCATGTCCTAACAGGTCCTGTTGTCTGCGTTCTGACAGGAGGTGGTGCTATGGCGGAAAGGAGACATTGTGAGGAAGAGCATGTCCCACCAGGCAGCTATTGCCTCTCAGCGGTTTGAGGGGACGTCCTCCCATGCGGAGGCCAGGACCCCCAGCCAGCCTGCAGAAAACAACAGCCGGCAGTGAAAGGCCCTGTGGAGCGAGGCTGCTGCAGAACCCACGTGCCCAGGGTTGGCAGCAGCAAGGAGTGAGAGAGAAAATATTTCACCAGAGACTTATGAAAACCAATATCAGTTTTGACTTAATTCTGATTTTCGAAGGACCAGTAGGGTGGGGAGGGGGCAATGCAAGCGACAGTGACTACGGGCACAAAGTTGAAAGTACCTCAGTGCTCCCCAACCTGCTTCATTCCTCTGAGGGTAGGCTGCTTTTATACATGCAGGGGCCTTGGGGCTGCCTGTCTTTCCCGTTGCTATGAGACCCCTTCACCATGGCTGCGGGGAGGCGGGAGGGGGAAGGGGAAACTGGGCGCTCCGCCTCGGCGGTAGGTATGTCACTTCGGGCATGTAGGAAGGCATTTTGCTGCCATCCAAGTCTTTGTGAGGCGAGTAGGAGGAGAGCCTGATGAAGCATTTTAGCTGGAAGGTGGGAGTGTGCGTGAGCAGAGTAAGCTTGAGGTGTAGCCTGCTTGACGGGTTTCCCCCCCTCTGTGAGACTGCTGCTAGCGGTTATGTAACAAGTTGAATCAGCCCTGTGAGTAGCAGAGCCAGGTTGTGCAGCGAAGCAGATGACGCTGCCTTTGTGTCCCTGCCGTGGGAGCTCATGGATGCAGTGTCTTGGGAGGAAGGGGCCTTGTTTAACATTTAAAAGTGCAGATGGCAGCTGGGTGTGGAATTGACAGGCCAAAGGACGCTGTATAGGGCAGGCGAGGCATGGGTGGGCAAGCAGAGCCGCTAGGCAGGGAATCTGGGAGGAAACGGTCCAGGGAAAGGGGGAGCACAAAGCCATGCTAGTCTTGGCTCTGGGAGGTTAGGGTGCAGTTTGTAACCCACGCTGCATGATCTAGCCAGGCGGGTGCAGCTGAGCCCTGGGGAACGTGGGTACGTTGGAGATGGTGAGCGTGGCATGGCAGAGCGGTTGTACGGGTGCCACGTGGTGCTGTGGGAAGCAGTTGCAGTCCGGTCTCTAGCTGTACAGGGAAAGCGTTGCAGCGAGAGGCGGTAGAAACATGGCAGGAGCCTCTGAAGTGCTGCAGTAGACGCTGGCCATCGCCTTCTGGCTTTCTCCTTGTTTTCAATTTATCTGAATGAAACTCTGCTTCATCTGGCTCTAGGGTTCATCCCAGTGGTGCTGTGGTTAAACCTCCCAGGGACATCCCTGACTGGCTGAAAATTATGAGAGTAGCAGGGTGGGGCAGAAGAGGACACGGGCCTTCTTTAAACACACCCGTCTGCAAAAGGCTTGAAGGATCCCCCCGAGAACCTGCCATGTGCTAGTACTACTCCTGGCATGTGGGACACCATAACGTAAGGAGCTATTGCCCCGGATGTACTGAAGTGAAGCAGCAGGGTGTCTGGCACTGCTTCCTGATTGACTGCTTGGTTGGGTCTGTTGAGGCTGGAATTGGGTGGGACCTTTGGGCATGAAGCTACCTGAGGACCCGGCACATGGGATGTCTTTCACTCTCTTAAAATAAACGCCAGTTAATGTTTTCAGAGGGATCACGGGGATGTCCTCGGACGGGCCTCAGCCCTCCCTTCAAGTTCAGAGATCGCCTCTTAGACGTAACCCATTGACTGGATTTGGATGTTCTGTCCTTCTTAGATCCCTTTCTAGGAAGCAGGTAATCAGACGCCAACCAGCATATGGAGGCAGAGACCTGAACGAAACCGGGACACCGGCTCCCTCTAACCGGAGCCGTACTAGTGATTCCCCTGTGGGCTAGAAGCCCATTGATGTTCTGCCAGGCTTACTTCTCAGTCTGGCATTTCCTTTGGTTGGATGCAGAGCTGCTCTCTTGCTGCTGGGAAGTTCAGCTTCTTCTGCAATATGCTGTGTGTGTGACAGTGCCCCGGTGCCTGTAGTGATGGTGGGGGTTGGGTGGGAGGGAGGGGACGTTTCCGTAGTAAGAAAGCTGCTGTAGTTCAGTGATAAATGTATGTTTTCTGCTTGCCAAACTCAGTTTTATTTTCACTGTCACCAGATAGGGCTTTGGTTCTTAACCTAGATGGGGAGTCCTGCTCTCTTCTTGGGGACCTGAATTGCCTCTTTGCTGTGAACACTGGCATCCCATGTTCTGCACTGCCGTGGTGAGGTTGCGTGGCTCATTCGGCCTCTGCCTGTGAGAGTTCCTTGCTGCGGGCTGGAACGGCAGTCTCCTCCCTCAGACCTTTTCAAGGCAGCTGCTTTGTTAAATCACACGCAGGAGGGACGCTGTGGTTGGGCCTGGTGCAACATGCAAACGGGGACACTATTTCGGTGGCTGGCTAACGCTGCGTCTCCCCCATTCGGAGGAATCCAGGCATGCTGTAGCAATGCACAATCATTTGAAAACAGGTGAGGTTCCCCTTGGGTGGCAGCTCAGGTAACAGAGGGCATCTGCATGGTTGAGCCTCGCTCAGCTTCACCCTCACCCATACTTTGCTTTCCCTCATCTCGAAACAGCCCCCCTGAAATCCCTTCATGGTTGAACTCTCTTCTTGGGTGTAGCGTGTGGTGGTGGTAAGAAGCCCAATGGGTGAACCCACCTCTGTACTGGGTGAGTAGTGAGATGGGATATGTGGAGATTGCCTGCAGATGGGAATCCCCCTCTCTGGCAGATGTTCCAACAGTGTCTGCTTGTCACTGTGAGAGGGGTTAGTCAGAAAACGTGCATGCGCCTAAATGTTTCCTTCTGCTAACTTTTCCTCACCTCTGTGTTCCCCGTCATAGGACTAGGCTATAGCCTCTCCCCTACCCCCATTTTTACTTCTCTAATTAGATCATTCAGCCTGCTTTCTGTTATGCCTTGTGTTTCGGGTGATGATACCTGCTCCATCTGCAATGATTGGGGCTTGAGAGAGGAGACCTGAAATATCTAACCCCACGCTGCTCCAAAAAAGAAAAAAACCAACAGTTTTAAGACTGGGGAGTGATTGTGGCTTTTGCAGCCCACCCCGTGCTGGGTTGTTTTATCCCGTGCTGTGGATGTCCTCTCTCCCCTGGGCAGATACTCACAGGGGGAGTGCATAGGTACTGAACCAAGCAGTGCAACTTGTAATTTAGCCTCTGCAGTGTTTACATGTTTCTTAATTGATCATCTTTTCAATGGCTGTGTTTTAAAATTTGTTTTTGTGTGTCAGATTAAAAGGGCCATCCCAGGCTTTGAAATGCTGTGCAGTCGTTTGTCTGACTTGGTTTATATGCTGCCGTTCTGAGCTATTTTGCCTCTCTTCAGGCCAGGCGCACGGTGGGTACGTGAGGTTGGGAGAATCCAGCCTTTTCCCTTATTGTGCTGTCTCTAAAGATGTGGAACAGACCGGGGAAAGTGAATTGGCCCCACTGTAAGCAATGTGAAGCCATCAGCAGCCCAATCTGTGCTGACTTGTGACCTTGGCAGCTGTTCCATCCCAGTGGGTGGGTTTCTCTCTTCTTGTAGAATTCAGAGCAAGCTTGAGTGAGTGAGCTGGCTCCACTCACCAGCCCAGCACGAGGATGAAACCACAGCCCACATCACTAGGCCCTGAGGATGACAGTATTAAAAACTTAAAATAGGGTCTTAAACACTCCATGCAGCCTGCTTTGCTAAATGTGTGTCCTGGCTCTTGGGAGAGCTCTGTCCCTCTACACACAGAAAGGTTTGCCCTGAAGAGTGGAAGGAGCCTTGGGTATTTTGCCTCTTGTAAAGGAGTCAAGAGGCAAGGTCTTTTCTTGTTCTCTTTGTAGGGAAGAGGAACGGCAAAACCCTTCCCTATCTCTGAAAAAGTCAAGTAGAGATCACTGGTTTTTAAAAAGCTTTATTTAAAAATAAGTACGGTGCTGCAAAAAAACGAATATATACATCTCCCTTGGGTCTGTTGGCAGGTTCTTCCATGTGGCTGGGTTTGAGAATATATATTTGAGAGTCAGGGTCTGGCGGGAGGGTGAGGCATTCTCAGCCTTAATGGGGGCTCTTGGTGCTGTCTCTAACTTGGCTTCTCTTCAAGGCTCAAGACAAATTCAAATTCCTCTGGGTGAAGAGGCAAGAAAAAGTTAAAAGTGGAACACACTAGCATCCTAAGCAAGGGCTTTCTCTTTGTCGGAATTTTTCAAGACCCCTCCCCAGTAGGGGGAAGTTCTTACCGTCTGTCAGGGGCTGGACAGAGAGCCTCTGCCGGGTGAAGAGTGTCATGTCCTTCAGCGGGCCTCCCGAAGCTCTGTGTGCCTGGTGGTGAGCCTTCAGCTCAGACAGGGGGATGAAGCGTTTCGTCATCCGCACAAACTGGACATCCACCTGGAGAGTGGGGAGAGATGGGCCATGAGGGAGCATGGTTGTTAGAAACGCACTACTGACAGAGCAAGGAGTCCATTGCCTTGTTGGGGGACAAGACCTTTTTTAGAGGCGTCATAGTTCCCTCCAGGAGTGTTGTGCTTTAAGAATGAACACTCCCTCGTGTAATCTCCACTTGGGCCTTAAAGGTGTGCAGAATAATTTTCCTCTCCCAACCCCTGAGCTCTGCACTACATGGGCTGGAAATTTTCAAGGGCAGTGGAAAGATCTCTAGGGAATATGGCTCTCAGCACCCTCCAGCATGGGCGGGCCAAGGGAGAGCAAAGGAGCAGGGAAACAACTGGAATGAATTCCCTCTGAGACAAACTGGAGCAGATTCAAACAGGGGCTCTGATAGACCAGGGAGGTCATCTAATACTTCATGCCCAGCATGAAGACATTACCATTGACCATTTGGGGTTCGCCTTGGTGCTGGAGGAATCATAGTGGGGGTCCTTTTTGTCAAACTGAGTGTGGTCTGGGTAAGCCTCCTTCACAATCTAAAAATGAAAAGTGAGAATTACTCATAAGTAAGACCAGAGCTGCTGCTAACTCCCACCAGTGTGGAACTCAATGGGCTGGATTCTATTTGGACTCTGGTATGAATCTAACAAATCCATTGCCCTATCTGAAAACACTCCATCACGCACCCAGTGAGATTGCAAAACTGGTGGTTTCCATTAGGGAAGAGGGAAGGCATAAGTCAGCACTGGTGGTCTGCCAAAGGCCCTTCACAACGAGTCATTAGGTTACACTTGCATTTCTCTGGGGCTAAGATAGGAGAAGAGTTGATGTGCTGCTCTTTCCAGCAGAGCAGCAGTGAAGCATTTCACTATGGCAAGGACTAGAAAGAGGCTCTCACCTTGATAATTCCAGCAATCCCAGGCTCTTTGCAGTTACTGTGATAGAAAAATGCTTCTTGCCCAACTTTCATGTCTCTCATGAAGTTCCGAGCCTGTCAGAGGATTAGATAAGAGATCACTCCACTTTGTAATTGAGCTACAAAGTGGGCCTACACTGTCTGCTATCGGAAGGTGTCAAAAGCCTGTCCCATTAGCTGCTTAATGAAACAGGGAAAGAAAAATAGAAGTGCAGAGGTCACTGGTTCTTCAGACCTGCTCATACAAACATTCCTACAAAGGTCAAAATGTTTTATTCTCCCAGTTCAGAAAGAAAGCCAGACTTAAACCCCCAGGGTCTTAGTGGTTATAAGGGAGACTGGACTTGAGCAGTTCTACCATCCTTAATCAGCAACTGCAGGAGTCTGAAGTTCCCCATTATAGAACAAGCAGCAACGCTGGTTTCGGTTATAAAGAGACACAACTGTGCTTAGATTTTCCTGTGCGCCAAAATGGAAAACTTTGCTGGAGTCATGTTAGCTGGAGCTTTTCTGGAAAAAAAGAGGAAGGGAAAGACAAGAAATGAGGCTTGATGGTGGGTTTGTTTCTTTTTGAAACCAGACAGAAAAACCAGGTGACTTGCCAAAGGTCTGGCTTGCCTGAATATGTCTGGAGAGACTTTTTTTAAAGCCCTAGATCAACCTGTGATCTGACAGTCCTGTAGGGGGTCTATGGAAAGTTTTAAAATAGAATTTAAAATAAATGTATGGAGCCTCTCACAGCCAGCACATCCTTCAACCCATGTTGCTTTCCGCGGTTGGGGAAGCAGCGTGGGCTGAGGGACATGCAGGCTGCAGGCAAAGCTATATTGTTTGGGGGGATCCATAAAATTGTAATAGATTGAAAAAGGGTTGAAAAGGTTGGGAGCCACTGCCCAAGATAATTAGACATACATGCTCTTAGCAAAGTGCAGCAGCAGAAACAACTGGCTTAGTGTACACATGGGAAGATTTCGGGCATAGGAGCAAGTCGGGTGAACAGCTCATCTATTTTGCCTGCAGTTTGGCATATACAAAAAGCTAATTTTTGTTTTCTTACACTTTTCAATAGTGATATTTCAGCAATGCTGCATTTGCAGTCCAGGCCTTCAGTCATTGCTCCTTACCTGGTAATTCCTGACTCCATCCCAGCATGCTGTCTGATTGGGCTGAGTCTTTAACTCTTCAATGCCGAACTGCCCAATCAAATTAAAAACAGGAGGTTAGACTTTATTATTATTTGGGCTTCATTGACAGAAGCTTTTCTTATTGTGTGCTTGAATGTGATTTCTAGGGCATCATTCATCATACAGTCAGGTTTCCAAAACTTTTCTCCCTACTTGGTTTCAAGTAAATTATGCTGTAGAAGGAATGCTTTGGCAGTCTAAGGACCAGGTCTGAAATGGAAAGGCTCCTTGCTACTGCCATGAGTTAAAAGTCCTAGTAGGTACAGATTGGGCCGTGTTCCGGCACTCTCGGGACCTGACTGATCCCAGATGAGAGATTTTGCTGGACCAGGGGAGGTAATTTCTAGAACCCCTGCTGCCTGGCCAGCACCTCACCTCTTACTGGCCCTGCTGCCCTGTCAACTCTGTGCGTGCCACACTGTGGATCCAGGACCCCATGGCCCACTGAGCTACCACAGCTCCCAGCCCTACTGGGCAACCACGCACAGGTCTCCCAACCCCACTGGACAGACCTGCTGCCATGCACTGGATGGCCCCACCGTCAGCTCGCTCCGGGCAGCCCACAGCCTTGCCGGCCCTGCAGCGATCTCAGCCGCTGGCCCTCCACTGGGACTCTGGTCCTTCAACATCCATGCTGGACCATGGATGTTGCTGGACCAGAGAATCCTGGTTAAGAGTTTCAACCTGTACGTACATTGAATTCCACACAAGCCATGCCGGACACGTCTTAAGGATTTTTCTGGGTCTGGAAGAGACTGAAATCTGTGTGTACTCTGAGAGTGAAGAGGGTGAGTGTGTTGTGAAAGAAAGAAATCAGGTAATTTTCATGTTGAACAGGACCTGAATCCTGTGATCCCACAATCCATAAAGTTTAGACCTTTGCCCTCTAGATATAAAACAGCTTCCTCCCCCTCCCTGAGCACATATGGTGGGGAGCTGGTATAGCAATAGTAAGAACAATCCAGTGCTTACTTTCACATCCACTCCCTTCTCAAACCTGCTCTCTGGCTCCGATTTCATGAGCCAGTGGCTGTACGCTTGCTTGCTTCCCTGCATGCTAGGGCAGGCCGCCTTCTTCGTTGCTTTTCCTGTTCCGCTCCCCGTGGGCTTTGAACTCCTCTTGTTAGCTGCAAGCATAGAGGATCCTTCCTCCTCCTGTAGCTTGTGTTTGGCTAATTTAGCATCAGGCCTCTCTTCAAACAAACAGGAGTGGAGAAATCAGAACACATGGTTTCCTAAACTGACAATGCTGTAAACACCTGACTAATATCCCAGTGGACTTGATATGGAACAGTATTTGGCTAGAAAAAGAAGTTTGGTGGATCCCATTCCTTAGCTTAGGCAGTTAAAATAAGTTATAAAAATGTCCAGCATTTTTAGAATGTATTCCAGGGTAAAACACCAGGAATTTTTACTATTGGTTGGACAGCTATGATTAACTATTGCCAAGGTTCTGTTCATACTGTAGCTTAAATACAGAAAAGCCACTGTGTTGTATTTCATTAAGGACAGTTTGAGTCAAGCTAATACAACTACCGAATTATTTTGTACTTAGTTTATCTCTAAGTGCAGGCCTCGAAACATTCAACTGACATTAGTGAGCATACAAAAGTCATACATAGTGCACTTTTTTAAATCTCCTGTATTACAGCACACACAAGCCTCTGAGGTCAGGGACCCACTGTGCTAGATACTAAGAAATAGCCTGAAAATTGTAATCTCTTGATTACCATGCAGCTAAGGGTGTGTCTACACAGCACCCTTACCTCGAAAAAAAGCTATGCCGTTTGTGTAGTGCAAATTGTGTAGCTTATTTCGAGGTTATTTCAAAATACAGTGCTATTTTGACAAATCCCTTAACTCTGTTGAGACGTATGTAAGAGAGTAAAGGGTAATAGAGGCACAGAGAAAAGGTGATTTGTCCAAATTCACGCAAGTCAGTAGCCGAAGTGGGAATACAACTTCTAACCACTTAGTCACATTGCCTCTAGCACAGTTTATCACTTGATAAAACTTCTCTATATCCTAGCAAGTATGATAACAACGATATAGTACTTTGATTTGAGTGCCTTTATTAAGGATGCTTTACAAATATTAATGAAATCTCCTAACATCCTTGTGCTGTAAGGAAACATCACTGTGCCTTACCATATAGGTAAGAAAACAGTCAGTCCTGTATGGGTCCCTCAAACAATGCATAGAAGAGAAACACACAATCTGCAAAACCCTTGCGTACCAAAAACTGGGCAGCTAATAGGCAAGTATGGATAAGCGTCTGTCCACTATAAAATGGAACCCATGCCCAAATAGGCAAACCCAACTGACAAGAAGCTACAGATATCAAGCTGGTTAAGACTTCTGCACAGACCTGCCAGCGGCGCTCTGCTTCTTTTTTTGCCTGGCCGAGACATCTCTGGCTTCCTTGCACTAGTTTCTCTGCAAGCAGAAGCACCTGTGAGGGGGACATAGGTTGCCGTTATTGCTTCATGTTAAGAGAGTTTAAAGTAGTAAAAGTTGGCTACTGTGTTATATATTATAAATCACAGAAATTTACTATTACGGGTGAAGACTTTTCAATCAGTTGTTATTCCACGGCTTATCAATGGAAATTTGTACATATTTTGGGCTTTGACAATCTGGGATCCTTTGACGATTGAGGGGGGAAAATGGTCTTTTTGTGTGTCTACCTTCTCTGCTTTTGCACTGGACAGCAGCTGTGAGGCTGCTGGCAAAAGGGCAGAACACTCCCTCTTCTAGGTGCAAGCCATGGTGTCCTATGCACTGACTGGACGGGTCATAGGACAGGGCCCGGCTGGTTTGTATCCTCCAGTGGTAGGTTTTGGACTGACCTGAGGTGAGGTCAGTGAGGTGAGATTGTGGTGGGGGAAGTGGTGGGGGGAGGAGGGGAGCAGTCACAGCAGAGAAGTGTCCATGTCACCAACCTCGTCCACATACACAGAAGTGGGGCTAATGTGCGACTTTGCTGGTAACCACAAAGCCCTTTGCTCCCCGAGCTCCCTCCCAGCCCAGCTTCCTCTTGAACCCACATCCCTCCTCCCAGGGCTCCTTCCCTTTCCCTCCAGCCATCTCCTACCCCCGGTGCCTGCTCCCAGCCCCCCCCCCCCCATGCCCTGGGGCCCGCTCCCAGCCCTGCGCCCCCCCCGGTGCCCTGGTGCCCGCTCCCAGCCCTGCGCCCCCCCCCTCCGGTGCCCTGGGGCCCGCGCCCAGCCCCGCCCCCCCGTGTGCCCAGGGGCCCGCTCCCAGCCCCGCCCCCCCCGGGTGCCAGGCCCCCCCGTACCAGCAGCTCCTCTCTGTGCGGGGGGGCCGGGGGCTCGCGGCTGACTCCCCGGGGGGGGATTCCGGTGCCCACCGCTCCGCCCGCTTAGAGTCGGCGGGCAATAAAGGCGATGCCAACGCGCCCTGCCTTTAAGACCGGCCCCCTGCCCGGCGGCCAATGCGGGAGCCGCACTCCCGGGGAGGAGGGGAGCGCGGGACTACAACTCCCAGAATCCCGCGGCCTGCCCGCGCGGTGCTCGCTGGGCGATGTAGTCCCGCCACCTCCCTGAGCCAGGGCTCCTGCGCGGGCTGCCCGCGGGTGCGGACTACAAGTCCCGCAGGGGAGCGCGGCGCGGAGCAGGGACCCTGCACAGGGCGGCATGGCTTGGCGAGGCTGCGGCAGGCTAGGGGCCCGGCTGTGGAGGAGCCCAGGCTGGCCCCAGGTCTGGGGGCGCAGGAGGATCGTCTCCTGCGTTGACCGTAAGGCTCAGGGCAGAGGGGCCGAGCCCCCAGGGTGCGCGGCGCCAGGCGGCGCAGAAGGGCGAGGGGAGGGAGCAGGGGTGCCCAGAGGCGATGGGGATGGGCGCGTCTGGAATATCGGGGGTGAGAGGTTGTAGCCATATAGCGAGCGCTGGGCCGAGCCTCTTTCCTCTGACCGTGATGGAGCAGCAGGAGTTGCTGAGGGTGGTCCAAGGAGGGGGGGAGGTACGAATAGTGACAGCGATGCAGTGCATTTAAGAAAGGTCACATTTAGGCTGAATGTTAGGAGGAGCTAACATAGGGAAGCTAGTGACAAGTTCGTGTCTGGGTACTGTTTCAACAACTTGCCCAGCACCTTGATACCTTGTAGGACATGCACCAAAGAAGAATTTCGTCTCTAAGAGGGGCTTCGGGGGCAGCTGAGTTAGTCTGTGCAGGATAAACTTTAAAAAAAAATAATCTTTAAAGACTAACACAACATGTAGACTTGATGATCTTTGCAGTCCCTTCCAACCTTGTGATTCTAGGAATTTCGTGAAGCAGAACATAATTGTGCACTTGAGCTTTTAGCCCAGGCATTGGGATTCCGATGTCTACTTTTTCGAGAAGTGTTATAGGGTCTCTAAATGTGCACTGCAAAAGGGGAATATGTTTTGCTTATAACTAACAATGTTAAATATTGACTAATTGAGTAGTTGATGCATTTTGCATTGACTATTCGATTAGTTGATAGGGAGCCTCTGCCTTTGAAGTGTAGCGAAGGTGCTGCATGGAGCCTGGGGTCAGCTGATCCTGGGCTTCATGCGGCACTGCTGCTTTGGAACGCCGCAAGGAGCCTTTTGCCGGGCTACCTGCGGCGTTTCAGAGAGGCAGCACTACACGGAGCCTGGGGTCAGCAGGGGAGTCCAAAGCTGCTGCTTTGAAACGCCTTGTGCAGCCTAGGGATACACCAGCTGGCCCCAGGCTACACTTGCTGTTTCAAAGCAGCAGCACCCGTGGAGCCCAGGGTCTGCCCCAGGGTTCAAGCTGCGGCTTTGAAGTACCCCCTCTTCCCCCCCCTTGTTGCCTCTTTCTGAGAGAGGCAGCAAGGGGAGGGAAGCAATTAATCAACTATCCAATAAGCTTTTGCTTATCGGATAGTTGACTGGTCCTTCACATCCCTAGTTATAGCTTTTCCTGATGCGATATGGCATGTGGGAATGGTCCTAAAGTTTGTTTTAATTTGTTTTCTGGTTTATTTTATTTTATAACGATTAGCGTGCAAGCTCTCCACTGCATGGACTCTTTCTGCGTTTGTACAGCGTTTAGCAAAGTAGGCCCTGATCCTAGTTTGTGGGGTCTCTGAAATTGATTACAAATCCGGATTTTAAAATGAGAAATATCAATTCTCATCTTCCCAGTTTTTGCTAGAAGACTCTGAAGGACCCGGGGGGTTAATAATTCCATTGCAGGATTCTGAAACATGGGTTATAACTGAGTGGGAAAGGGGAAATGGAGCTTAGCTCTATTTGAAATTCTTTGGCTGTTTGCTTTGGCTGTTTGTGTTCTGTTTAATGATAACAAAAATAAAGAGCTCTAAACTGTGTGTGACTCTACACTCCTTGTCCTCTCAAGGATGTTTTTGAATCAGTACAGGATCTCTAAAGTCTCACACTTGCACACATGACTTTCCCTGGTAAATCATAGATGTGAATTGCAACAGTGCAACATCTCTATGCTTGGGGCTCATATTAGTGGATTAAATGTGTTCATTCCCACACCCTCGCCACCCTTGTAGACCAGGTTTTACAGGAAAGCTGGAGTTGTTTGCACTTTTGCTCTGTTGTGAAGCTAATCTCCCCAAATCTCTGGTGAGCTCTCCAGAAAATCAAAGAAACCAAAAAGAGGTCTTTCTAATAGAGAGGAAAGGGAAACACCCAAGCAAACTAACAACTCATCTGACCCTGTAGTACCGTGGTCACCAACCGGTCGCTCCCGAGCTACTGGTCGATCTCGAGGCCTCGACCAGTTGCTCGCGAGGCGTCCTGTAAGCCCCGCCCCCATTTCCCTCCCACCCCCCAGAAGCCCCACTACTTACCTCCAGAGAAGACGGAGGTAGTGTCGGCTTCCGGCACGCTGGGGTTTGGCCCCGGGGCTTCCCGGCGCAGGTAGGGGGGTCGGCCGCCTGGGCAGGCGCGCGCGTGCACGAGGCTTTACTGCACGGGGGGGTTGGCCCTGGGGCAGGCGCACGCGGGGCTTCCCTGCGCGGGTGGGGGGGTCGGCCGCCTGGGCAGGCGCGCGCACAGGGCTTCCCTGGGGGGTGTCGGCCCCGGGGCAGGCACACGCTGGTTTCCGGGGGAGGGGCGGAATGCTGGGAGGAGGGAGATGTAGGGGACTCTCTGCCTCCACTGGCATCCCACTCCCTTGTCCCCACTCCCCTGTCCTCAGCTACAGAATGCTGTCCCCATTCCTGTCCCCACTCCCCGAACTCTGTCCCCAGCTACAGAATTGTCCCCACTCCCCGAACTCTGTCCCCAGCTACAGAACTGTCCCCACTCCCCTGTCCCCACTCCCTGAATTCTGTCCCCATTCCCGTCCCCACTCCCCGAACTCTGTCCCCACTGTCACTCTGTCCCCTGCTGCAGAATCATGTCCTCTGCCCTCCCAGCACCCTGTTCCCTCTCCCCTGCCCCCAGCCACAGTACTCTGTCCCCACAAAATGTATAATTATAAATGCTTCATTTTAGATTTAAATAGCATGAATAAAAAACAGACCATTCATTTCATAACTATAAACACGTGATTTTAATTGTATGTATCGCATAATTTAAAAATAAACTTTATCAGAGTGTGTAAGTAAGGGTTGGGGATAGCAAGTGATGGACAGGAGGAGGATAGAGAGGGCGGGGCTTCAAGGAAGGGGTGGGGCGGTAGATCTTCGCCTGTTCTGAGATTTAAAAAGTGATCTTGGGTGTAAAAAGGTTGGAGACCACTGCTGTAGTATATCAAGGCTGCCTTTATGGATCATAAAACACCAGTAAAGGTCCACACACACAGCTTTCGTTATGCATTGCAGTTCATGCCCAATGACTACAAGAGATCAAGACCTTGGTTTTGTTTTGCCAGAAGGCAGTGCCTCCCTGTGCTAGTCCACTGCCTCATAGCAGTAAGCTGAGGCATTTGTTCTGCATTGATGAATGCATGGCTGATGCCTGCAATACACAGTGGGACAGTGTAGGTAAGAGGGCTAAGAGATATTGGACTATTAATAATTACCCACAATGTTTCATATTTGTCCTGGATATGAAGGAAGTGAAAGGTTTGCAGCCTCCTTCCCCATCCCCTGAAAGAATCTGCTTCTCTCCTGCTTTTCCAGCCTCCACAGGCCTGACAGAGGAGCAGAAGGAGTTCCAAAAGGTCGCCTTCGACTTTGCTGCCAAGGAGATGGCCCCTCACATGGTAGAATGGGATGAAAAGGTGAGAGCAGAGGCCAGCTGCCTGCCCACAAAAGGGATCCTTCAGCCTACCCCTCCTCCTCCCTCAGGAGCGTCTTGCCTGCATTGAAAGACTCGTGATTTCTTTTTTTCCCCCAATATACCCCTTACCCCTGAGGATAGTGTTGTCCTCAGTGGCTCCTCCCCCTCAATTCTGAGGGGGAAAGAGACCCTGTAGAGATGCTGATGCAGTTGGCACCAAGCTGCCGTCAGTGACCCACATAGGCAGCAGGACAAGTCTGAAACCTTCGCTTGCTCCCCAGACTGTCTAGCTGCCGACCTGCCCACTTAAACTCTGTGGAAGTTCAGAACCCGCCTTCAGGGCTCATTATCACCAGAAGCTCATCTCACCCTTGGTCTCCTGTGATGCCTTTTTCCCCCTTTGTGCCTCCCATAGGAGATATTCCCTGTGGAGACGATGCGGAAGGCAGCCCAGCTGGGATTTGGTGGGATCTATGTGAAACCCGATGTAGGTGGCTCGGGATTGTCACGGCTCGATACCTCCATCATCTTTGAGGCTTTGTCAACAGGATGTGCCAGCACCACTGCCTACTTGAGCATCCATAAGTGAGTGTGGGACAACTGGCTAAGCATCGGTGGTTAGTCTTGCTGAACAACACTTGCTAAGAATGCTGGGGCTCTTCCTCCTGTCACCTCGCCATTGATTATAGATAAGGACCTACCAAATTCACAGTCATGCAAAACATGTCACAGGCTGTGAAATCTAGTGCCCTTGTGTGAAACCTGGCCTTTTGTGTGCTTTTAGCCTATACTATCCAGACTTCACGAGGGAAACCTGCACTTCTCAAATTGGAGGTCCTGACCCAAAAGAGAGTTCGGGGGGGATCACAGGGTTTTTTAGGAGGGTCAGGATATTGCCACCCTTACTTAGCTATCCTTATGGTTAGAATTTTTTCAGTAATATCTAATCTAAATCTCCCATGCTCCAGTCTAAGCCTATATTTGTTGATCTACCTTTGTTGATCTACACAGAGGACAATTGATCACCACCCTTTTTATAACATTCCTTAACATATTTGAAAACTCCTAACAGCTCCCTGCTCAGCCTGCTTTTTTCAAGGTTAAACATGCCCAGATCTTTTAGCTTTCCTTATAGATCAGGTTTTCTAAATCTTCTCTAATTTTTATTGCTCTCCTCTGCATCCTTTCCAGTTTTCCCATATTTTTTTCTTAACTGTGGCACCAGAACTGGACTTGGTACTGTAGTTGAAGCCTTGTCATTCCGACAGAAAACACTCCTCTTAACATAGCTTAACATATTAGCCCTTTCTACAAGTGTATCGCTCATTATTTGTGGTCAATTTTTGATCCCTTTTAGTCCTCTTTTTGTAATGATGCATTTGACTTTTTTCCTTCCTAAGTCCAGTACTTTGCTCTTGTCGGTATTGAATTTCATTTTGTAAGGGACTATTAGTGTGCACATGGTTGGTTACTCTTAGCGATCAGGCTGCAGTTCCTCAGACACCAGAAGGAATCATTCCCATTAGGGAGGTAAAAGGTTAAATGGCTAACCAGTTACCCAGTTATTATTGGCCTTATTGGCTAATCTACGGTGGCCTAGTCGCTGGACCGTGGCCATGGCAGGTCAGAGAAGCCCTGAGTTCATGGAGCTGGAGCAGCCTCCGCCACCCATGATGGGCCAAGCCCAGAGCAGCTCTTGAGTCCACAGCCAGTAGTTATCCAGTTAAACAAACTGTTTAACCCATTAACTATGTTAGGAAGTTTTTGCATCCCTAATTCCCATTCACAAAAGAACTTTAGCCTACTGATGTGAGCACAGGGCTGGAAGCTGGGAGCTCTTGGGTTCTGTTTAGTGATCATGGGATAAGAGGGAAGGTCCTTTCATGGACTGATAACTGGTTAAAAGACAGGAAACAAAGGGTAGGAATAAATGGTAAGTTTCCCGAGTGGAGAGAGGTAACTAGTGGGGTCCCCCAAAGGTCTGTACTGAGACCAATTCTGTTCAAATTATTTATAAATGATCTAGAGCAGTGGTCCCCAACACGGTGCCCGCGGGCGCCATGGCGCTCGCCGGGGCATTTATGTGCACCCACCTAGCGCTGCCCCACCGTGCCGGGGCATTTATGTGCTGCCGCGCCGCTTGTTGTTGATTTCAGCTCCTCCCCCCATCTATCTCTTTCCCTCCGGCCTCTTGTCTAATCAGCTCCAGGAGAGCTCGGGAGACCCTCCCCCTGCTCCATGAGGAGCTTGGACCCTGGCGCAGGCAGCACCCCACCCAGCGCTCTGCCTCGCTCCTGCTCCCAGGTGTTTGTACAGGGCTGCCAGCCAGCTGCACTACCACGCCGGCCCCTCCGCACTTCCGCAGCCCCCCTGGGAGCTGCTGGCCACAGAATCCCTTGCAGGGGCTGCAGGCGAGCCCTGGCCTGGCGGCTCCTCTCTCTCCTCTTGCAGGGGAGGGGCGCCTGCGGTGCCCCACTTCACATCGGCGAAAGGTGTCTACAGCTGCAGAGAAAGGGAAGTAGGGGGACCCGTGACACTTTTCACCTCTCCCCCAGAGTGCTCCGACATTTCCGCGCGTACTGTGGGGAGGGGACACAAGGATTTGGTGGGGAGAGGGAAAGGAGACGGAATTCGATCATTGGGGGGAGGTGGGAGAGGGGAGCAAACTGGGTCTGGTCGGGATCTGGTCTGGCTGGGAGGGAAGAGGGTACAGGGTGGATCAGGTGGGGGAGAGAAGAGGGGTGGACTGGGTCCAGTCACTGAGAGGTTGGGTTTGCCTGGGAGGGGAGAGAAGGTGGAAATTGGGTTCCGTGCGTGCATGGGGGGCGGGGAGTCGGGATGTGTGTGGACAGGGATGTGTATGGAGGGGAGACAGGACGTAGGCTGGGTTTGGCCGGAGAGTGTGGTGGGAGTCAAAGAGAAAGGGGCGCTTTCCTCCTCCGTGCCTGTCCTGGGGGGGCGGCCAAAAAATGTTTTGCTTGGGGCAGCAAAACACCTAGAGCCGTCCCTGGCCCCACCCCCGGGTGCGCGGCCTATGCGCAGCCCCTCCCCCGGGTGGCCCTGCCCCCAGGTGGCCCAGTCCCGCCCCTGGGTGGCCCAGCAGCCCCGCGCAGCGCCCACCACCCAAAAAGGTTGGGGACCACTGATCTAGACAAAGGGGTAAACAGTGAGGTGGCAAAATTGAAGATGATACCCAACTGTTCAAGATAGTGGTTCTGGTCCATGATTGGGACTATTAGGTACTGCTGCAATATTCATACTAATATAATTATCTCCATACCCTTGTTACAGGTGCTAAGATGTACAAAGACGCAGTGACTTGCCCCAGGCCTTGCACTGAGTCGGTGGCAGAGTTAAGACTAGAATGCAGCTGTCTCAGCCCTGTGTGCTGATTCCAAGATGATTTATGAAGGTTGAGGCCCTGAGCCAGTCCTGATGGCACATGGTTGCTTCATTCAGTTTCAGTGCGGGGAAGTGTCTGTCTTCCAGGCTAGGTTAGATTAGTTCCAGAAGAGACTGACAACATCCAAACCTCCACACCCACAGCCTGAGCATTCTGTGATCATCCTTCCTAGGGCTGTGCTTGTGCACAGGCATTATAACCCCGCCCCTTCTCTCCTGGTGCAGCATGTGTGCTTGGATGATTGACACCTTTGGGAGCGAGGAGCTGAGACACAAGTTCTGTCCATCACTGTGTAGCATGGAGAAGCTAGCCTCCTACTGCCTGACTGAGCCGGGTGAGCTTCGTGTACCAATCATTCTATCCCCTTGCTGTCCTGCGTCCCAGCATTGTTGTGTCAGTCACTCTCGCTCGCACAAGTTCCAAGGGTCTGGAAGTGAAACGCCATCTCTGTTGCTCTGAGCTGTCCAGTGCTCCACGTGGCTTGTGCTTTGGGGTGTCTGTACCAAGGGTGATGCATTTAGCAATGGTGGGATAAGTGCTGGGATTCACTGAGCGAAGTGAGCAGAAGCTAGAAAAGGTGCCTTGGTCGGGTGTGGGATTCAACACGGGGATCAGCAGACTATGCAACAAATCTGGACCCCCTTTGACTGGCTTGCAGCTCCAGTTTCCAAGGCTGGTTAAACAAAATGGAGAAATACTGAGGTAAGAGGGTGACTCTGTTTAGGGCACTTTGATAAATACAGCCATGCAGAGCTGAGCTCTCTTGTTGAAAGCCATGGGCAGCCAGGATCTCTAAGTTCCCTGTAAGCTGTACAGCTGCCTAACAAGCATTGCGCAGGGGTTCAGGGCTGCCACACGGAGAGATGCCTCTCCCCCAGCGCAGAGCGCCACCCCTGCCCCGTTGACCCCAACATGGAGCTGCTATGGCTGAGGGAAGAGGAGCTTGCTCCCCACCGGCCTCAGTATGGACTTGCTGCGGCCAGGAGACAGGTGCCTTTACCTCAGGCTAACCCAACCCCACCAGAGTACCAGAAAGGTGCCTCTCACCTGGTCTGCAGCTGTGTGGTAAGAAACAGCTGGGGGAGCCCTCTCTCCTGGGAGAGCCTATATCTGAAACCCCTCATCCTCAGCCCAGAGCCTACCCCCCAGCCCTCTGTGCCAGCTCGCCTCAGCCCCAGCTTCATATCAGAGCCTGTGCCCCCAGCCAGCCCCATCTCTGCCCCAATCCTGAGCGTCCTCCCACACTCCAAGCCCCTCAGTCGCACCCCTGCCACAAATCGTCCATGCGCAGAACCAGTTTTGTCATGTGCACCACTCTGGAGGTGATGTCCCACATCGTCTGCATACTGGTGCACATCATAATATTTTCCTCAGTGCATGATGACATGATTGACCATCCTGCTTTGGATTGCTTGGCACTGGGGACAAATTCAGCTCTGTAGCAAGGGGACACAGCCCCCATTGAGGTCAGTTGGAGTTTCACACTCTGATTCCAGGGATGTACCTGGCCCTGAGTCTGACACATCCTTGCAAGTGAACACACAATCTGTAGAGGAAAGAGGCAGCTTTGCCATCTCATTGGTTCCTTTCCTTCCCCACTGACAGGAAGTGGAAGTGATGCAGCTTCCTTAATAACATCAGCCAAGAGGAAAGGCGACACCTACATCCTTAACGGTTCCAAGGTACCAGCTTTTCTCACCTCGAAACCCGCCAGGCACGCTGCATATGGGACAGGGTCTTCACCACATCTCCCTCCCTTCCTCACCGCATCCCTGCCTTTTCCTCTCGGCTTGTGGCACTGGAGACAGCCCCTTAGGTCACATGCTCTCCAGTTGCTCATTCCAACGGCTTTGTTCACTTCTGTTCGTAAATGTCCCGTGGTGGTGGAGCATCCGCCCCTTCGCTTGGGGACGCTGTTCCGCTGCCCGTTAAATCGCACCGTGGGGAAGGTCTCCCGGATGCTCAGCGTAAAGTTTTCTTTTCCTGAACTTCCTGCCGCTGCTCCTATCTCTGCCCCCTCAGAGCATCCTGAAGGATTCCTCTCCCTGGAATTCCTCCACCCTAACTACCAGTACTTGGAGGTGGTTATCCTGCCCCCCTTGTGGCTCTCCCGCCCCAATTTGCCAGGCTGCATCTGTCCAGCTTGTGATTTCACAGTCCCTCAAGCCCCCGCTTGGTTCTGTTTGCTTGTCTCTCCTCTCCCTGCCCTCCTCCTCCAGCGCTTTGATCCCCTCACCCTCCATTCAGTGACTCCTCTCTGCCCTCAGATCAATGCACAAGACTCCGAATTGCCTTTCTGCACGTGGTGCCGAGTGAAGCGTCTCCCCTCCTTCCCAAGCTTGGCTTGCTTTCTCTACCTGCTAATGCTGTCTCATTTCCTCTGCCCCTTGCCAGGCCTTCATCAGTGGTGGTGGCGACACCGATGTGTATGTGGTCATGTGTCGCACGGGAGGCTCTGGCCCCAAGGGCATCTCCTGCCTGGTGCTGGAGAAAGGAACTCCAGGGCTCAGCTTTGGCAAGAAAGAGAGGAAGGTGAGATACACACGGTCGAGGTGGGGGACACAGCAGAGTCGGGCCAAGCTGGAGCAGGCCACTAGTGAGCCCCTGTCTGATCAGATAACA
This sequence comes from Pelodiscus sinensis, assembly GCF_049634645.1. Classification (NCBI taxonomy): domain Eukaryota; kingdom Metazoa; phylum Chordata; order Testudines; family Trionychidae; genus Pelodiscus; species Pelodiscus sinensis. The sequence continues at coordinate 2,168,659 of NW_027465908.1, forward strand.
GGCCCACCAGACCAGTCCTGGGCAAGCTGGACCGTCCTAGTCTGCGATCCTCACTGCACCATAGCCCCAGATAATCCAGTGTCCTGACATGGGGCAGAGTTGAGGGCGTTCGGTGCAGGGAAACCTTGTGCTGTGTCCGCTATGCGGCTGGGTGGAAGGCTTTGATCTGCAGGTCTGCCAAGCCTGCCGCAGATATAGATTCGTTGGGGCTGCACTTTTTCTCTAGACATTTGCACGTCTGTTGCGCGGGGATTGAGTTGCTTGTGAGGTTTAAGAGCTTCCCAAACCAGTCAGGGTAAGGCATGGTGCAGACAGGCCCCTCCGCAGCTTCACAGGCGCAAGAGCTTCGACTCTCTCGCCAGCAGCATCGCTTGGCTCAGTTCCGATCCTCTGGCTAAGCTAGACATGGGTTCTCTCCTGAGCCGAGACCCCCAAACTATGTGGTGCTTTGCATGGGCATGCCAGAGCTTTGAAGACCACGGCACCATGACCCAAGTGATTTGAACCCAGGTGTCTGGAATACAAATCCAACAAACTAAAACTGGGTCACCTCCACTGTCCTGAAAGTTACTGTCAAAATCCAGCTGAACGGGGCAATGCACGTGCAACCCTTTCGTTCAGAAAGGCCGGAGAGGTAGTGTGACGGGGACCAGTCACAGTAGAGCCCTTGGGACTGCTTCCTGGTGTGCCAGCAAAGCCATTGCCACTCGCCTGCTTGATCTCTGTGGCTTCTCACCACCTTGTCCTGCTGGGCCAGCTCACCTGGGGGCCACCAGCCAAGGCACAGAGCTGAGATCATTGCCCGCCCTGAAGAGCAAGGCAGACACTAAATCTTTTCAGGTCTGAGGAGAATGTCGTTTTGGGCCCAGCTTCCAGGAACCCAACCCCCTAATGGGGTCAGAACCCCAAATAAGCTGTTCAGGTAAATCCCCTTTAACAACGAAAGGAGGATGTACACACGGATTGCTCCCCCAGGTAACAGTTACTTATGCTGGGCTTCATAGTAAATGAAAGTGATTTTATTAAGTGCAAGCAGTAGGGTTTGCGTGGTTGTAAGTGAAAACAGAGCAAAGTATTCAAAATAACAACATTCAAAAATATTCAAAAAAATTCAAAATAACAAAAAATGCATAGCTTGTTCTATCACTTTTTACAAGCTTCCCCTAAAACGGTTCTTATTTCGGCTAAACCTCTAAGCCAGGGAAGAGCTGTTTGTTTGTTTTCCCTGGGGTCTCTGGTTCAGCATCTTGGGAGTGACAAAGACAAAGGGACAGCTCGCTTCCCATTGTTTTATAGATTCCACTTTGGGCAGGAACTTCAAGTTCTTTCCCCCGCCTTCAATGGAAAATTACTTGGGATGCTCACATGTATGCTGGAGACCAACCTCTGCTCAGACTTAAAGGACAAAGGGGGCTGTTTAGAGGTGATCATCAAGACATTGAGGGAAGCACCCTTGATGGTTTTCATTTGCACATTTAAAACCATAAACCATCCCATACTGCACCTTTCCAACTTTACATACGAGACTGATACACACACCAAACTAAACTTTACAGATCCAGCAGATTATGGCATTATGACTGGTAGGTCACATGAGGTATTTTCTCTCGTGGGGAGCTGAAAGTCCCAGGCCTCCAGACAGTCTGTGAGATACTCCTGCCTTCCCCAGGTGGGTTGGAACTCCCAGCCAACGCGGGCCGTGATCTTTGAGGACTGTGCTGTTCCTGTCGCCAACCGGCTAGGCGCAGAAGGGCAGGGCTTCAACATTGCCATGAAGGGCCTGAATGGAGGGAGGATCAACATTGGTAAGCATGGCAGCAAGGAGGAAGGGAGGGGGCCAGTGGTCACCTCTCTGTTAGTCAAGTAATAGTCACTCTGTGCCCCTGGCTTTCCCCGCCAGCGTCTTGTTCTCTAGGAGCTGCTCATGCCTCTGTCCTCCTGGCCCAGGAGCATCTCACCATCCGCAAACAGTTTGGGGAACCCCTCGCCAGTAACCAGGTGACTTTTCTGTCCTCAAGCGAGGCTCTTTCCACCGCTGCACCCCTTGGGCTGTTGCATAAACAAGTAGCCAGCGCTCCCACATCTTGCCTGACGCACCAAGAGGGTTCTCACACCCTCTTCTAGAGCATCTCCTCCCGGGAGAGGTTTGAGTGGCGGTAAGGGGAGGGGGCTTTCTCTCCTCGTGCGAAAAACAGTTCCCGGTCATTATTTGTTGGCCTTAGGAACGAAGAGAGACAAATGCTCCAGAAGGAGGTGGAGGAAAGTATAGAGATTGAGAGAGGAATTAGGGAGTTGGGGCAGCATCAGAGAGGCTTGAGCTTCGTGTGAAGGGAAGTCCTTCCTAGAAAGTTCCCTGAAGAGGAAATGAACAGATGGGGGCCTTGCCAGGACAGCGTGGGGGAGTAGCTTAGGGGAGTGAGAGGTATTTGGGGGATGGTGCTTGAGGGGAAAAGGATGGGGTGTGGGATGCACGACAGGGCCCAGGGGCAGATGAGAGCACCGCAGGGCCCCGGGCAGCACAATTTCACGGGGCCCCCCCCTTTGACACGGCGCATGCGCGGGGCTTCTGCAAGCACGGGGCCCGGGGCAGCCGCCCCGCTCGCCCTGCCCCAAATCTGCCGCTGACAGGGCCCCAACTGAGGGGTCGGGACTCGCCCTGCAGCAGGACCCCAGTGAGCCTCTGGATTAACCTGGCCCCTCACGTGCTGTCTTATTTCCTTCCGGGCAGTACCTCCAGTTCAGGCTGGCTGAGATGGCGACGCTCCTGGTGGCGGCCCGGCTCATGGTACGGAATGCGGCGCAGGCGCTGCAGGAGGAGCGGGAGGACGCCATCGCCCTGTGCGCCATGGCCAAACTCTTTGCTACTGACGAGTGCTTCACAGTAGGTCTTCCAAATCTCTGCAGGGGTATCGCAATCCGAGCCGTTTAGCGTCTCCGGCTAGTGCCTGGCGCTGCGTGGGGCATCAGGACCGCTCTTCGGTCTGTTGGGCCCCAGTCCTGAGCATGTTTGATGGGCCAAAAACCTAGTTGTGGGGCTCCTTTCATGGGCCACAATTTTGGCACAAATGGGGGCTGCAGTCTCAACTCCCTGTAGGCCACTGTCCTCCCTGGGCAGTCTTCCTATGCAACAATGCCATTGCTGCGTCTTGGAGCCTGGGGGCTCCGGCAGAGCAGAGTAAAACATTTCATTTGGGTGATTTCAGCTCCTGAGGTAGCGTGTGCCAGTCATGGTGTCCACTACGTGCTATTAATTCCTGGTTAGCAGGTGCCATTGGGAGTGGCTGGGGTACTCTAATGCAATTACAGAAGACCAGTTCATTAAACAAAAACGGACCTCAGCTAGGAATTGTCTTGGCTTAGTCATATTTTGGAATTACCACTGTATTATCCTGTCATTAGTTCCCTGGATGTATGTTGCCATTGTGGTGCATCTCACACCCAGTATTAATTCTATTTAGGCTTGGTACCATTTTTAATAGAGAGCTATTCTCCTAGCTGGCCACTAGATGGTGGTTTTGCATTTTAATTTTGTATCTAGACTCAGAAATGCAGCAGAAACCGTCTTGGTTGAGGGGAATTCAAATGCACCCTTATGAGTTTGTGCACGACAGCATTCCTTTTAAGCTGACACCTTTCGTTTAAAATGGCATGTCTAGAAATATGGCAAATAGTGGTTAGAACAGAAGAGCTCCAGGGTTCCAATTCCATTTCTGCCTGGGAATGTGGTTTTATGGTTAGAGCATAGACTTAGTCCAGATCCCTAGGGTCTAAGTCCTAGCTCTGCCACTTACTTGCAGTGTGACCTTGGGCAAGTCACTTCACTCTGTGTCTGACCAGCATGCTGTCTTCTCCTCAGATATGCAACCAGGCCCTGCAGATGCATGGGGGCTATGGGTACCTGAAGGATTATGCTGTGCAGCAGTTCATGAGAGATATCCGAGTCCACCAGATCTTGGAAGGTAACCTGGGGTATTGCTAACAAAACTGGCTGTGACCTTGGCTGCACTTTCCACTGTAGAATAGGGACTCGCAAACTCCACTTCTTTCATGCTGTGCTTTAGGTCTCCCATTTGACAGCAAAACCATGCAGGGGATCTGAGTTCACCAGGCTAGGGATGTAAGCGACAGCTTATGCTTATCGGATAGTCAACTGGTCCCTCAACTAGTTGCTTCTCCCCTCCGCCCCCCACTGCATCTATCAGAGGTAGCAAGTGGGGGGAGCTAGCTTAAAAGCCAGTTCCCCGCAGCACCGTCTCCACGGGGGGCAGGGAAAGCAGGGGGGTAGCGGGGACCGGGCACGAGCCAGGAATCAGCTGGTTCCTGGCTCACAGTCTGTCCCAGGATGCCGTGCCTCTGCTTTTTAAATGTATTAAGAGCCAACAGGCTCTTAATACATTTAAAAAGCAGAAGCGCAGAGGGGAGGATCCAGCGCGAGCCAGGAATCAGCTGTCCTGGCTTGCGTTGGGTCCCCCCTGCTGCGCTTCAGCCTTTTAAAAGTATCAAGAGCCTGCCGGAGTTACCTAACCCCGCTGTGGCTTCCCCGCTTATTGGCTAGTCAATGGAAATTCCATCGACTGGTCGATTCGTTGATTAAACTAAATATAACATCCCTGCACTGGGCTATAGCAAATTTGTGTAGCCCATTATGTATTTCCAACCCAGTGGAAGACAGAAAAGACCAATTAGATCCATGTGCAGGATTGCTCTCTGCAGTATATGTTTTAGTATCTTGTTCACTCTTGCTCCACATGATTCAGTTGAAGGAGCTGCCACCACCTCCCTGGAAAAACTGATAGTTTAATGGGCCTCAGCAGAGGGAAGGGGCTCCTCAGCCCCTCCCCCTAAAGGTGCCTTTGTTTAATTTCATCCTTTTATCCCCTTCTGACACCCATAGTTGAATCCTAAACAGTTCCTCTCACTCTGCATGCTGCTCCACCTTCAGATCCTTGTAGAGAGGTTTGTGGTAATATTCCCCTTCGCAAAGCCAAGCTGTAAGTATTGCTCTTTTAGTGGTAATTCAGCCTTTTAATTGTTGTTCCGGCTGTTCTTTAACTCCCTTCACCTGGAATTAGAGTTCCTGGAAAGCACATGGTCTTGGCTGTCCCCTGCTATGCTCCTTTGTGCTCTCTGATACGATGTGTGTGAAGCAGTAGGTAAAGCAGAAACTCTGGCCTTTTAATATGTCCCCAATTCTGCTAGGTGCTCAGTGCCCCAAAATCCTTTGAATGTCCATGGAGGAAAGAGTGTTTGGTGTCCCCGTAATGAGTGGTCTTTCCCCAGGCATCTACGCCTTACCTTCTCTGTGCCCACTAATGCCCAGAACTCCTTTCATCCTTGAGAGGAATCTCTTCCATACTGTAGACGTCCAATCCCATCTGGTTTTCCCATCTCTAGAGCCCTGCATGTGTGCAGAATTTGTATCCGCGAAAATAAGCCGTGGATATCTACGGATATAGAGCAGACGTCCACGGATTTGCAGGGCTTTCCTGATCTCAGGCTGGGTGGAGACCTGGAATAATTACTCTGCCGGCTGTATACTGCTGTGTTGTGGGCTTCAGTCCTGGTGTTTTTGCATGTGAATTCAGCCTCACGTAGGTTTTGTCTATAACTGCAGCATTAAAGCGCTGCTCCAGCAGCACATTCCCACAGCAGAGTGGTGACAGCAGAGTTCTCCCAGCGCTCTGTGTGCACCATTTCCAGGGCTGGAACGATGCTCCTCATGGAAGCCCGTCGCCAGTGGCAAAGGACTGCACTGAAATTTGCTTTGCTCGGGAATGTGAGTTCTTTATCCCCCTGAGCAAGAAGGTTTCAGCGCAGTAACTCGCCCGTGTAGACAAGCCCTTAAATGATGGGTGTCTGTCTCTGTCTCCCTGTCTTTGTCCTGCTGCAGGTACCAATGAGGTGATGAGGATGATTGTGGCCAGGAGTCTGTTACAGGAATGAAATCAGGATCTGGTCTCTAGCCTTGCCGCACTCCATTTGTCTACTGCTCCTGTGTCCGTAGATTCTCCCTGCAAGTGGGAGATGGGAATGGACCAGTGGAAACTCTCTTGACTTTTTCTGATCCTAAGGACAGCTGAATGCAGCCCAGCTGTATGTGGTGATTGGCAGAGCTGCAGGTACTTGCCTGGTCTCAAGGACACTGGAGATAAAAATCAGACATGGAGGAAAGCTTTTGCCCCTGTGTCCTGATCGTGGGCCATTGCTGGTGCCTTGCCCCTTCACAGACAGGAGCACTAGACCTGTGGTTTCATCCAGTCTACCTTTGTATCAGGACTGATTAAAATAGGGGGGGATCTAGACAGCCCTTCCCCTTCCCTGAGGTGTTTCAAAGGCTGGTGTGGAGTGGAGGCAATTTCAGGCAGAATTGTGCACATGCATGCTCTCTCTTTTATGACTCAGTAAGGTGACTCTTCTGAATCATAGGGAGAACCTGTTGCCTTGTTTTCATCCTTACTTTATGGCTGCTGCAGCACAGCAGCTTGGAAAGATTGTGTTTGTGAATTGTTCCAAAGTGAAATTAAGCCCCGGGAAGGGGATGGGGCATGCCTGGTGCTCATCTGAAGCATCGCTGCCTCTCATTTTGTGAGTTCTCTTACCTAATGAAACTGGCTCTTGAGCCTGTCTCAACCAGTGTTTTCATTTGCATTATGAATCCTGGCATGAGCAGCGAGTGACTCTAGATCTGGGGGAGGCAAGACCCCAGACCTGCCCCTGCTGTCCAGAGCCCTGTGGGAGCCAACTACCCACCCCCCCAAGTACAGAAGGGAAAGGTGAGTGGCATCTGACCCCAGCCAAAGTACGGGGAAGAGGGAGAGCAGGTGGCACCCGGCTTCAGCCTCCTCAGCCCCTGGAGAGCTGACAGCCTGGTCCCAGACTTGGAGGGGCTCAATCCCAGACAGCCCAAGGGGAGTGGCGATGGGGAGGAGGGGGCGGAGTGTGTGGGGGGGGGCAGGCTGGCAGTTAGGAAGGCATTCGCTGCCCATGAATCCTGGGTAATGAGATTCAGGGGATAGATGAAAAATACAAACCTCGCAAAAGAGAACCTGAGATCTTCCTTACCCCCCAATTACCTCTACCCAGCAATGTATAATAGGAGCAGCGCCAGAGTTTTGATCAGTTTTACTTTTTTTCCCCCGCTCAGTGTCAGAACCAATAAAGCTATGGGAGTAAAATCACTAGGGGGGATTTCATCAGTTCCGGTCATTCACTCTTTCTGCAGCATTCTTGTTCTTTAATTGGAGCATATTCCCTTTAGTTGATAGAATCAACTTGTTTAATGGAAAACCCTAACGGTTAGTAATAACATGCATTTCTACGGTCCTTTAAAGTGATTTACCAACTACCCACCAGAAAGGGGCAGTAAGTGACCGACATACTCATTTGACAGATTGGTAAACTGAGGCATAGAGCAGGGAAGTGACATGATAAAGAGGTAATGGCAGAGAGCTTACTTTCTATTCCTGGCTTTAATCATTGGGCACATTCCTTTTTCAGTGCCTATCACAAAAAATGACTAAGGTGGACATGGGAGATTCTCCCCTTACGCACCCCCCAATTTAAAGGGAGTGCAGTAACTTGTGTGTTCATCTTACAGTATAAAAGGTGAAGTAACAGATCCTTCCAGGTGGAGAATGGGGAGGAAAGGATTGTCACACCAAAGCATTAACTGTTCTGGATTTGTCTTTGCTTAGTTTACAACGGGTGGGGAACCTTTTTGGGTTCACGGGCCGCTGACTTAGAAAAATCAGTCGGGAGCTGCACACAAGTGAGAAGATTTTGTGTGCTCCAGCCCCAGAGTGGGGGAGGGAGCTGAAGCACCCACAGGGGCTCCCCAGTGCTGTGGGGAGGGGGGGCCCTAAGCCTTGGGGGCTGGAGCCAGGCAAGCCAGGGGCTGCATCGGAACCCCGGGCCTTAGGTTCCCCATCTCTGGTTTACAACATGGTAGTCAAGACCTAATTGTTTTGACAGTGTCACTTAGCAGTAGTGGCACACTTGTTCCATCTGCACACTTCAGCAGTGTGGTAACTCGCTCCACAGGCACTAATCTTTGCAGACTGGATTCGTAAAAGCTAAAATCCAAACTGACTACTTAATGCTTGGGTAAACAGATGACTACTGCCCTGTTAATTTTTTTAAAAAAATCAATTTTCTGTAAAGAAGCCTTGTTTGGGCCTCTCTAAATATTTGTCAAGCACTGTGGAAGCCAGCCACAGAGCCTGCGATGTCTTATCTCCCTTTCATTGGCTTGTTTGGGCCTAAGTGCTCTGCAAACTCAAATTTATGTATTTGGCTCAATGTGGGGCTGTGATATAAATAACTTGAATCTAGCTTAGCTGCCTATAGCAAGAAGGTTGTTACCCTGCAGGCTTCAGCACCTGTGTAAACTGCATTGATCTACATCTAGTGGTATGCCTACACTGGCAATTGCCAAAACTTTTGTCATTTAGAGGTGCTAATACACCCCCCCCACACACACACACACTCACACATGCACCAGTCCCAAGACAAAAGTTTTGTTTCTGCAAGCTTCAGTGTAAACAGCGTGTTGGCAGCAGGAACACTGTCCTGTTGACAGCATGAATGCTGTTCTGTGTGGGTGGAAGGATTTTGTTAACTAAAGTACCAACAAACAATGCCTATGCTGACTGACTTAATAAAACAGCCGTATCACTAAAAGATATGCAGTGTAGACAAAGCCATGGCTTGGGGAACCATAGAGACCTCAGAAGGTCAAGTCCAGCCCCCTGCTCTAGGCAGGACCAATCTCAACTAAATCAACCCAGCCAGGGCTTTGTCAAGCCGAGACTTAAACACCTCTAGGGATGGAAACTCCACCCCCTCCCTAGGGAACCCATTCCCGTGCTTCCCCACCCTCCTAGTGAAATAGTTTTTCCTAATATCCAACCTAGACCTCCCCCACTGTAACTGGAGACCATTGCTCCTTGTTCTGCATCTGTCACTACTGAGAACAACCTCTCCATCCTCTTTGGAACCTCCCTTCAGGAAGTTGAAGGCTGCTCTCAAATCCCCCCTCTTAGCTTCTGCGGGGAGGTGGAGGCAGGTGTATTTAACGCTAAAATCCACCGTCACAGTTGAGAAAGGTAGGCGCCTTGGTTCCCGATGTTGGTTTTTTAAAAAAAGTGGAGTGACAGCTTAGCCCAAACTCCACTGGCTGGGTCCCGGGGTGCAGGTGTGCGGGCTGCAGGCACTGCCAGGCGCACAGAGGGGTGCAAGGTATTTGAGCTTTTGGCCAAGAAGCCAGGCGGGGCCAGTGGAGCCCTGCTGAGCCCTGCCCGCTGGCGCTGCGCCCAGGTGGGACGATGCCAGAGGCTGGGGACGATGCTCTTGCTGGGGCGCCCCCTGTGCCCGGAGGCAGGGGCTGCCCACGAGCGTGCGGCCGGACGGGCACGTGCGCTGGGGGAGGAGGGGCGGGGCTGACCCGCCAGCGCACAACAGCTGGGACTCGGCCCCCGCGGCTGCGGCACGTGCCGGGCGCTGCTCGCGAGGGCTCGCGGCTGTGGGGGGGAGAGGGCGTGGTCCGGCCGCACGGCGCTGGCCAATCAGGAGAGGGCCTGGCTCCTCCCGCCCAGCCAACCGGCGGGTGACCGCGCTCGCTGGCCAATGGCGGGCCGCGAGGGCGGGGCTGCGGGCTGAGGCGGGGCCGGGGAGCGCTGGCGAGGCGGCAGCGCGCGGGGCCGGGGGGACCCTGCGGCCGCCATGGGGGGCTGCGGCGGCCGGCGGCGGCGCCGGCTGGGGGCGTTGCTGCTCCTGCTGCTGCTGGCGGGGCTGCTGCTCCGCAGGTGAGACCGGCCGGGCCCCGCCCCCGGGGGGGTCTCCCCTCACCGCCCCCCCTTCCAGCCCCCTTCTCCTCTGGTCCTGCCCCCCCGGGTCCTTTCTCCCCCCCCGGGGCTGTTACTCCCTGTGCCCCCCCCCGTGGCCCCCCCGGCCCAATTCCCCTCCTGCCCCTCAGGGGTCCTCCTCTGGTCCTGCCCCCCCCCGGGGCTGTTACTCCCTGTGCCCCCCCCGTGGCCCCCCCGGCCCAATTCCCCTCCTGCCCCTCAGGGGTCCTCCTCTGGTCCTGCCCCCCCCCGGGGCTGTTACTCCCTGTGCCCCCCCCCGTGGCCCCCCCGGCCCAATTCCCCTCCTGCCCCTCAGGGGTCCTCCTCTGGTCCTGCCCCCCCCCCCCGGGGCTGTTGTTCCTTGTGCTCCCTCCATTGCCCCCCCCAGCCCAATTCCCCTCCTGGCCATTGCTGAGCCGCCCCCCCCCCCCCCGAGTCCTTTCTTCTCCTGCTCCCCCCCGGGGCTGTTACTCCCTGTGCCCCCCCTCCAGTGCTCCCCCGGCCGAGTTCCCCTCCTGGCCATTGCTGAACCGTCTCCCCCCCCCCCCCGAGCTCTCTCTCCCGGCTCCCCTCTGCCCGTGGGGCACCCACCCCCTGGGGCCTTCTCTTCCTCCGGGCGCCCTGCCACTGGGATCCACTCCTGGTGCCTGCCCTCAACCCTAGTGCCCTGTCGCCTGGCCCCCAAGACAGGGCCCTTCCCCTCGCGGGCCCCAACACGTCTCTGGAGCAGGCATTGGAAGCGGCGCCAGGGTCTGTGCCACCCCCCGCCTTTTGCTCCCTTGTGTCCGTTCAAAGTAGCCCCATGGGATTCTCAGGATGGTTTTGTGTTTAAAGGCTACACAAAAACATACCGGGAATCCCACGAGGCTACTTGGATGTCTGAGGCATGCTGAAGCATTGGCCCACCATGCGTTTGCTCACGAAGAAAATCAAGATTGTTTTATAGCGTGTGTGTCTCCACACTGTCAGTCTGGGTAGACATGCGAACTCAGCCACGTGTCTCTTCGCTTTTCCTTCTCTCTGCTTCTCTTTTGTCAGCTGAACTGTTTCTGCCCCATCAAGTTTGCTTGTGGCTGGATTTACTTTCTTCTGGAGGGATTTAAACAGCTGTTCGAACAGCACAGTCTTTCTCTGTTGAGCAACAGGGCCCGGAGGTCACTGAGGTTGTTTTATGACTCCTTTTAGCTTAGTCTGTTGAGTCAAGATTCATTGCCGTTTAAGTGAAATTGATCTGTAATGGTTTGTCCTTAAGGGATACTGTTAAGGAGGAGTACTGAAAAGAATACTCAGGTCAAATTCATGAAACAGCCTTCTTTAGCTGGGTTACTAATACACTGGAAATCATTAAATCCGCAGGTGTATTAGAAACCAAATTTATTTTTCAGCCTTGAACCTGTTCTTTTGCTCCCTTTCTCTAAGCTTAGGCAGTGAAAGTAGACTGATCAGTTTTAACTTACACATTTAGTTGGTTCCACTTCATGTGTCTTTCAAACTAGCTTTATGCACCAGTAATTGGGTTTCAAATACAACAGTGGGGATGCTATTCATTCAAAAATAAACTTTGTCAGAAGCACCATTGCACCATTAACAGTTTACATATTTTGAACTTTGTGCCTAAACTGACTTCACATGTACTTTGATCCTTAACCCATTCATGGTTGTTATCTCTCAGCAACAGTTTTAAGCAATTTATATTATGCACAAAACTGTACATTAGTATGTGTAGCAGTGAGTTTAAGTACTGACAATTGATTTACAAAAAGACAAATCTGAATAATGCACATATTTCAAGATGTGAGGTTATTAGATGTTCTGCAGTTGGGGCGGAGAAGACTGGAACTTTTGAATCTTCTCACATGGTTTGAATCTAGTTTGGGCTAGCAGAGCCTGAAAGTTATCATGTCTGGCTACTCCTGTGTGCAGTGGCTTTGCAGGATCTCAGTCAATTTTTCACCAGACAGATGTCTGTATTTCCGTACATTGTTTCAGTTGAGACTAATTACCCCACCCTTCCTTACTCTTGTGCTTTGTTGGAAGTCTCAACAGCGTGACCAAGGACAGAATGGGATCATGGGGGTAGAATTCCTCTTACTCTACAAATATTCATCGTGTGTGTGTGTGTGTGTGTGTGTGTGTCTTGGTGAGACAGCTGGTTTTGTACCTGTGGAATGGATGAATAGATAATTTTAGGACTGTCAATCCAGCTTCTTCGAACTAGTGTGAATATTCATGCAAAGGAAGATTAAATGGCAGTACTTGAAAATGGGTTGTATGAGAGGGGTGCCCACAATGTACTGTCAACTCAGGATATGCTAGTTGCTGTTTCCCACAGCATGTGCTTGCTGCTGCTTACAGGTGTAATGCCAACATCACACTTAAGGCAATCTTCTTCTGTTATCGTTGCTGAGTAATGTTTCTGCTTAAAGGTCTATCTCTCCTCTGTGTTAACATGACTCCCATTAACCTTAGCGAGTGATTGCATTCAGATGAAAAATAGAGACTCCTTTAATGTGGAAACATTTACAAACTTCATGCTTCCTCGTCACTGCTTTAAAAAAAATGCTCTTGATTCATAAGAACTCAGGCCTGATAAAACAGAAGCAACATCTTCTTTTATCAGAATGCATAGAGAGAAATAGCACCACTCGGAATCAATCACTGACAGGGAGCATTCATCCAGTGGGGGAAGCATGGAGAGAGTAATGCCACAACCAGATAGAAATGATTTAAAAGCTTTAAATAAATATTACACATAATATAGCAATTCCTTGTCTATCATAAAAAGTAATGGATCAGGAAAGACCAATTGCTGCCACTATAAATCAGCTCCTGTGTTAAGCTAACGTTCTCCCCATCGACCTTGGCTCCTGTAGGGTTTACTAAAATCGCTAAAGCCCTTTGATGGATGGCATGCATTTACAAATCAATCACTCTCTATGCTGAATCTAACCCATCTTTGAGACTGCTAGGGGTATCTCTTGCTTTTTTGTATCAGAGTTCTGTCTTATTTGTGCTTTTAGGCATATCTTGCTTATTCTGGTCCTGGTTATACCAACCCTACTTTGAGTTAGCACCTTGAGATCAATGTGATTACAGGTGGAGTAACATATTAATCAGTATTGGTAAGAGGCTTTATCTAACTTTCCGTTGAGCAATGTATTAGGCCCTTTCTCCTCCGACTCCTCACTTGTTCACGTTGAGCCAAACTTTATCCCTTGTCCGCAGGTCCGCTGACAGAGTGGGTAAAGGGGGCAGTTATCCCAGAGCTCGGCAATTCAAAGGGGCCTGGGGCTCCCGGCTGCCACGGCCGCTACTATGGCAGCGGTGCAGCTGGAGCTTTGGCTTCTTTAATTTTCCACTGGAGCGCTGCCCCACATGCTCCATGGGGCTGCCTGAGAAGGCAGGGGCGGGTGGCACTGAGTGTTACTTGGGGACTGACATGGCTCCAGGCGCGGCTGAGGTCTGGCTGCCCTAGGTTCGCTCCTTCTGTCTGAGACCCCACCCCTTCCGGAGGCATGGCAGTGTTCCTCACACACTTTACCCAGGGGCCTCGGGAGGCTGCTTGTGCCACTCCTCCTGAAGGCAAAGAAGTTACACTACAGATCAATGTGGTGCTGTGTGTTTCAGATGATGTCCTTTCTGAGATTCAAGCTGTGGGGAGTAGCTTTTGTATTTCAGCCAGAACTAGAACATCACTGTGGAACAGTATTCCAAGGGAAAATAGTGGGAGGCCCTTTACTGGAGATATTAGAATCTAAGCTGTCTAAAGCACTGGTGCATGTACTCAAGCTTGGGAGGATAAGCTTAGAACATGTAAAGACTGAGGCTTGTATTGGGCAGATTTTTCAAATGAGTGCTTGAGGTCCTGGTACTCAAGCAACTTTTTTACTTTCGTAAATTACACGGCAAGTCTAGAGGTGCCAGGACTCAGCACTGGCAAGCTCTGGCACTGATTGGACTGTTCATGACTCTTGCAGGGGACAAGCTGAAGGACTAACCCAGGAGATATGGAACATGAGAGAGAGCACCAGAAGAGAGCCCTTGGGCCAGTAAACCTTAGTTGCCTGTTGTCACAGGCAACCACATTGTACCATACCACCCATAAGCTTACCTCTCAAAGCTAATTAGGTTATTTGTTCCCACTAGTTTGGGGAGGCTATTTTAGAACCTTATTTCTCTGAGGGTCAGAAAACTACTTCTACTTACATGTGTTCATAGACAGATTTTACTTATTTCTTCCTGTTCCAATTCTTTCCTTAAGTAGCTCGTCTCCATCCCTGGTGATGAGACACCAACTACATTTGTGGAGAACAGTCCTTTTCCCTCTCAGCCTTCTTTTTCCTAGACAAAACAAGCCAAGCCCTTTTAGTCTCCCCTCATAAGATGGGTTTTCCATTCTTCTGATCATCTTTGTTAGTTCTCTTTGACTTTGGAAAGAAATTCTTTGACAATTCACCTCTTTTGAGAGAGGAACAATCACTTTGCTGTATGGGGAATGATAGCCCAGATGAGTCTTGCTATGAGGAAAGAAATTACCTAGAATTGCTTTCCATTGAGCTGGTCACTGGAAACATGTTTAGTTTTGTAGATAATTGTGAATGGTTCTCTTTTTATTTTGGTAAGTGTTCCAGACACAATGGCTTTGTTTGGTTACGAATTACATGAATTCTACAGTGACAGGAACAGTACAAAGCTGAATAGATACTGCAGTGACAAGAGCTTTAGGATAAGGTCAATATTTTTCTTGTGACTATAGATCTACATTTTTTTTTTAAAGAGAGGCCACTGACTTTAGTTGCCCAGCTTGACACACCTTGGGCCCTGACTTTCAGATGTGTGGAGTGTCTACAATCTCTGTTGCTTTAAAATGGAGTGATGGGAGTCCAATGCTTTTGTAATTCAAGCCAAAGATGTCTCATGTTGGGCACCCACAAGTCCCTGGCTACTCTTAGAAACATAGCCCTTAGTCATGAATGCAGCCAATGCTAGTGAAATCCTTTCTTGAGCTGTCAGTGGATCAGCCTTTGAGAACTGCCTCCCCAATCTACCTCCACTTGTAAGTGATTTCTTCAAAGAGAGTTGCATTGTGAAATAGAAGCAGATCTGGGGAGGTCACTGGTATGACTGCTGAGCCATCTGATCCTTTTGGCATAGTGATCTACTTGTAGCTCTTCAGTGAATAGGAGATGTGAAGTTGATTAATTCTTCAGTTTGGTCTCTGCTTCTCTTCACTTGCATATGTTGATTTAATCACTATCTTGAATCTATGCATGTGGGCTTTCTTTAAATGTTGCTGTCAGACACTTCATGTTTGCTCCTTTGTGCTATTACATGAGCTATTCTTCCTTTGTTAGTGTGTAGATCCATTATTATTGCACAAATGTACAAATCCTATAGATTACAGTGGGTTTTGACCTGCGGTCTGTCATATTCTCTGCTGTTCATTAAAAAATAGCAATAAAGCTGATTTGACAATAAATCCACTTGAGGGTTCAATGACTAAAGACAGCAATGTGTAATCCAGACTTCGTTTTCCAGGTATTACTCATTCCTGCCGGTTGTTTCAGAG
The DNA here is from genome assembly GCF_049634645.1 of Pelodiscus sinensis. Classification (NCBI taxonomy): domain Eukaryota; kingdom Metazoa; phylum Chordata; order Testudines; family Trionychidae; genus Pelodiscus; species Pelodiscus sinensis. The sequence goes on from NW_027465908.1 coordinate 2,184,070, forward strand.
GCCTGTGCGAATGATGTACAACAGAGGTACTATCTGTGCTTATTAGCGAGCCCTTGCAATCAATGTATTGGAAGTCTTAGATTTAGTTCCTTTGTAGCAAGCAACCTTGTCTTGTCTTCCAGGAGAGCTAATCACCGCAGATCTCCTCTGTTCAAACCTATGTAAGCCATGTGCTCTGAAATGTCCTCTCTACCTTCTGTCAGCTTCCTCTAGTTAAAAGTTGACCTTTGTGTAGAAAACTGGTAGAAGCTTAGGTATTACCACCTCTAAACATTACCTTTCCCTCTAACTTGTGGATTGGTCTTACTCGTCTCAGAATGGAAGCTATTTCTTGCATCTGACTGTGACACAGTTTCACGGGAACAAATTGCCATTGTACATATGTGGCTGGGTTTTGAAGTAGGGATGTCATTGTGTAGACGATTACACAATTAACTGATAAGCCTACGCTTGTCATTTAAACTTGTCGACTACACACATTTCCCCCCACCGGGTGACTGGCTAGCTTAAAAGCAGGCTCCCCATGAGCACTGGATCTGCCTGCCTCTTCCCCACCCCCACACTGCTGCCTCTGATAAAGAGGCAGGAGCACAGAGGATGTCTGGCAGTGTTCCCTCTAAGCTGCCTGGCAGCACAGCTTCATAGGTGATTAATCGGCCCTGCCCAGTCAGAGGCTCAGGGCTCCAAGCATGGAGCTCACTGACTGGGCAGAGCTGATTAATTGCCTGTGAAGCCGGGATGCCATGCAGCTTAGAGGGAACACTGGTGAATGGAGGTAGACTGGATCCAATGTGTGTGTGGATCAGCTTTGAAGCTAGCTTCCCACTCGTATAGGCTCCTGATAACTGCCCCCCCTTCCTTGCTGCCTCCTCCAGAGACAGGGGGGTGCGGGAGGTGGCAGGCAGGAGCCAGCGCTGGGGGAAGCTAGCAGCAGCATGGGAGGAGAATAAGGGGAAAGTGAGGCTGCCACAAAGCAGCTTCTGTCCATGGGCATCCAAGCTCCCTGCAGACAGCGACTGCTCCGGAGCTCTTGCAGACAGGGGTTGCTGCCACGGAAGAGCCTCTGTCTATGGCAGGTCCAGATATGCCACGGACAGAGGCTGCTCTGTGGGATGAGCAGCATGCTCTGTCAACTGGGAGCTTGGATCCCCTGCAAACAGGGGCTGCTGCAACCCCATGCTGCTGTCTCTGTATCCGATTTAGTTATTTCAAAATAATTTTCTTGTGTAGACATGCCCTTGGGAACTTCTACCCCCAGCTCTTTTCCCACAAGAGAGCTTGGGGGAAAAAAAACCCTATAACTTTTGATAGCTGGCGCCTCAGTCTTAGGCATGCATTCAGAGACCTCCTGTGCTGCATTCCACCACACAAGAATCAGATCATAGCCTTAAAAAGGGTGATTTTGTTAACAAAATGAAAAGATACATTTGGCAAAGCATACTTGGTTGCTAGATGTCATAAAGCAACTGCAGATTATAACACAGAATTGCATCCCTGGGATTCAGTTTAGAGACAGTGTAGGGGTGGGGGAGGCATAATACTCAGCACAGAGATGTTTAACCAAACACCAGAACAAAGAAAATAACATGATCACGTCTAAATAAACCTTCCCTGTTACTTGCATATCCAAATCTTCAAGGTCCTGTTAATTTCTGGGCATGGGTATCCCTTTTCTGGGCACGGGTATCCCTGTAGTTCAGTTCACCATTTCCCTCCAACTCCTGGTTTAAACCCCACACAAAGAAAATCTGCAGGCAGATTCCCTTTCAATTAAATCTCAACACTTTCTTCTCATTGGTTCTTGTGGCTCCCTGCCAACATTTCCTTGCGACCTGGGTTTAACATTTTGGTTACTGAACCCTGGGATGTTCAGAAAAGGACAGTACCTTACCCATCCATCACGCAATTTCAGCAGATAACTCAATTAAAATGCTTGTGAGTGTGATGTCTTATGTTTTTTTCATTGCGTGTTTCTGATGATGTATGGCTGCATTAGAACAGGGAGTGAGTTCATTGTCCAAGTCTTCCTGGCCACTTGCTGAAATGTCAAGTTTTTTAGGTTTTAATGCAGAACGGCCAGTGGTATTTTCCTGATTTGAACCTGCCTGAGAGAACAGGGTACAAGCTCATCTCCGTATCTGTGGAAGTTCAAGAAGGTGTCTAGGCAAATAAATGCTCATTTGGATGCCAATGTTTATCCAAATGTGGATAGCCTATTAAGGTGCCTGTAGCTGGGAAATACTGAGCTCACAAAGTCCAATGTCCCACTAATATTTACTGTTGCAAAATTGTCAATTTGAAAAAAAAAAAGGTTTCCTGCTTCCATGCTGCCCTCAGGCCACGATGACCTGTTCATGCATCATTTTAGTCAGGAGGACAGTCCCATTGACTTTTAAGTCAGAAGTCCCCAAGCTGCGGGGTGAGCCTCTCAAAGGGGTGGGAAGGAATGTTCAAGGGAGCACAGTGAGGCTCAGCCCCCCCCCCCCCCCCCCCCCCCCCGGGGAGTGGAAGGGAGAACCACCTGGCCCAGCATCAACTCCCAGACCTGCATCGGGCACTGCTCTCAGCCCCTTGCCATGACTCTGCTTCTGGCCCTAGACCCACCCCTAGCTGCCCTACCCATAGCCCTGTCCCCATGCATCATGGTGCTGTGGCCCAGCTCTGGAGGAGAGAGCACAGACAGGAGTAAGGGGGGGAATGACCTTGAAAATTTAGGGGATCACTGTCTTAAGCATTTGGTGCAGAGGTATTTCTGCACCTACAATAATACCAGAGAAGAATTAAAGTGACAGACTTCGTGGTGTACAGTGATTGGACTTACTAAAATAATTGACAGGAAGCAAAGAAAGAAGAATTCCTCAAGAGGAATTTGAAGAATGGCGAATGGGAGACTTGCAGGCATGGGAGATGGCTTGAGCGACTGAGGATTGGGATGAGGGGGAAATGAGAGCAGTGATCATGCTGGAATGAGTTTATAGGGATTATGGGCCCGATTTATCCCTTCAGTGAAATTATGCCAGTGATGGAATGACTTAAAAAAAAATCCACAATGTGAAAGTGGTCCCATCTTTCCTCTCCTATCTTTGACCAAAATGAGCAGAAAAGGGACCCAGCCACTCTTTCACGACTTGAAATACACAGCATCAGGGGATGCTTATACAGTAAAACTCCGATGGTCTGGCACCATCAGGAACCCGGAAGTGCTCCGGGCAGCCGGACCATTGGAGCTGCTCTGCCCCCAGCTTCCCCGATTCAGCCGCTGCTAAAACTGACCAGTGGCTGAATCGGGAAAGCCGGGGGCAGAGCAGCTGGAGTGCTGCCGGGTTGGTCCCGTAGTGCTGCCCCTCGGGGCTGCGGGACCCAACCTGGCAGCACTCCAGCTGTCCCCAATTCAGCCGCTGCTGAAACTGACCAGTGGCTGACTCCAGGAAGCCCGGGGGCAGAGCAGCTCTGTCCCCGGGCTTCCTGGAGTCAGCCGCTGATCAGTTTCAGCAGCGGCTGACTTGGGGACCCCTGGGGCAGAGCAGCTGGTCCGAGGAGTGGCGCTACCAGACCAACCAGGCAGCACTTCAGCTGCTCTGCTGCAGGCATCCCCGATTCAGCCGCTGCTGAAACTGACCAGCAGCGGCTGAATCGGGGTCGCCTGGGGTAGAGCCAGACTATCGGAACGGGGGGCTATGAGAGGTCTGGGGTGGTATCCCCCCACCCCAGGCCTTTCATAGCCCCCCCTTCCGATAGTCCGGCAAATCTGATAATCGGGCACCCCCTGGGTTCTAAAGGTGCCAGATTATCGGAAGTTTACTGTACTTCTAAATTATGCTTAGATAGCTCAGAGCTTTTCCAGCAGAAACCTCAAACTCTTACACAAAACGTGCTGGGCTCTTTTTATGTCCACAGGGGGCCAACAGGTATTTAAGGGCTCATCTGAAACACACAAACAACTGTATGGCGCCAATTTACTTAGCGGCTGTGTCTAGACTGGCCAGTTTTTCTGGAAAATCAGCTGCTTTTCCGGAAAAACTTGCCAGCTGTCTACACCGGCCGCTTGAATTTCCGCAAAAGCACTGACGATTGTCATTGTTCTTGCGGAAATACTATGCTGCTCCCATTCGGGCAAAAGTCCTTTTGCTCAAAACTTTTGCACAAAAGGGCCAGTGTAGACAGCTCAGCTTTGTTTTCCACAAAAAAGCTCCGATCGTGAAAATGGCGATCGGGGCCTAGATTGGCCACGGACGCTTTTCTGCAAAAAGTGCTTTTGCAGAAAAGCATCCATGCCAATCTAAACGCTCTTTTCCGAAAATGCTTTTTAACGGAAAACTTTTCCGTTAAAAGCATTTCCGGAAAATCATGGCAGTCTAGACGTAGCCAGCAAGTTTGAGGGACCAAGTCGTTTCTGCTAGGTGGGGTGAAACGAATTGCACTGCTTGGGAGGTCCCCTGAGCTAGAGTTCAGATGCTGACATGTTTTCCCTCCCATTCTAGGTTTAACTGGAGCAGTCTGATCCCCCTGCAGTTGTGGGGCAGGACACTGGGCTTGCAGACAGAGGATTCTAAGTTCCTCCTTGAAGGTGTGCCCTTCCGCATCTTTGGAGGCTCCATGCACTATTTCCGAGTCCCCAGGGAATACTGGAGGGATCGCATGGTTAAGATGAAGACATGTGGTTTGAACACCCTCACTACGTAAGTGCTACCTTCACTAACACAGTCCTACAGAGCAGCTAATTAAATCGGTGGAGATTTTGCCAATACTAGAGCAAGTCCTAAAAGTGTCTTCTGTTCAAGTCATGAAAGACAGGTTGGTTCCTTTTCCTGCTCCCTGCATGTTTTCCTGCTTGAAATTGTGCCCTCTACTCTGTTAACCACCTTAGGTTCTGCCAGTCCACACATTGAACTCTAACCTCTCTAAACTTTATAGCACACCTTGAGTTGCTCAGTTAGTCCTGGCTTTCCAGGTATGTCTGAGGGAGTCTGATGTGACTGGTCACTTACCACTGACACAGTGGCAAAGTGGGTCCAGGCTCTGTTGTTGCCACTTTACGTGATAGTGGTTTAGAAATTGCTTCAGCCTCAGCAATGAAGAGATACCACGACAGCAAAGACTAAATTCCAAGATGAGTTTAAACTTGTCCCTTCAGCAACTCGCAGCAACTTAAACTCCTTTTCACTTCATTACTCGGACTCCCGCTCTCTTACTAACCTTTAACAGGCCTCCCTGCTTGCTTATACTCTGAACTTGGTCCATGGAACCTGAGGGAGTCCGAACTGGTGTAACTCACGTACTGAAGGGCTGAAAGAAAAAAATGTAGGAAGAAAATCATCTAACAGGAGTGTGTATGAAGTAGAATATAAAGACAGCTCCAGCCTGCCCTAACTGCTGATTCCTCAGTGTGAAGTAACATCAATATACACCCTGTTACACATGTGCACATACAGCTGTAAGTTTGCCTGAATCTATTCATGGCTAGAAGGTGGTGTGCACAAAAAGGCAGTGCATAGAGGTAGGGCAGGTAGTTCTCCCCCTGTTCCCTGGTCCTAGCCCCTTATCAGTTTGTGAATTCCCAATCCCTGTCTCTGACTCTCTTTTTCAGGTACGTGCCATGGAACCTTCACGAAGCAGCGAGGGGGAAGTTTGATTTCAGCGGAAATCTGGATTTAGAGTATGTGGTGTAATTTTGTTTTGTTTTGTTTTACACTATTGTGATCACAGGTTTGAGAGTAGAGGTCAGATGTCCAGATCCGTTAGTGATAACTTTAGGATGTAGGATATTAAGGAACTTGACCATCGGAGAAGTATTCACATACTAAGTGTGTGATGCATAGATGATCTTATAGGGACATGTCAAGGAATATACAGATCACTGTCCTTTTCCCTTGCTTTGCCAGCTAATGTCACATCATTTCGTTTATTTAGTGGCTCTTTCCTCTTAACTAGGCCTGCAAAGAAGACTCTGTTATAAAACTGTGCTTTAACAAACTGCTTTTTTTGATGCAGTTTTTTTTTCTAAGTTTTGCTCTAGACCTGCGTTTCTCAAACTGTGGGTCCTGACCCCCCAGGGGGTCATGAGCAACTTAGAGGGGTGGTTGCGGTATCACAAAGTTTGAGAACCCCTACTCTAGACAACATCTATAACAGGATTCTGGCTACATCAGTGAGAGAAACTCTATTGGGACCCTGCTTACACAAGAATCATGTTTAGTGATAGGTTTGCTGAGCCTAGAGCTGTTTCCAACCCAGACACAATCTTGGATAACCCAGTCAGTGTAGCTTAGTGGTTTAGAACAGGGGATTGGGAGTTGGGAGAACTGTCTTGATTCTGCCACTCACATTCTATATGACCTTGAGCAAAAACAGTCTGTTTGGGCCTCATCTTTTTCATTAGTAAAATGGGGACAGTAGAAGTGTCAAGTAATAGCAGTGATTGTGTTGTGGGGTGACACTCCTAGTTTGGAGCAGCATTTTCCAAAGCCTTAACTATGCAAAACATCCACAAAAGTTTGTAGTTAGTCTGTGTTTGTGTTAACAAGCATGCAGGTAACCCTTAAGATGGAACCAGACCCATTATATATCTCTGTTATTTTCCCAAAAGCTCCCCCACGCGTACACTTCCCAGAGCCCCATATGTTGTCTTAGCCAACACTGACTGAAGCATTTTTTTATTCTAAACTATCTGGAACAGATGAGATGGCAGCTTCTTATCTTGAGGGAGTCTTGAGTCTTTCAGAGTTCCACAGTAAGAAGAGTGACTGGGGTTCCTCACTCCCCATGCAAAACAACCCCCATTGATTATCTTGTTCGTATCCTTCCCCTTCTGTTCACAGCAACAACAAAGCTCATCCACTGATTCTCAGCATTACCCCACTGACTTTCTCTTGAGAGTGGTGACTGTGATTAGTAGAAGTTGCCTGCTGGACCCATCTGTTAAGTGGTGAATCCTCTTCCTCATCTAATTGCTCCGTTCCCTCTGTGGACAGCCTTCCTTTATGGTTGGGTCAGAAACACTCTATCTATGTCTCAGAGCAAGCTATTCCACATCTTTAAAGCAGTCTGTTATTTCAAAATAATGGGCGTGCTATTCCAGCGTCCCAATAACCCTCGTTCCATGAGGGATAAGGAATGTTTCAGAATAGCGCTTTATTTCAAAATGATCTCGAAAGAAGCTACACAATTAGCAAAGTGGAAATTGTGTAGCTTGTTTTGGGGTAAAGGTACAGTGTAGACGCACACTCTGTTGTGAGGAGTCAGGCGGGGGGCAGTGCCGGGTTAAATGGAATAATTGTGTTTGCAGATTATGTGACTGCATTAAGCCTCTGGGCCCCCCACTCCTTTAGGGTGGATTTTTTTTGGAGGCCTTTGAAACCCACTGATTTGGACTCGCTAGACAGCACGGTCATGGGTACATTAGAAATGTACAGAAACCCAGTGGTTCTTCAGCAAGAAAATAATTACTGTTTTCGGATTTCCTAGGGCCTACCTAACCTTGGCAGCTGAAGTTGGACTATGGGTGATTCTGCGTCCAGGACCCTATATCTGCTCTGAGTGGGAGCTTGGTGGTCTTCCCAGGTAAGAGTGTACATGGTGGTTGCCATTTGGGTTCTTTGTTTGATTCAAATACTTAGGCATTCATCTGTTAACTTGAGACTGACTGTAGATACTTTGCATTTGTAAGACCATAGGAACACACAAGCTCCCTGCATCATGCAGCTCAGTCTCCTGCAGAGAGTCAGAAATAATGTTAGAAAATGATCAGGTGTTTCAGCCTGTGTTCTCTGAGGACAGGGTCATGTCCGATGTTCCCTCTTAAGTGTTTCCATCAATGTGCGAAATACATTTTGTTCTGTGCAGCAAGGCGTGTGCAGATGTGCACCACCCATAGAAACACATGCTGCCGGCTGTGGTCAGCTGTAGGTCCTCTGCCAATCTTTCCTGGATGGTGCTCTGCTTACAGGGAACACTGGTCATGTCCTATAGCAGAAAGATTCCCACTCAGTCATTGATCCTTTCATAGCATTACAAACCATGGACCTGGAATTAGAATGCTGCTGTGAACAGTCCCTTTTTAAGGCTCTGGTATGTGCTGGTTAGAGCAGGGGATTGGCGTTCCCTGTTTCATGTTCTATCACTGATTTGCTATATGACCTAGATTTACCTTTCTTATGCTTCAGTTTCCCTGACGATAAAATACAGAGAGTGGTATTTGCAACTTGATGCAAGGGTTTATTCACCCCAGGGCTCATTTTAATAAGCCTATAGGGACTCTCGCACGATGTGGATGGGAGCAATAATGTCATGATTCCCTCAACCCTCTATTAGAAATTCTTTTAAATCTTTGTCCTCCTGAAAACCTTTTTTCATCCATAAAGCCTCCACTTACAACCAATTTACTAGATCTCTGAGGTGGTCATGGCCAGCTGCAACTGACTGGTTTATATAGTAGAGTCAGCACATTTACCAGTTCTACCGCTGCCGTTGCATAAGTAGACTCTCATGTTTAGAGCAGCCTGGTCATGGTACGAGTTGTTGAGAGCCAAATCTAACACGTAAGCCCTGAGAATCTTTCCTGGTTACCAGATCCCAATGGGACAGCTGTTAGGGTTCAGTCACACTTGTTTATCTTTCTTTGTCTTACTCACCAGAGCTTTAACCTCAGTGGAGGAGCTTGGCTCAGATGAAATGTTGGGATGCTCTCTTCCCATCTATCCTGTTGCGCTTTTGCTGCAACTCACGCTCTCCCTGATCTCAGACAAAATGAGTTCAGAGTGTTTTGGCTATTTAATGCAATTAGAATAATCTTATCAGGAGATGAGTTTGATTAAGGCCCCTAGGGCATTCTCATGTAGGGATGAGAGGCTTTTTTGCCTTAACGCTTTGCCACAACATGTAACACACGGCTTTTTGCCAACCTGGGGGCCCAGGTGGCAGCAGAATATGTTGCCACCTGGGAATCAAAAATAGAGTTCTGAGATTGTGCCGGTCTTACAGGGATTCTCTCTTGTTCCATCCTTTCAGCATCATTAATGATGCCACAGCTGCTTGCGATAACAACCGGAAGTAGTTGGTTAAAACTAATTTTAGTTGAAAATGACAGCATTATTAGCTGATCCAAGGTCACTGTTGTAATATATTTTGTGCTCATACAGCCCCTTTTGACTGATACAGGAATAGTACCCCCATTTTACAGTTCCCATGCTGAGGGGGAGCAAGGTTGTGACTCGGCCAGAGCTATACAGTTGCAGAGTGGAATAATTAACCCAGTAATTTTGACTCTCAGATCCTTGCTCTTACTATTAACTCATGGTTCCTCCTGTAGGAACAGGCAATGAGTAAAGTTAGGTTGTAACAGCTATGCAGAATACTGCACTTGAATGCGTATCGGTTATTCCCATGTTATCCCAAATGAACCAATTCAGCCCTGTAAATCTGCCCTAGAAGTGAAGTGAGAAATTATTTCAAAAAATGCTGTGTATAGGGATGGCGATTGGGAGGGTCGGAAACTTGGTGTAGGATGGATTTTTATGCAGGAGTATTGACGGTGAGAATGCAGAAAGCTCACAAATACTCTTCCTCCATGTCACTATGGAGGTCACTGGCTGCTCTCTCAAGTCACTCTTTCTGTCAAGGGTATTTTTTTTTCTACTGATGGCTCAAGAATAAGCCAGCTTAAAAACTTTATCTCCATCTTCTGAGATCTTCTGGAGTGTTCCCTGTAAGCTGTGCATTTGTGCAGCCACTCAGGAGAGATTCAGAGCTGATTAGCAGAGCGCCCACAGCTAGGTTTTGTACCTACTGGTAGTGTACGTTGACACATGCCTTGGTGCCCACAAAAATGCATGGAAAAGATTAGAGGGGAACATTGGTGCAGGATATATCATGAATGGGAATTGGAATGGGGCTGTCTCTTCCAAATTCAGATTCACTGTATCGTGTTGAGGGAGAAGGTGACGGGTGGTGAGAATCTGGAATTGTGATTTGGACTCTCTATCAAATGTCAGTGGAGGTTTGCATTGTAAGCATACTTAATGGGATAACCGTCAGGACAGTGATTCCCTAAAAGAATTCCTTTTTTACATGAAACATGCTCAAATACCCCATGGGATTCCATTGCTGTTCATGGCATGAATGTCTGTGGAACGTTGCTCTGTGCTACTAAATAGAGGTGGTGTTCCACAGAGAGGTGGCTCCCCTGCAGTCACGAGTGGAAGGATTTTAACTCACATGACCCTAAAAGGTGCTGTATTAATTAGGGATGTAAAATCTGTTTAAGAGTAGTGGGGCTGCTCCAGCCTGGCTGGGCCACCAGTTAACCGCTTAACTGGTGAACCGGTTAACCCTTTATATCTCTAATTTAAATGTAAAGTCACCGTCATTATTTAACACGTGACTCTTCTGTGTCTTTGAATTATCTCTGCTGAACTGATGGCACAAGCAAGCATTTTCCTATTATCTCCCACGTTCAGATTCAAAGTACAGTGTTGAAGGAGAGGAGGATGGTGGTTAAAATCCACAGTCTTGGTTTGGATTCTATAACAAATGTCGGTGGAGGTGTACATTTCTGTGTGAGAAGGCACTGGGTAGAAGTACAGGCTATGATTATGTCCTGAATATATCTAGCTTATGGGCTCATATTGCCAGGTGCTTTCTAGGTGATGTGGAGTACTTTCAGTTCCCATCTAGTTCGCTGGAAACTCAACACCTCTCAAGAAGCCCTCAGCACGGAGCTGTTGCTGAGCCAATAGATCGAAAATGGTAGTTCTTTCTCCCTGAACTCTGTAACTTGTGAGCAAGTGGGACTCATGCATGCATGCATGCTGGGGCAGAAGTGAGTCCCCAGTCGATTTCCTTTGCTGCTGAACAAAGGAATCTCTAGGAATCTCCTTCTGTTCTCTCCTAGCTGGCTACTCCAAGATCCTGACATGCAACTGAGAACAACCTACAAGGGCTTCACAGAGGCTGTGGATGCTTATTTTGATCACTTGATGGCCAGAGTGGTCCCTCTTCAGGCAAGTAAGATGCATCACCCTCTCTTTCCAGAACCTGACTACTGCAAGCATTAGAGTGTGCTCATGCAGTGGCTTCAGGATAACCGGCAAATGTACTGTCTACGTTATAACAAGCCTAGACTGCAGCTGGCCATGGTAGCCTCACAGATCTAGTGAGTTGCTTATAAGTTGGGCCTTTGGGGGCAATCCTAGCTCACCTGTTAGTGAGTTCCATGGAGGAAAAACATGATCAGCTGGATGCAGCTCCCATTAGATTACTCTCTTCCTCTTCTGCCCCCTTGCCTTCCAGCAGCAGCAGTGCAGGTTTTCCCTGGCTTGGAAGACAGAGGCCTTTCCATCTTAACTGTTGAAGTGTGATCCCCTCTCCTGGTCACATGCATTCATTTCTTGAGCCCAGAGCCACGTTATAATCGAGTATCATCTGGATTAGAAACCATGAACCCTGGTGATCAGCTTCTCCTCTCTTTCCCTACAGTACAAGAAGGGGGGCCCCATCATCGCAGTGCAGGTGGAGAATGAATATGGTTCCTACGCCAAAGACCCTGACTACCTGACCTACGTTAAAATGGTAATGTTGTCACTCCCACTCTTTCCTGTGTCCGGCACCTTCTGAGCCTGCTTCTTAGCTTCCTCGCTCCCTGCACTCCTACTGACCTCTACTGAGACCTAACAGACTTGCAGGGTCAGTGTCTGATCCAGCTAACGTCCAGTACCCATATCCATGTAGCAAGTGAATTGATCCATCCTATATTATGATGGAGGTTGGGGTCGGGGAAGAGATCCCGTTTTACCCTTTCACTGCAGACAAGAGCCCATGTACGCTGACTGTTGCACTGCACGAGGTCTTCCCAGAACACACAGCGATACCCACCTGGCTGTGCTCTTTCCCATTCTCCAGATCAGAAGCTGTTCTGTGGCATACCAGACCCAGAACCTTGCCTGGGAGGGAGGTTTCTATGAGCCACAGACAAGCCTCCTCCTAAAGCTTGTAATCTGGAGCTCAGCATTAGCCAGGTAGACTAATTTGATTAATAATTCCCTCGTCTCCAATTGTACCTCAGCCTGGGCTTCTGAGTCGGGAGGGAAGAGCTGGTGTGCATGCGAGAAAGCTGTTATCCTCGTGGATCAGATATGAACCATGCTGACTTGCTCAGCTGCCGCTGACACAGTACTCATGCCAGTGCAGACAACTAACTGGCGCCACTTTATAGCTCAGAAGGTCACCTCAGGAGCTGTCCACAAGAACCCCCAAATCCTGTTGTGAGTGAGGGACGTTACTTGCTCTGCATCTTGCTGGGGGAGGGAGTATGCTCTGTTTTCAAATGCTTGTGCTACAAATGTATGAGATTCAGAGTAACTGTTAAAATTGTGGGGGGAGGGGATGGAGAAACACTGTCCTCCCTGATCTCCACCCATGCATCCCTTGGATTCAGACAAGTGGCACAGTCCTTTTTTAGCCCCTAAAACTCAGCTCCCTGGAGTATTGTGTGTATAGGCCCAGGTTTGCACCATAAACTCACTGTGCTTCCTGCTTTTCTGTCATGGCATTAGCAGCTTCTGCTTTAACCTGGCAGGTATTTCAGCCCCCTTGTGCTAGAGGCCAGTAAGAGAGTTAACTGGATTAGTTCTGGTTCAGGTCATCCTATTCCTGACAACAAGCCTGCCAGCATTCAATCGAAGAAGTCACATGGCGAGGTTCCTAATCTTCTTTGAATGATTTTCCACCTGTGCTCAGTATTCGCCTCCTTGGAGAGTTAAATATGAATTGTCTTGGTTAACAGGTTAGAAAGTTAATTTCTGGTCTGAACAAAGAATGTCAGAGCCATCTGAAAAAGTCTGTGTAGCTCACACCCCCACTTACATCAATTGATGAGCATGTAAGTAAATGGCTGTTGGGGTCCTATATCATTGTGGCATGGGGGTGGCACTGTTGCAGTGCCCTGAGATCAGCTTTGACCATTTACCAGCCCAGGTGTAGAATCTGCTTGCTCACCTTTACCATAATGTTGATGATGATGCAAGAGCTAGTGATATTTCACTGACCTGTCAAAACAAATTACATGCCCCAGATGAGTGGGTGAATACAATTTCACAAGGCTTTTTCCTTCTGCTTTGGTATTGTGTGTGACACCCTCTGTCTGAGGTTGTGTTGTCTAGTGGTTAGAGAGGAGGGACTAGGAAATCAGACTCCCAGGTTCTCCTCTCGGCTTTGGAGGAGAGCGTGGTGAAGCTTTGGTACAGAGAAATCAAGAGCTAGGACTCCTGGACTTGGCATCTAACTTTTGAGCGTGATGGGTTAGTTACTTCAACTCCTTTTGCCAATCTGTGACTGTAGACTGACTTGTGTTTGTTGTTCACATGGTGCAATAACATTTAAATTAGATTTGGCATTTGAATTAAAACAAAAACAAAGCCCCTTAAGGCCCTATCCCTTTCCCCTCAAAGGTGTACTGCCTTTGCCCTTCTGTGTCCTTGTCATTACTATCTGTACCATTAGCCGCCTTCCTTAAGGTACATGAGCACAATTTCAATAACCCTGCTGCTGTAATTATCTATATACACACACCTGTACCTACCTTTGATTCTATTTCTAATTCTCATTTTCCTGTTGCACCTTGAAATCCTGTAATGCATTTTAATGTGCAGATACTCACTGTTTTTTACTTACATCGAAGTAATGAACACAATCCTAGCATTAATGCAGCACTCTAGGAATATTAAATAAGTGCAAGTCACAGAATTTCCAAAAATATCACAGTAGAATCACAGAATAGTAGAACTGGAAAGGACCTCAAACTCCCTAGGCAATTTATTCCAATGTTTAATCACCCTGACAGTTAGGAATTTTTTTCTAATGTCCAACCTAAACCTCTCTTGCTGCAATTTAAGCCCATTGCTGCTTCTCTTATCATCGGAGGCCAAGGAGAACAATTTTTCTCCTTCTTCCTTATAACCCCTTTTTAGATACTTGGAAGCTGCTATCATAAATTTTGTCCTGCCGCATGTGTGCATTCAGGTATAAACATGATAGCGAATGCAGCATAATGATGAACAGAGATTGTCAAAGAAATTGTAACCAGGCCAATATGTCTCTGAAATGTGTGTCTTTAATTTCACAGTCATAACATCGGTTTTACATAAGCTTCCTGGTGAACATTTACATTTTCCACAATCACACATAGGAAAGTTCTTTACAGACATTAGCTAACGAATCCTTGCAGAATACTCTGGTTCACACTCATGTATTTTATTAAGTGCTACAGTGAGGTGGGGATTGTATTCTCTCTGTTTGCTTTGTTATGTTGCATGTGATGTCTGTAATCTTGTAGTAACCCATGTGTGTGCCTTAATTTCCCTGGGTATTTCAGCAATACCTAGTGATGGAAATTGGCTAATGCTTTCTGTAACCCGAGTGGGGGGGGGGGGCGGTGCAACCAGGTGACACCTTTTGTCAGGGAAGCAGGATAGAGGCCGGAGGTGGGGCTGGCTGCTGCATGTGTGAGTGAGTCTCTCTGGCTTAGAGATGGGAGGAGGGGCCTTGGCTCTGAGCTTCCCCTCCCCTAGGTGAATTTTACTTATTGCTTCTGGTTTCTGTGTTGACAAGTATGTTCTCCACTGCATCTCTGTGGACTAATACATCTTCTGTTCTACCTGATGGCTGAGAGTCGCGTCTGACTGGATGGGGGTGCAGGGCCTGGTGACTCTCCAGTCCTCGGTGCCAGATGGAAAAGCAGAAGCAGAAAGAGGGTTTGATCTAGGGATATAAGCGACTAGTCGAGTCACTACCTGACTAGTTGCTTTTCCCCTCGCCTTGCTGCATCTATCAGAGACAGCAGGGGGGAATAGGAGCTGGTGCTGGTGCTTAAAAGCTGGTTTCCCCAGCACCGTTTACACAGGGGAGGGGGCGGGGACAGGGCACAAACCAGGACTCAGCTGTCCTGTCCTAGCTGTGCCTCTTACTACGTTTAAAAGGCAGAGGTGCAGTGTCTGGGCCTGGGCGTGAGCTGGATGGCTCTTACTACATTTAAAAGGCAGAGCTGCATGGGAATTAGCTCCTGAGGCTAGGTGCTAACTCTGCTGTGGTTCTGCAATGTCCCTCCTTATCGACTAATTGAGTGGTCGATGGAAATTCCATCAACAACTCAATTAACTGATTAAACGCCATTTAACATCCTTCGTTTGATCTAAAGGAACTGATCCAAAAGTAATGGAGAGTTTCCTGCTGACCTCCTTGGGCTTTGATCCAAGCCATATGTATCTTAGCAAAGGGCATGTGGTTGGGGATGGAGACTCTGTGATACTGGAATTATATTTGTGAGTTCATGGCTCTCCAGGCTGTGCTTGTACCATCAGATTGTATTAAAAGAGATTATACAAGCTCTAGTAAGGATCTGCTGTGATTAACAAAGGCTTGAAATGCCCTAGCTTACTGTCTTGTGAGGTTGGAGGACTAAGGAGAGTCCTCATCCAGAGCTTACCATTCATGTTTTTCTGAGAGATACGTTCATTACGTGGTGATTCTGCTAACCCATCTAGGTCTTCTATATTAAATAGTAGGAAGGCTCTCTGTTCTTCTTTCCCTCCCTCACCTATGCTCCTCTTGGAGTTGAAAGCAGCAGAATGACCAGGTATGTGTCAGCCGACGGTCAGGGCAGTGTGTGTGTGTGTATGCTTCCGAGAAAAGGTTTAACGTCCGTGTCTTTACTGCTAGGACCGGGGTCCCGTCGCAGAGGGTGGCCAGCAGGCCAACAGACGCCCCGTTATATAGGAAGAGCTTATTACACCTTAGATTTTAACTGCTAGAACACAAAGTTCCTTCGCAGCGGGCAGCCTGGGAAAGGCTGGAAAGGTGCCCCAACGGATCTTGTCACCTGGGAGTGACACAGATCCAAACGCCCAAGCTCTCCCTATGTCTGTCCCTTTATGACCGGCTGAAGTTCTTTTAAATTGTGCTTGGTTCTGTTACAGCAACTGAAGGAGTCAGGTTAAAACTTAAACAGTTACAGGTTTATTAAAAGACTTATAAAAGCATATGGTTACAATGGCTATTGCTCTATTTCTTAAATGCTAACAAATACAGATTTAAAAAATGGTTACAAAGAAAATAAAGATAGAAAATAGAAATAATGGTACCAAGTGACAGCTTAATCTTTAAAGAGCTCTAAGTCTATGTATATATATACTTAAGCAAAGGACCACATCCAGGTACAATTTTTACCCCTTTCTGTGCCTCTCGACTCCAGCGTGTCAGGCCAGGGCCGGTCTCTCAATTCCTAGGAAAGACGAATACGAGGTGGGCGTCCCCTTGGAACCTCGGGAGATCAAACACCTAACCCGACCAGCAGATAGATGGTAGATTGACACTCAGAGTAAATGCGCTGCTGGACCCATCTTTATACCCCTGGGGGCCCGTATCCTCTTTCTTATCTAAGATGCCGAATTGTACTGGTCCGTTTTGTGGCGCCAGTTCTTACAAGCAAGTTTCAAGTTAATTTACACTTGCAAGAGAGAGAACTAAATTGTGAGCACTAGACATTTTTTTACTGGGCGAGAGATTCCTCCCCCCGCGGATGGATGTGTGTTCGTATCAATATGGGTTTGAGTCAAGGGCACTCCTTGGCAGCCTCTTGGTCAGCAATTGGCGTATCTCTGTTTACAGCCATTCACGGTCACAGCAGCCTGGGCCTTCTGCTCTGTGTGCCCTGTATGCTCCAGGCAAGCAAAAATGGATGTTACAAGGGGGTTCTTGTCTGGCTACAGTATGTTCAAAATAATGCCCGGCTAGGATATGTGGTCCTGAAATTTGAGAGGCTAGAGGGACAGCCAAAGTCTGGTCAAGTAAAGAATCTCGGGTAAGAATGAAGAGAGGCAAAATACAGGGCTGCAGGATCTTCATAATATATGTACTTCAACCATTTCTCCTCTTGTAAAATATGACAGCATGTGAAAGGGAAGGCACCTCCTCCCATTGAAATGAATGGGGATTTTGCCATTAACTTAAATGGAAACAGGAATAAGATGTGGGTTGATGTTTACATAGTCAATTTTGGCCAGAAAGTAGCATAATGCTTTACATTGAAGTCCACAACTGTGGCCCAGATGATGTTCCTCCCATTTCTTTCAGTGGATGGACAGGATAAGAGGCCTGTCCCCTAGCCTCCTCCTCTCCACCTTGAAGAAAGACAATGCTGAACTGTACCTCCTTAGTGTGTAGGTAAAATGTTAAATTCAGGCCCCTGAATGTTTTAATTTTTTATTTAGGCCCTGTTAGACAGAGGGATTGTTGAACTGTTAATGACCTCTGACAACAAGGATGGACTGTCTTCTGGCTATGTGGAAGGAGGTATGTGCTTTTCAAGGTGGGGAAAAAAGGCTGCCTTAAATAAGAAGGGGTGCATTTCCTTAAGAAAATCTTTATTTTATTGTTTTTGCTTTGTGGGAGTGCATTGGAGCACAAGTCAAGGGCCAAAGCGTCATTGTGTGAGATGCTGTACAAATATAGAACTAAAAAAGAGTCCCAAAGTGCTTAGTGCATGCTCCTTTTCAGTGTACTTCCTGGGATATATATGACAGTAGAGTAATGAGGAGCTATATATTGCTTTCCAGACCATGTGGAAGAGTCAAGGGCTGTTAGGGATGAACCACTTGGCTATAATACATTTTAATCAAATAGAAAACTCGTCCTGTTTGGTGCTGAGTATCTGCAACTTACTTTGGAGTTCTTTGGAAGATGAGAGATCAGATACAAAGAGGCTGAAATTGTGGTTAATACTCATAATACTGCCGTAGCTATTTATTTCAATTTAACATATTAAAAATACCTACGTATAAGCACTAGATATCCTAACACTTATTAAAAGTGCAATCATCTTTTGTTAGGACTTTGGTCTTTAGGTTTTAAAAAAAGATGGTCTCATTAAAAGCCAGAAATTGGCCATTCTAGAAGTGTTGAAAATAGTTTGTGGAGGGGCGCTAGTCCTAGGTTACTGGTCAGCCCTAGGTTATTGTCATGGCAGAGCATTTGTCCCTGGAGCATGGAGCTTTTGGGGTGGGGAGGGACAAATTAACTTTTGTGGCATAAATCAAAGGAAATAGTTTGGTGCTTCAAAGTACTGTTCTTTAAAAAAAAAAAAAAAAAAAAGAAAGAAATTCTCCAAACAGAAGCTATAATCTCCCTGAAAATAACCCCTAAAAACTTATCTTGGCATCTGCTTTGCTGCCATGTAATTCCAGCAGACCCCCGTCATATACTGACAGAATCAAATTGGAGACCTTTAGAGCTTATTGCGTTAGCCCTATAACACATGAGCCAAAAGCCAGCCGGCTATTAGCCTAGTCTGTAGAACAGAGTCGTCATTCTATCTGTAAGTGGTTTCAGTGCCACTAGATGGGACATTACGCCCCAGCCAGCAAGTATGTGGGTTATATCAGAAATACAGAAACCCAAGTGCATCAGCTCCAGTTTCTGTGTTTTGTATTTGATGGGGTTGTATACGGCACCATATTGAGATGGTGCTTTTTCCAGGCCTGATCCTACAACTAGCCCTTAATCACTTGAGTGTTCCCATTGACTTCAGCAAAGTTACTCACTTGAGTAATGATTACTGTCCTGTGTAATGGTTTCAGGGCTGAGTTCATACTCCTTAAGTCAGTCACAAGTGCTGCTGATGTTCAATCCAGACACAACTGCATGGAGATCACAAAATGCAAGATTTTCCCCACTCTTTGCTCTTACATTTTAAATAACTAAAAAAGCAGGGGAGGCAGACAAATGCATTCCTGGTTTAACTTTGAAGCTTGTGGAGTTGCACCCCGACTCAATGTAGCCTGTTTTAGTTTTCCTTTCATTTACAGCAGTTTCCATCCTTGTCCACACAGGGCCACTCTCTCCCTGCATTTGAAAGGGGTGGGGGTGGAGTTCCCCTTTTTAGCACTCACCTTCCTTGGGAATGTTTACCGCCTGGGAGCTTTCTTTCGTGCAGAGTTGTCTTTTCCAGAGGGCTGTGTGATGAGAGGGCTTTGATACCGATTTGCCTGTTAGATGTCATAACAATCTGCTCATTAGAGTCAACATGTCAAATAATCAGGAACACGGAATAACTAGGGTTTCAAGTGATGCTGCTGCAGCAGCAAGGTGGCTGTGAAAACACAAAAGGGAAGGTAATAAAATCTGCTGTAGAAATAAATGGAAAGATAAGAGGAGAAAATGCTGCCATGAAGCTGGAGAGGAAATTAAAGCAATGGTCCTGAGGGCTGGTTCATTCTTCTGCTCAGTGGAGGTTTGGTTTCTGTTTAAAATCATGCATGATTCCCATTGGTGCTAGTGGTAGACAAGTGCCTTGCAGAGAAGAATATCCATTATGGAAGGGCATCTGCCCAGGGCATCATAGCCAGTTGTCTTGTTTTCTCCTAAGCCCCTATTCTGTGGCATTAAAAGGTCCTGCTGGCTGCAAATTAGTGCAGTGGTGGGAGCCAACTTTCTGGTGGTGTACACCCCCTCCATACTCATGGACACACCATGTGCTGCAGCTCTGGGAGTAGCATTGAAGCTTGTAGCTCACAGTCTGCATGGACCCATCAGCCAACAACGTGGGCTAAGAAAGGAGGTGCAAGAGCTGCAGAGGCTCCTGGAATCCATGGGCTACCGTGGCAACACCAAGAGGCTTCAGTATTTCCCCACAGGCTGGAGTAGGGTTCAGTGTCTCCTACCCAACAATCTCCCACATCCAACCCAGTGGGTCAGATGGGGCTCTGGGGGCAGGCTTTGCATCTCTGCACCGATTATCTATTAGAATTTAAACCAAGGGAGTAGGCATGGGGCCAGGGGTGTCATTTATTGGGTTATCCTAGGAAAAGTTGATGCATGTGTTCTTTGAAGATGGGAGCTGCTTAAGAGGGGGATGGAGAACTTTCATAGAACCTAGCTAGTTGGGTCAGTTAACTTTCTAGCTCCCCAGTGTCTTTGCTAGCCAGTCAGCAGCATATATTACTAATTCCTAGTGGACAGGTGGCCTCATCCCCTAGAAACCTCCATCACAATCTGCACTCATTGGCAGCCTCGTTAGCAGTGAACCTAAGGGTTAAATGGGCTGCAGAATTCAAACTCCTGTCCCTCCAACTACAGTCTGAAGTGCATTGGATGGCATGTGTGTAAAACAAACTCTGCTGCTGTCAATGCTGTACCCAGTCTGAGGCTTTGAGCTCGATTTTTCCAGTCTCCCACCATTTTTAGTGTAGTTCTTGATTTGCATTGGGAGCAGTACTGGACACCTTGTCTCCATCAGTGTGTTCCATCAGTAGTAAATACATGTCTTGTTTTTTGGGGGAAAAAAAATCAGGGCTTGCACATTAGTTACAGAAATCTGTGAAAATCAACGTAAAAATGGTGACATGCTGGCTCTTATGTTTGTAAATATCTTATTTGAATCATTGTGCTTGACCAAACACAGGCTGCAGCTGATGCCAGCCCTTTTAAATTATTATGGAAAAATCATAATTCTGTATTAACAATACATGTACCCTAGCTCCTTACATCACAGACTCTTGGACTAGTGTGTCTTAAAGGTTAGGCAAGGACAAGAGAAGTTAAGGGCTCTTCCTCAATCCTGGAGGGATGGTGGTATGAAGATTGGGTGACTGGGCAGCAGTATATTCTGTTCCAGAGGCAGGTCCTTGTTGAAGTGCCATCTGCACTTGTTCTTCTGGACTATGCAGTGCCTTTCACCCAGCATGCATCCAGCATAATCTAGCTGTCGGCTTGTTTCTGGTGAAATACTGGTGTGCCTCCCTGCTGAGAAGGAGACTTTAATTGGGAGATCTACCCATCTTGTTCATATTGTGGTTTTTCAGTCCCTACTCTTGTTCACCTGCCCCCACAAAACTATTAAGCAGTAAGCCTCTGCCAGGACTAGAGTATCCTGCAGCTAAAGCCTGGGAGATTAGAATTGCATCCAGATATGATTGCTAATAATAAGAGTTCTCCTTTGCAGTGCCTTTTATCTAAGGATCTCCAAGTACTTTACAGGCACTAGTTAAGCCTTGAGGTCCCCCTTGAGGTGGGCTGCTGTAGTTTATTTCTTGTATCTATGTATGACCATTCGGAGCTAGAAATGTGGCCTACACCTATTTCCCTGTTTGCTGAAGTCCACAAGATGAGAAGCTTCATGGTAGGTCAGGACTCACATTGGAGACCTCCAAGTAGCGCTCAGGTGTGCTGCAGGATGTTGTGTTAATGAGTTGGCTTATTTTCCTCTGAATTGGTGATGGGTTGATGCCCCATCTTGGTGTTTAGAAACACTCCATCGATTGAGGGGTTTGATTACTTATCAATACTAATGAAGGCTCTTTCCCTCCCCTCCCTCAGCTTTGGCCACTATTAACTTGCAGAAGGTGGATTCCACCCTCCTGATCTATCTGGACACAATACAGGTAAGATTTGTCTTTGTTCAGCCTATTCTTATAATTGAAACAGCGGCATCTAAACACTGATACCTTACTTTTGTGGTGGATATTCCAGGCTCTCCCTTCCCATAGGGCCAATTCACATTAAAGTCAATTGAAAGTTCCCTATTGTTTTTCAGTGGAAGTTTGGGAAGGATTTTAATAAGTCTGTATCCCAGTACTCACTCACTGCTTGCTTTCTCACTTGGTTGTGGAGCTTGGCAAGTGTTTGCAACTGGGTTCTATCTTTGGAAAACCAGGTGGGGTAGTGTATGCACCATTGCATCAGAATTTCTGCAATTGAGGTTGGCTCTGGTGTAATACAGAGAGAGACTCAAGCTGCAGATTAAGCTTTGAATTTTGAATGCCTCAATGATTGGGAATATTTGGATTTAAGATTCTGGTTCAGCCTATAATGGGTGAAGCCTTATTTCGTGATGATCCTGGATACTCCTAAAACTGGGGTTTGGGAGCAGAGTTTATCTTAAGCGTCACAAGGATTAGATGTTCAGGACAGAAGACCACAGCTTTTCAAGTGTGGAGTTGCAGTCATTGCAACCCTGAGGGGACACAGCCAACCTCCAGGTTACCAGGAATATGAAAGACTTTGGCAGCACAGTAGAAAGGTCCGGGCTGTAGGCAAAATGAAGGTTTAGCTATAGATTGGGTAAACAACTAGCTTCCTTCTCCTCCTTTCCCGCCTTCTATGGTGTTTGGAGACTGGGCAGTAGTTCTGCTGCATCTTGAGAAAATGGCTGGGTGGGAACGAGTTCGGAGGAAGAGTGAGATGCCTCCAGGAGATTTGTTACATCGCAAAGCCACCAGCGACATGTGATTAAATTATTCCCCTTGACCGAATTGAATTTGCAGCATGAGGTCTGTGTTTGTCCTTTTAAGCACTTAACAGATTTGAACGTCTGGCAATTCTTTTTCTAATATTGAGTGATCGATTAAACAATTAAAGTCAAGTTTTGGCAGGAGAAGGCAGGACTGCACAGCAGCCTTTCCGGCAGGCATGTCCCTCACACCTGTAACAGAGTGCCTCTTGCATTCTTACGGGGGCAGAGGATGGCATTCTGAAGTGTTCTGCTGGTGGAGCCCTTGGGATCTGTGAGCAGATATCCTATTTCCAGGTCCTAATCCGACTCCCCTCCACCTGGTTTCCATTGTTCCATGACTCAGGCAGCTATTGAGCCACTGAAGAGAGGCCAGAATAATTTCACCTTGGCAACAGGGAGTTGGACCTGACTGCTTGGGCAGCATTCCTGATCTCTGTGTGTTCTGCTTTTGAGTATTCATGTGCAGGTACCACTGGATCTCGCAGCTGGGAGGCTGCCTTTGTTGCAGCTTGAGAGCTCTTTATGTACGTGGAGATGATGTTTGTGGGTTTCCTTTAAAGAGAATCATGCCCACAGGAACTTGGAATCATTCTGTTCCTAGCATGAAATGCCTTCTCTTTTGTCCTGTAAAAGTTAATTATAGCCAGTTATCTCAGAGAGCCAGAAATCTTATCAACTCAAGTGTTTAATGGGGAAGTGATGGGAAGGTTCCGTGGACTTGTACTAAATATCTGAGGGATTAAAGGTAATTTAAAATTAAATCCCCTGTGTATCACAATTTTTGTGTGTGGGCTAAGTGTTTCTTAAATCAAGTGAACTCACAAAGCCAACTGAAGGCTGCTTCTGTTTGCCAAGCTGCTTGGTTCACACACAGTCACAGCAGTGTTGGGATCTGGGTAACAATAAGTCTTGTGTCTATGACGTAGTGAGCCAAGCCAGAGTCAGGCTGAGCAATGTCTTTTCAGAAGCATTTGGTCATGGAGGGGCCAGTGAGCTGCCGACCAGGCTGTGCTGCAGCCCCTGTGGGGGGAAGGAGGGGCAGTGAACAGCGATAGAGGTTTCAGTCTTCTCTAATAAAGCATATTCAACATGGTAGCTCATTACAGCAGCTTCACTGGGAAGTTTGGGTGCATGATACCATAGTTGAGGGCTCCACCAGCCTTTTAGGCATATCCCTAAATAGTCTTTTTTGTCAGGTTGAGAATTGGACCCCATAATTTAGCCACTCAGTCTTGAAAACTGTTCTCTGGTTAGGTACCTTGGAACAATAGGTTCGGGCAATTGAAACAGGGTCTGGATTATAGAGTTCATGAAACGGACCCCATGGGCTGGTTGGGCCTAGTACAATAGCTGCTGTTCGCTCTCTCCTCTGGTATCCTAGTAGTTTTGCCATCCTGCCTTGCTACTCCCTTGCTGTCTCTATCCTAGCTGCTGTATAACTTTACCAGCAAGTTCCAGTCTTCACCTGCAGTGCCCCCACTGCCTGCTGTTCCAGTCCAGGCCAGGGTACCACCCAGCTCTGCTAATGCACCTCCGTCCTGATCTGCAACTCTCACACGTTCATTTCAAGTCTGAGCTTCTCCTAGGCAGGTAGTGCCAGGTGTATGAGTAAGCTAAGGTGGCGAACTGTATTAGATTGCTGATGCAAATCAAATTTAAGCAAAGGCTACCAAGCCCTGGATTAACCCATTATCCACTTACCTTTGTCTTTTTGTAACTGATCCAGAGAGGCAGTGGAGGTGGGGTCTTGGCTGTGTCAGGTGAACAGTAGTAACTTCATTCCTGCTCTCTCACAGAGTGATTCAGCACTCAGAGTCTTTTCCTTGTAAAGACTTCACTGAACAGCATGTGGGTATCCAGTTCCAAAACTGATCAGGAAGCTGTTGACTCAATGGGATTCTGTCTGTTTGTAGACATGCCTACTGGTACATACTAGCCTCCTGAGAGTACCTCATGCGGGATCTCGTCCAAGGGCAACCCCTGCCTTCCCAGCATACAGCCTCTGCGGCGTTTTATTTAATACTGCTCATTGGTAGAGGAGCACTCCAGTCTAGTGTTTCACCTGAGTGCCCCAGATTCCTTGTACTGTCAGGGCACGTCTAAACTATGTTTTCTTTTGAAAGAGGATATGCAAATTCTGCACGAATTTGCATCTTTTCTTCTGATCTCACTTTCGAAAGAGGATCTTTCAGGGGGAAAAAAACCCTTTTTCAAAAAAAACGTGTAAACCTCCTTTTCTTTTTTTTTTTTAAAGGAAGAGCGTTTTTTTCGAAAGGGGTTTTTTTCCTGAAAAAAAATGCATCCAGATTACTTTAGTGAGATTGGAAGATATGCAAATTCCCACAGAATTTGCATGTCCTCTTTCGAAAATTCTGCGTAGTCTAGACATAGGCTTAGAGATTTAAAGGGCCTGGGAATTGGCGACTGAACATGTCATTCAAATTGCAGCCTGGTGGGGAGATGCCACAGCAGTGAAATGGGACCAAGTTTTATTTTGTAAATTATGACAGTCTCCTCTTCGATGGCCCACTCTTCCCTATTCTTCCTCCTCCATTACCTTCCTCCCCTAAATGCCAGCCTGGAAATATTTTTAAAAATGCTTTGAATCCTTGGGCTGTAGCCTGTCTGTCCTCTCATCTTTCCATTTTCCAGCTTGGCACTTAACAGGGGCTTGGAAATTGAGGGGCAGATCCAGCCAGATCTAGAGAAGTGATTATTCCCCTTTATTTGGCTCTGGTGAGGCCACTCCTGGAGTATTGTGTCCAGTTCTGGGCCCCCCACTACAAAAAGGATGTGGACGCATTGGAGAGGGTCCAGCGGAGGGCGACCAAAATGATTAGGGGGCTGGAGCGTGTCACCTATGAGGAAAGACTGAGGGATTTGGGTTTGTTAAGTCTGCAGAAGAGAAGAGTGAGGGGAGATTTGATAGCAGCTTTCAATTTCCTGAAGGGAGGTCCCAAAGAGATGGAGAGAGGCTGTTCACAGTAATGATGGATGGCAGAACAAGGAGCAATGGTCTCAAGTTACAGTGGGAAGGTCTAGGTTGGACATTAGGAAAAACTATTTTACTAGAAGGGTGGTGAAGCACTGGGATGGGTTCCCTAGGGAGGGGGTGGAATCTCCGTCTCTTGAGGTTTTTAAGTCTCTGCTTGACAAAGCCCTGGCTTGGATGATTTAATTGGGGTTGGTCCCGTTTTGGGCAGGGGGTTGGACTCGATGACTCCTGAGGTCTCTGCCAGCTCTGTGATTCTATGATACCATACTAGAGCAAGAAGTAGCATGTTCTCCACCAGCCTCCTCCTACTCGGTGCTGGTCACAAGGTACAGCGTGACCCTTGGAAACAGCCCTCCCTCTGCAACACTAGTTAATTATAGAAGTTGGAGGGCTGACTTTGTATGCTCTTACTGTCTGAATCACAGGTTTGTTTGTCCTTGACATGGTCTCCTTCTCCAGCCGCTGATGAAATGTCCTTTTTGACTGTTTTGTTGGAGACTGATACTGTAGTATCAGGTGATCGAATACTCATGGTGCAACCAGGAGCAATAAAAACATTACAGGCAACTGCATTTGTATTCTCCTAGTGGAACATGATTTTCTTTAATTCTGCTTACGTTATCCCTCTCTCATAACATCAGATAACCCCCACCCATCAAACACAAGGCGAAATTGTCTTATCTAGAAGTAAATGTCCGGAGTGGGGAGTTTGACAAATCTGATCACACATGGTACTGTCTGGTGTGATGGGGCCAAGTGGAATTCCACAGGAGGTAAAGGAGCTGGCAGGCCATAACAAATGGGAAGAAATTGCTTTTTAATGAAGACCTAATTCCTTCAAAGGCTAATGCTTTCCTGCCATCACCATATGCGGCATTAAAAAGGCATTAAGTTGCTAAAGTCTGCTATTCCCACCTTGGCAAGCACTGGCTGCAGCACACCTGCACACTCTTAAACTGCAGTGGCATGGCCAGTAAGTAGGCATTTATAAATGTGAATTTCTAGCAGAAACTAAACCATGGCAGTTGGCTTGGTTTTTTTGCTCCAGTTGCTCAAAGCCTTGATATGTGGAACCATTTGGTGTCAACAGTTCTTCTGCATTGCTTTGTGTTTCCTTTCTCGTGATGTATTTGTAAGAGACTGTGTATGCTGCAGGCTCTGTTTTGCCCATCTGTCCTACGCGTTGCTGTGTCTTGCTTGTCCAGGCTTTTATTTCTAGATCTTTTCAGTCAGCTTGTGAAGAAACCCTTTTAAGAGCCTTTTCCCGCAGCAGCACTCAGATGACGTGCCTCTGGAAAACAAGGGTGAGTATTCGCTCACCATGCCACCCCATCAGTGTAATTCTGTCTTTTGTTTTTATAACAGCAAAAAAAGCCGAAGATGGTGATGGAGTATTGGACTGGATGGTTTGATAGCTGGGGCGGCCCTCATAATATCTTTGATGCAGATGGTGAGCACCATATGTTACCATCACACACACAAGATTTATTGCTTTATAAGCTGCTGGTGGAAATAATGGCGCAGTAATGCTGTCTCCATCAGGGTTCCTATCCAGCGAAGACCCCTCGCTCTGTTTAAGTGCCTGTAGATTTATAATCTCTATAGTGGATACCAACATTGCTGTGTGTTTTGGCTTTTGTATCCCTGTCAATGTGATTTGATTTTTTTTTTTTTTTGGTGGCATTTTTCAAAGACGTTTGTTTTCACTGCTCTAGGAGTCAGCCTGTCAACAAGCTAGTGCAAAGAGTAGGTCCATAGATTCCAAGGCCATAGGAAATCACGGTGATCACTTAGTGTGGCGTCTTGTATAACACAGGCCTGAGAATTGCCCCAAAATATTTCCTAGAGCAGATTTTATAGAAAAACAATTACTCTGGACTTAAAACATTAATGTTAGCAGTCAATCTTGATATCATGTTAATTTCCAAAAGGCCTCAGCTGGGTCATGCCCCCTTGCTGTGCTAGGCGCTGTACAAACACAGAAAAGAGACCATCTCTGCCCTAAAGACCTTACCAGTCTGAAGAGAGAGAGTGAGTAGGGGATGTGAATATGACATACGAGCTAATGAATAAGGTGAAGAACTGATAGTTATGTGGATTGTAGAAGAATTAGGAAGGAGTTCTGGGCTTTATTTTCACCACCTCCATTCTTTCCTGTCTCTATGCCTTTTCAGGGGTGCAGGCTGTCACGGAAAAATTATTGTTCACTGATGTCGGGGGGGGGGGGGGAGGAAGGAAGGATTCTCCATTGACCTGAATGTACATTGAAGCAGGCCCAATGCACTGTGAGATTCCAAGTTGAAAGATGTTTTGAAAGAACCTCAGTATTGTAGATTGGCAAAAATAATTGATACTGGACTGGTGAAAATGACCACTCTGAGACCGTCTTGGCTAAATTTTCAGTTTTGCATGGTACTTAATACCACAACCTGCTCTAAAATGTACAGAAGTCAAATGGCTTTGTTTTAATGATCTACATACTTATGTGGCTCCTATCACCACAGAATCTGAGTGTCTCCCTACCATTAATGAATATATCCTTCTAACACCCATGTGGCTAAGGAAATCATATTAGCTTCATTTTATAGATGGGGAACTGAGGCACAGAGCGGTGAAGTGACTTAGCCTAGGTCACAGAACAGGCCCATAAGCAGGGGAGAGCAAAGGGTGCTAATGCACCTCCCCTGGTCCCCCAAGTAAGTGAGAGGAGGCTCTACGGCCACCGTCTGGGCGCGGCTCAAGCTCAGCCCCCCCACTTCCCCACAGTGGGGAGCCCATGCTGGCACTGCAGCCTCACCCTCGCCCCCTAGCTCCACAAGGTTGGAGCGCAAATGCAGGCTTCCTGGTGGGGTGTGGGAGGAGACAAAGCCCTGAGCCTTGCTGTGTGAAGCACTCTCCCTCCCCGGCTGGGGGAACAGCAGCATGTGGACGCGCTGCCTGGAGGTTTTCCCTACTGCTCCCATTGGCCAGAATCTGGCCAATAGGAGCAGCAGGTGGTGGTGCCTGGGAGCAGCATGGGACCTAAAGACAAGTGCCCCCACCTCCTCATGCTCAGACCCCAGTCCCCTTGGACCTCTCCCACATGCTGAGACTCCACACCCCGAACCTGCTTCTGCACCCTCTCCCCTGGCCAGATACTCTACACCCACCCTTTCTCCTGCACTTTCCCTTCTAGCCATGTGCTGCATCTTCCCTTGCTCTTGCCCCCATCCTCAGGCCAGACACCCTGCTCCCAGCCTGGTCCTGCACCCTACCTCCCATCCAGACCTTACACCCTCACCCCTTCCTGCACTCCACCTCTCACCCAGATTGTGCACCCTCATTCCTCTCGCTGGCAGCCCTGTCCCACACACTGAACCCCCTTTTTTGTCCCAAACCCAGAGCCTTGGGGGGTCCACAAAATTCACCAACTCTGGAGCCCCAGAAGTGAAACCTGGCCTAAGGAAAGCCCTGAACCTCAATCCACCCAATCCCTCTCCCACCCCCATTGGAGCTGGAGTGCCAGAGGAGCCAAGTGTCTCAGTTGGGGGCCACATCAGTGAGGGTTGGGGGGGTTTGAAGGTTTTGTTCGTTTGGGTTTTTTTTGCTTCTCACTTGGGTGGTCCCTAACTGATTTTTCTATGGGTCAGTGGGGCCCCAGATCCAAAAAAGTTTCCCCACCCCTCCTCTAAATAAAACATGGGAACCTTTTGTATTGGACATAAATTAATTATTTACTTTATTTAAAATGAAGTTTGATAAACTACCATGAGAGAGTTTAAGTGCTGTTTAATAATTTAAATTAACATTTCCTTTCTTACTGGTTAAATGAAACCATTCTCCCTAGCTGCAGCTCTAGCATAATGGCTTGACTGTCGTTATGTAATTAACGGTGAGTTTCCATTAGCAACTGGTGGACCACAGAAAGGTTTGCTTTGAGCCAGGTGGGCCATGGGCCAAAAAATGTGAGGACCACTCTGTTAGGGGGATGGAGAGTGCTGTGTTATGGGGGGTTGTGTGTGTGCAGCGCTGGTGGCAGCACAGCAGGGCCGGGGGAATGATGCCCCCACCCGTGAGGAACGGCCCAGGCTCTGCCTCGGAGGCTGGAAGCCCCACGCTGGCCTCGCCAAGCAGGTAGTGCAGCAGGCAAAGGAGGCTGAGGGAGCGAGGGGCCGTGGCGGCCGTGCTGCCCGCCATGATCCCAGAAGGTAATTTCTATAAAACCTTTATTACTGTATAAATATGTTATAAGAAAATGATTTTACCAATCAGTTTCCATCACATTTTTCATTAACCTTTCCTATGCACACCCATTGCATGACTGTTTGGAGCTCCTTTACATTTTAAAACATTGCGGTCCACATTTACAAAAAAAGCGCCCCCTACCTCCACACACATTCCTGCAGGCAGGCCTGCAGAAGGAGGCGGGAGCAGATTCAGGAATAGGACCCAGATCTCCTGGCAACTAACCCAGTGCCTTGCTGCCTATCTTATGCCAATTTTAAGTGACTTTATTCTGTATACGTATGCTACAGAAGTAGTAAAAATGACACAAGGATTGTGTGGTAGTTCTGTCATTACATTACATGCATAGCAAATTGGTTTTCATGCCAACATTGGTTTCCTTTTTGTGGGTAATTCAGTCAACATAAACCTCATGCAAACCTACTGCTTCCCAAAAGGTTGTGTCCCATTTCAGTTCATACATTAAGAAGCAAGGTAATGAATGTATCTTAAAAAATAATGGAAACTTAAATAATTTGGTCATGACAGATTGCATTTAAAATAAGATGTCTCCTCCCTGTGCAGCTGTGTCATCAATATGGTAGATCAAGTCCTTGCCTAGGCAGAATTCCCACTAAGGTCAATGAGTTGGAAATGCAGCCTCTCTTGAACAGTGTGTGTGCGAATTATTCCTGCAGAACATTTCAAATGGCAAGGCTGCCCTATGTTTAGGCAGTTGTAAGTAACTGGAGTTACCCCAGGCATAAATGGAGCTCATCAAAGCATTGGGAGAGGGGGGTGATTGTAAACAAAATGCTCAATTTGAAATTCTTGGACTGTTGGCGTGTTTAGTCCATACTCTGTTACACTAGCTTCTTGATTTGTGTTGCCTGAAATCCTTGTTGGGCATCTTCTTTCCTTTACAGATGTGGTGAATTCAGTGGAAGAAGTCCTCAAAATGGGAGCATCCATCAATCTCTATATGTTCCATGGGGGCACCAACTTTGGCTTCATGAATGGTGCTTTGGATTTTGATGAGTACAAGCCAGATGTCACAAGTTATGGTGAGTTTTCATTCACTGCCTTGCATGCCAATTGCAAGCCAGCAGCCAAGGGCATGATCTTTGGGCCAGCTGCAGCTGATGAAAAGCTCTATGTGCATCACTTTCTTGAAAGAGCTAGGTCGGGGCGGGCAAGATGTGGCCCTCCAAGCCTTTCAGTCCGGCCTACAGCCACCTCACAAAAACACTGTCTGGTAAGGAGCCGCTCCAAGGCTCCATCTGCCTCTCTGCGTGGGAGCTGGAAGAGGGAAGAGTCATGCACTGCCCCTACCCCCAGCTCAATCTTTCAGCTGCCATTGGCTACTTCCCATTGGTGCTGGATGCAGGGGCAGCCATCTCTAGCCAATGGGAGCTGAAAAATTGTGCTGGGGGTAGGGGCAGCCAATGGGAAGTGGCCAGTAGGAGCAGAGAGATTGTGCTAGGCATGGAAACAGTGCCTGAAACCTCCCTCCTCCCCCAGCTTGTGCAGTACAGAGAGGCACACGAGGCAGCCAGCTGCTCTGATCTCTGGGACTGCAGCAGACAGGGAGGGGACCTGCCTCTGAGAGTACCACTGGGCTGCTGGCTGGGAGCCACCTATATAAGTGCCTCCCAACCAGAGCCTGCATCTGGAGCACCATCCCCTCCCGCATCCCAACTCCCTGCCCCAGGTCACCTCCCAAACCCCCTGCACTATCATCCCCCAGGTCACAACTCCCTCCCAGATCCTGCATCCCCTTCTGTACCCCTTCCCCAGGCCAGAATCCTCTCTTACACCCATACCCATGTCTCCTCCTGGACCCCAGACCCCATTCCCCTGCCCCAGATCATAACCCCCTCCTTCATCCAAACTCCCTCTCAGGCACCACTCCCCCTGCTGCACCCCAGTCCCCTACCCCAAGCTCCCTTCTGGATCCAATCTCTGTCCCAGACCCCATACCCCATCCATAGAAAAATGCAACCCTTCACCACTTGCCAAAATCTTGGAGTGTCCCCCCTCAAACATTATTACCCACCCCTGGTCTAGGTGCTGCCTCTGAGCACATAGCATGAACATAATACCATCATCTAAACAGAAGAGAAGAAAGCCCCTGATCTCTGCTCATCTGGGAAGATGGTGTGCCTGTGACAGAGGGTTTCTTTTAACACTGCATATTTCCAGTTTTATTCTAGTGTTTGGGGAAACCCTTCGCTAATAATTGAGTCAGAAACCACTGCGGTAAAGACACATAGTTAACATCAAGTGGCACTGTTTGCTTCATAGTGTCTCCCTTCTCTTTCAATCAGTGACTAAGGGAAGACCAGAGACTTTTGTTACCAACGTAGGCGGTGGTTTGGCTTTGACTGCTAAAAATCTAAATAGCGTCTTACAGCAATTTTCATCCCAAAGGTCTTGCACCAGAACTTTTGACTTTATTCTACATGCAGTTAAGGAGAGATGCAGAATGGGACCCTCGGAATGTGCAACCAACAACAGGGAGGAGAGCCAGCAGGCAACACAGTTACGGCAGCGAGGGGAAAGAGGACACTCTTGCTAAGGCATCTCTGTGCTCTTAGGAAAGGTGTTTGGGACAATGCAAAGCAGTGAGGGGGCCTCATCCCTTTACTGCCTGGTACTATCCTCAAACTATTTGTGTTAGATACAGGAAGGACTGAATGGAGCTTGCTGCTATTTGAATCTGTAATTGGAAGTGCAGAGTTATGTGTCCATGTTTCTTCTCCTTAGCTTTGGCTTACAATAACAGTTAGGAATGTATTTTATTTGTCAGTTATATGCGGTAGGGAAAACCTATAATGGCAGAATAGGTGGTACTGGTATGTGGGAGTGGAGGGGTACTGGTTAAGGACTCTATTGTGTCCTCAGATTTCATGCATTGTTGCCCTTGACTTCAGTAGAGCATGGTAGAAGTGAATGTGTGGGTCAGAATTTGACCGTACCACCAGCAGGTATGGGATCAAGCTCTTTCTCTTCACTTTTATTTTACGCCCACCTTCAGAACTCCTCTACATTAAGTAGCTGTCTCTCCACACAATGGGACAGTGTCTCAGGCCCCGTCTGCATTAAGGAACTCTGTGCTGGTGGTAGTTAATCAGAGTAGCTATACCGATACAAATTGCCTTCGTGTCAGCAAGGCCTAAGATAGGAATATTACCCTGTTGGCTCTGACCTCTTGCTGCACTTTTACAGATGAAAATGTGTCTTGAGTATTTTCCTGAAGCTGCTGATGCTCTGTAACAGGCACCTGTTTGTTTTCCAGATTATGATGCTGTGCTGACGGAAGCTGGCGACTATACATCCAAATTCTTCAAACTCCGTCAACTCTTCAGCAAGATTATAGGTGATGACAAACCTTCGAGCTGCTTCTCTACCCCTTAAATGCTGGCATGTGCTATACCAGAGAAGCTTTCAAATTGGCCACCAAGGGTCTCCGCTGGATCCCTGCCGCTCCCCTCATGGATCTGTCCCAGTGATTAGCTGGAATTACTTTCTGAAGCGTGGGAGGCCTAGGGATGTAAAGCAGCTTGTTACAGAAATGGCTTTTCAGCTGACTTCCCAGCAGCAGGAAAGATGCATGCCTTTAACAGTCTCTGCATGCAGGGGAAATGTGTCATGACAGCGAACTTAAAATAAATGCAAATCTGGGGAGGTGCTTTTGTTGTACAGATCCTGTTTGCATTCTCTTCTCTCTGGAGTTCGACAGGTGGATAAATACACTAACCTTGGCCCAGCCTTCAGTTTTGTGTGAGTTCTCTTTGAGGTGGATGCAGTGCTTGGTTTGATCCCATTGGGAGGCTTATTAAAGATATTTCTAGAGGCGCAAAGCTGTGGTCAAGAGGTAGAATCAGGGAAGCTCCTAAACCCTCTTGTCGCCTCCTGTATCATCTGTTTAGCAGAACTAAAATATAACACATGTCTTGTTTCTGCACTGCAGGGCAGCCTCTGCCCCTCCCTCCTGTGGTCACAGGCAAAGCATCATATGGCACAGTCCAGCTGCCACAGTATCTCTCTCTTTGGGAAGCGCTGCCCTATATTGTAGAGGTAGGTACCGGCGTTAGAAATGGAGTGTGTGCTAAGAGGATGATGCAAAGAAACCCACTGCACTATGAAAGAATATAATCCTATTCTGAAGGACCTCAAGGTGCTTCACAAGCTTTGTATAGAGAGACACAGTGAAAGGCAGCCACCTCTGGGGCGGAGGAAGTCAAATCATTTGTGTACCATGTGACGCACAGGATGGGGAGGAAAATAGTATGTTCTGGCCAAGGATACTAGAGCCATTTCTCTCTGAAGTGCTACGTGATCTTTAATGTCACAGGGAGAGGACCGGTGTTTTAAGGTCTTATGAGAGAGACCTCAGCTCAGTATGCTATAAGGGACTCCTATTTATTTACCCAGAAGGAAAACGTTGGGCTGCCTGGATTTGGCATCTGGGATGCTTAGTATTGCAAATTGTCACCCCCCAATTACAAATACTCCACACTCATTGTAGGTCCTTCCATCTGGGAACTTGAGAGCTTTGCAAAACTCTCTGCTGTCCTTAGTCCCTTGGAGTGTAAAATGGAGATAATGATATTTTCCTGTTCACAGGATGGGTCAATAATTTAACACAAGGTCACAGAGTAAGAGAGACGGGAATAGCATACAGGAGTCCTGATCCCTGCCCCTAGCAATTACACCCAAACTACCTCCTGTGTTAGGAAAGCAGAGATCAGTTACTCTAATTGTTCAGGCAGGCCCAAACAAGAAGTAATGAGTCTGAGTCTAAGTCGCAGCATGGAAGAAGCTTTCAGAACCTTAGGCAGTGGGGCAGGTTGTCGAGGAAAGCCATGAAGTAGCCATAATTGAACAGTTATATCTGATGAAGACTTAGACATCCACCCAGAGGGATGGTGCTCACAGGGTTTAAATTCGTCACTTAGTTGAAAGTGTTTTGTACCCCAGGAGCCTTGAAGAGACAGCTTTTGCTGAGGATTTGTGTAGATGTTTGTTTGTGGGACACAGTAGCTACTGGGCTGAATGACGCTGACTATGTGCAGCCTGTCTCCTTAGAAAGGATTCTTCTAGTTACTTTTTCTTCCTTCGCAGCCCATTAGGTCAGAGTTCCCAGTTAACATGGAGAACCTGCCAGTGAATGATGGCAATGGGCAGGCCTATGGGTACACTCTCTACGAAACGGTCATAACTGGCGGAGGACAGCTGCATTCCAGGGACCACATCCGGGACCGAGCACAGGTAAAGAATACGGAGCCATTGTAATTCTAGCGCTACAGAAAGTCAAATAGCTTGGCTGTGGTGGTTGGCATGAAATAGGCCAGCTGCAAACCAAGGTGCTGGGAAAAGCAACAAGGAGTCCAGTGACACCTTAAAGACTAACAAATGTATTAGGACATAAGCTTTTGTGAGAGCCAACTCGCTTCCTCAGATGCTTGAAGCGAAAGAAAGGCAGGGATACAGTGATGGGAGAGTAATCAGTGCTAATTAAATCAGGGTGGATGTGGCTCATCTCCAACAGAAATGAGAAGTCACATCATCCTCTCCCCTCCCCCCCCCGATTTAATTAGTACTGATAATATTCTCCCATTTCCTTCTCCTGCCTCTTTTCACTTCAAGCACAAGCACCTGAGGAAGTAAGTGTATCTCGTGAAAGCTTATGCCCTAACAGATCAGTTAGTCTTTAAGGTGCCTCCAGACTCCTTGATTTTTGCTGAAACAGACTAACGACTGCCCCTCTGAAATCTGTCAAGGTGATAGGCTTTCCCTGAGCGGAATTATGATTCCCTTGTGCTATTCATTGCCAGAGCCCAGCTTATATCCCCTCTCAATCCCAGGCTCAAGGTTCAAGTCTTTTTAAACTCCTGTAACATCAGCTCAAATGTATCCTCCAATGGTAATGGTAGGAAATCACTGCGTTTTTAGAAATGCCTTGATTTGCCCGACACTGGGGAATGAGTCAGTGGCAGAGCTGGGAATAACACCTGAGAGTCCTGGTTCCCGTTGGACAATGCTTCCCCTCTCCCTGATATGGCCCTGATCCATTGTCTAGTTCACCTGTATTCTGAAAGAACTGTCTGCTGTTGCTTCTCCTGCAGGTGTTTGTGAACACTCTGTTCATTGGATACCTTGATTACAACACCGTGGAGCTGTCTGTTCCTGAAGGACAGGCGAGTACTGTGAGACCACTCAGAAGAGTAATAAAATGTGGGTAATAAAATCGCAGCTCAAACCACCACCATAAATGCAGAGCCCAGAAGTGTGTTTGCTGCCAGCTCCATTCAAAGCAGTGATGCAGCAGCATGAGACACAGAGCGGCTGTTGTGCTCAAATCAGAAATGACTCCACAGTTGGAGTAGAGAATGGCTTAAAATGCCAAGCTATCCTTTTGAGATGGGGAAATATTTTGACAAAACTCCACTCAGCAGGTTCACTCCAGAGCAACAGCTGATGCGCTAAATTTAATCTCTTTCCTGCCACACCCACAAACTGCAGACAAGGCATCAGATGGAACTGTGGGCCATAGAGGATCCTGCCTGTGCTGACTGAGGACCTGTAGGCTGTTTGCTTGGAGGCACAAAACATGCTTCAGTCTTTTTACTTCTCTTAGGTCACAAGTGAAATGAGTTGGATGATCTCACTTGTGTTCTGAGCTCATGCTCGCCAGCATCACAGAACCAGCCAACAGTTTGGTACAGAGTGGCTGTGTGAGTAGCATGGCAACTAGATGTGTATTGGCAGAGCTGTGCATGGCATCGAGGACTAGCATTGGGTGAGTGGGAGGGAATATTGGAGGTCAGGATCATGATTCGTGGGTAGAACTGTGCATTCAAAGCCTATGTGGTGTCAGACACACGCTGTTCCTGGCCCTACATACCATTTCAACCATGTAAAATGTAGCAGCAAAATATTACAGTTTCACGAGAAGGTTGAGTGTTCCTCAGTGATTTGGTTGCTTGCAGCTGTGGCATGTCCGTACTCCTGAAATGTGTGGTCCTGTTAACAGCTACCAAAGCTACTGGTACAAGCTCCCCACTCCTGCCTCCGGAGTGAGCCCAGCTGATGTTTCTCATTGCCCAGCCTGATACTTGGCTATGCACTGATTCAGCAGAGGCTGCTCCATTCTTTACAGGGCTTCAGGAAGCTCAGGTTATTGGTAGAGAACTGCGGGCGTGTCAATTATGGACTTATGCTGAATGAGCAGCGGAAAGGTAGGTTACCTTGTCTCTTTCCTTCCAAGATGGTGCATGGGGCTGAGAACTCAGATAAAGGTCTTGTTTTGAGTCTTTCTTTAGCGAGGACTTCAAACACTGAGGACGTTTCAAAAAATGACTCCTGCCCCTCACAAGCAAACAGCCCCGACCGAACGCTAAAATCCTGGGCATTGGACTGAGTGGTATGAAGAAGGCATGAAAGAATTTCATTGTGCCTGGCAGATGCTATGCGGCTTGACAGTCAAGCTGTAAAAGGCAGACAGTGTGGGTTTGGGAGAGATTGATAAAAGGATGTAGTTCACCTCTTGACCACAAGATCAAACCTATCCAGGCTGGTGGTGAAATGTGACAGTTGGTGAAAATATCTCATGTCATGGGGGATGGACATACCTTAAAAACCGTGACAAAGCCTGCCATTCCTATAGTAGTTGCCAATAGTCAGTGGTCCATATGAAGGTGGGGTGTCCCTCTTCTCTGTCCAAGTTCAATTGTGTGACGACATACGTGGGGGAAAGGAATTCTTTCTGATCCCTGTTTCAGCTCTGAGATTTGGTGCGCAAGATAATCTCCAGTGCCCTGCTCAGTGGAATGCATTAAAATGTTTATGCCAGTAGAGATATGGACTGGGAGCTCTCCTGGGTTGTGTTTTATAAGAGGCCAAAACATTGGGAGCAGGCTAGTGAATTTAGACATACACGTCCTTCTCTTTAATTGTTTCAGAGGGGTAGCCGAGTTAGTCTGTATCAGGAAAAACTTTAAAAATAACACATAGTTTGTTTTGTTAGTCTTTAAAGTGGTATTAGACTATTTCTTCTCTTTAGTGGAAGAGGTGTGCCTTAATCCCCTGGACGGCTTTGATACTCTCAGCCATGATCTTGTAGTTACTGGTCTGGATGTGAAGCCAGGAGAGAGGAGTTCTGTTCCCAGCTCTGCCCTAACCCTTCTGTGTGACCTTTATACCGTGCCAGTTTCCCCCACCTGCAAATGAGGATAATTTCAGCTACCTCAC
Source organism: Pelodiscus sinensis (assembly GCF_049634645.1). Taxonomy (NCBI): domain Eukaryota; kingdom Metazoa; phylum Chordata; order Testudines; family Trionychidae; genus Pelodiscus; species Pelodiscus sinensis. Next base: position 2,221,800 of record NW_027465908.1, read on the forward strand.
AGTAAGGGGGATGAGGCTGAATTTGTTTGTGAGGTGCTTTGTGATCCTTGGATGAAAGGCACTGGATCAGTACAAGGCATTAGTGATACCAGGATATTGCATTTTCTTTGGAGACTTGGGGAAGTAACTGCTGCTTTAAAAAAATCCATCTATGGGCAGCCAAATAAAAACTCAATCTGCTGTGTGTGCCAGCAGGGCTTTCTGCTAGGAGGGGGTTTCCAGCTCAGTGAGTAAAAACAGAGGAGCGAGAGGAGAGGGCAAAGTGTAACAACATTCCCTGCTCAATCTGGATGAGCAATAGGACCATATGCGCTCTAACGCCATTGCAGAACATGACTACTTTCCGTATCCCGCTGTTCCTTCTATTGAACTAGGAAGATCCATCAGCTTAGTTGCTTCTCAGCTTTTTATTACTTTCATTGCTCTTGTAGGCTTAATTGGTGACGTCTTCCTGAATAATACTCCCTTGAGGAACTTCAAGATTTACAGTCTGGAGATGAAACCTGGCTTCATAGAAAGGTTTGTGAGAGAGATGTACATAGTTAAATTATTTGCGTGGATGAGGAGGGCATAGATATCTTCTTCCTTTGCACAGACAATTTGGCAGAGGTGCTAAATCTAGTTAGCACTTACATGGCCCGGAAAGACAGCACCGGGTGAATCTGTGCTGACAAATCTCTTCCTGATAAAGCCAACTAAAACTGTATGAAAGGTTACAACACTTATTATTGCACCTTTATTTAAGACCCAATACAACCCCCAAAACAACCTAATACAACCCCAGTACAATGAAGGGGATGGAAAGATGGGAGTCTGACCTTAAAATGTGTTGCATCAGGCCTGTACAGATGTGGCCTTCTTGAATTTTGAGAAAGCTTAAGTCTCTGTCTGGATCAGAAATGTGGGGTTGCTAAATGGTTCAGCGAAGGACACTCCCTCCTCTGGGAGTAATTTCAGGAAGCTCCTACCTGTATTACTCGTCCAGATGGCTTCCTCTGATTTCATATTTTTAAATTGTGTTCATCAGTATTAAATGCAAAAGCTAAATAATAACTAAAGGGTATCTGGTCAGGCTGCTCTCATTTGAGCAACAGAGCATAGGTCACCACCTGGACTCCTGCCAAAAATCTAAAGAGGGTTTTTTGTTGTTTCCAGAGCTAGCATCACCAAATACTGTTAACACATTTGTGAGGTCCTAAGGCTTTCACAGCTGTCATTCTGCTGTATGCTGCAGCCACTTGGAATTTAATAGAACAGAAGGCATAGAACTCCAGAGCTTTTGCAGCAAAGCATCAAATCCCTAATGCTTGAGGCAAAAGAGAGATTCTCTGTGAGTTGTGACACTGTAGGGCTTGTGACACACACAGTTGTGTTCTTATTCTGCCCAGTAGATGTTAGCCATATGTAGACTCTTAATAGTCAATGTATTATAGCAATCAATCCTCTTAAACCATATACTGTCTGCAGTTTCTTGCTTGTATTTCAAATTAAACCACATCTTTAATCTATTTTTTAAGGTAGAAGGTTTTTTTGTGTATCCAATGCTGACCTGAAATAAATTTTGATGGACAAATTGTAAACCCCTTTGGGGGAAAAAAAGTGTTTTTTAAGGACAGTCCTACCACACAGTGTTAAATGTTCTAAGTGAAGATTTTTCAAGGGATTCTCTTTGACAGGGCGAGTTGTGTCCATTTTGTGCTGTCAGGTCATTAGAGAAGGATATTCCCAAACAAAGGCATGAAAGTAAGTGAGCTGCCAGGCAGGCATAAAAGCAAGATTGCTAGCAACTGACCATTAGCAATGAAACATAATAAGGTAGAAATCTCTGAATAGGAAGCCAAAATACACAGCATTGAAAATGGGATTGTCCCAGGCTTAGTTCAGCAATGCAGTGGAATTCATATTGTACTAGGTCAATACTTCACTTGAATCAGGGGTTGCTAACAATCGGGATTGGAGAGAGAGCACATGTTTTGATAAGGTTTTGAGTCTCTTGTGGGACTTCCAAGCTCCTCACTTTCACTCTGCTTCATCACCTCCCACAGCCACACCCGTGGTAGCAGAAGGTAAGAAATGATGCAAACTATGAGCATAAAGAATAACTTGATAATGCCCCCCTAATGTGATCAAGGCTTCCCTTCCAAAATAGACCTGACGCATCTGTAAGTAGGTCAGACAGTGATTTCTGATCCCTTGAGTTAAACAGCACTGGTTTTTGTTACTACTTGGATGGAAGATATCCGTGAAAACCCTAATGCCAAGGGAAGAGAGGTGTTGGATTCAGTAGGTGGTATTCACTAACGCCTGATCCAATGTCCTAGCATAGTTTAGGGGGCACTGGGCCTGTGGAGGAGATGTTTTGGCTGAGTCTTTAAAACTGAGCCACAATCTACTTTAGAACAATAAAGATCCTGCAAGACTTCTCACAAGAGCAGAGCATTCATGGGAGAGTCCTGGTCAAAGTTCCCCCAAGTAATTATGTTTGGTCACTCCTGGATTCTGCAATACATCTAGGGGGCGCTTTTAAGGTATTTCTAGACCAGTGGTCTCCAACCTTTTTACACCCAAGATCACTTTTTAAATCTCAGAACAGGCGAAGATCTACTGCCCCGCCCCTTCCTTGAAGCCCCGCCTACATTACATGAGGAAATCTAATGTAAATGTACTGCGCAGGTGCGCAGTTCAGAGAGGGCTCAAGAGCTACTCTTAGAGCCCCTGAGATCTACCGGTTGGTGACCACGGTTCTAGACCATTCATCACTGTAGCATCTAAGGGTACGTCCACACTAGTGTTATTTCAAAATAACTTGGTCCGCATTTACAAAACAGGCAGTTATTTTGAAATAATGTCAAGTTGGAGAACTTCTTCCTGCAACTCCTGTACCCCTCATTGTAGGAGGAGTAAGGGAAGTTGGAGGAAGAGTGTTCGATTTCAAAACAAGTGCTGTGTAGACGCTCCCAGTTTCTAAATAAGCTATTTTGAAAGAAGCTAGGCAATTGATGTAGCTTATTTCGAGTTAAGCTCTGCTGTGTAGACATAGCCCTACATGCTACATAGAGTTGCTAGGTTTCCATAGCTTCAGGGGGTAGCCGAGTTAGTCTGTTAACTCCGGTCATCTGAAGAAGTGGGCTGTGCCCACGAAAGCTCATGATACCATTACATGTTTTGTTAGTCTATAAAGTGCTACCAGACCATTTGTTGTCGGTTTCCATAGTATTTTTCACAGAGGGTGTCATGGTGGAATTTTCATGCCACCTCTTTTAAGGCCTAGAAACCTTGACTTGCCTTTTGGGTATGAGTAGTAGATTCTTGGGGGTGGTGATGGCAGGAAGGCTGCAGCAAATAGGTTTGTAGTGTGCTTTCAAGGCAAATTACTTTGGTTAAGAAAAATGGAGGGAAGGACCTTATGTGCTGCATATTGTTACACTTGCTGTATTTCTCCCCAGAGATGGCTGCATTATGCTGATAAGTGGGTTTTTAAACAACTGGTCAAGCAAGTTAGAATTGCTGAGTTGAACCGTGTTGTATACATATAAAATATTGCAGCCTTAAATCTAAGATGAATTGCAGCCATTTTAGTTAAAGTTGCGTAGCTGTCTGCATGCTCGCTCCCTGTTTTTAGTGGCTCATAAGTGGCTTCTTTTCTGAAACTGTTGGTTTGGCAGAATTTTCTCAATGTTTGAAAATAATCAAGGTAAGCTAAAGCTGGAAGAGGAACTGAAATTGTTCAGCAGTTTTTTGTATATGTACTGTTAAAAAAAACTTGAATACTAGAGAACTTTTAAATAACTCTATAGTGCAAATAATAGGGTCCAAAAGGTGAAATGTAGCCTGTACGTATCTCTGAAGGTGGCAGTGCTCTGTTTTGTTTTGTGTTTGATTTCACTGAGTTATGAGCCTTTGAAAACTGTGCAGTAGTGTATGTGGGCGGTGGATTTTGCTTTGTGGTGTTATAAAACCAAAACTTGTAACATGTACCTGGGGCGATTATGTGGCTTATCTAACATGCTGAAGTGCTTTGCTGAACTGGAGCCGTAGTTCCATCAAGAGAAGTCTAGATAAACGTACTAGGGGTGTAAAATCCCATTTAAAATGTTAACCGGATAAACTATATGCCTAACTGGCTGACCGTGTCACTCCAGCTCGGCCAGGCACCAGTTAACTGGTTACTGCTAACCATTACCCGGTAAGGTTATCCATTTACATCCCTAAAACACACTGGAAGGTTTTCCCAGAATGGGAAGGGATTGAGGAGGGGCTCCTGCAGGCTCTGTAACTTGGGTGGGGGGGCCAGAGTTTCCATAGGAGACTTTCTCGGTGCGCAAAGTCCGGATTCTGCTGGAGACATCAAAGTCAGTCTTGTGGTGCCTGTGCACAAGAGAGCAGAGCGAAGGCTGATGTGAGCTCTTGTCTGTGTTAGGGATGTAAGCGAGTAGTGCTGCGACTAGTCACTTCCCCCCCTTGCTGCCTCTCAGAGTTAGTTTATCTTAATTGAATGTCCCTAGTCTGTGCACTGGTTTTGTACTGGTAAATAATTTTGATGAAGGGTATGAATCTTTTACCAGTAGTTATACTGTACAGCCCCAGGTGTGGAGTTGCACCAGTAAAAAGGTGCTTTCTGTACTGGCATATCTTATTCCCCTTGTTTTAGAGGAAGGGAAATAAGCTATAGTGCTAGAAATCGCCTTTGACTGCATCTGCACTAGGGACTTTGCGTCCTGGTGCAATAAAAGCAGTACTTTGTGGGTTTAGGCAAGCCTCGGGTGCAGTGTGAGGTTGCACATTCCAGGCATTTTTCCTTTTTTTAACCGGTGAAGTCTGAACAGTTTTTCCCAGGGAAGTGTTGATTAGATCACAGGGCCTCGTGTTTCCCTTCATATCACTAGCCTCTGGGCATGTTTAGAGTCTTTTTTCAAAACATTCGACAACATAGCAGAAATGGATCAAAGCCAACTTAAACTCCTAAGCTTCCTGCCTCTCGTGCCACTTACTTTGGGTCACTGTTCCCTCTCTAAGTTGAGCACTTGCAGCTATCCAGGACTGATTCAAATGCTGCCCAGCTGATTAGCAGAGTGCCCACAGCAGGCAGCATGTGTTTCTATTTGTGGTGCACATCAGCATGTGCCTCAGTGCATACAATAATATTTATTCTGCACATGCATGGAAAGCAATTAGAGGAAACGTTATTCGGTGTGCAGATATAAGCCTCTGAGCACACCCCAAAAGTGTCAAGCCAATGGAGGAAGAGAATTACCAGAGTCATGAACCCATCAGCTTAGTTGCAAAAGCGTGTGTTCTTAACTTGAGTTACCTGACTGTCATTAGCCAGGGGGTGAAAAGAGTATTGGAGACATGGCAACACTGCTTCGTAGGCAGGAGCAGTTCATCCTCAGCCCCAGGCTCTCCTCATGATTGTAACTCGAGCTGCTAACCCAGGTTAAAAGCTAAGTTGCTGTGCATTCGCTGCTATTTTATCCTGAGTTAAGAACAGGTGGGTGGGGTATTTTTGGGCAGCATAGATGTACATTAAGAATGCACTGTCCCAAACTATTTGCCTATGCAGAGTGCAAATCAGGGGCCTTGCCAGTATCCCATGTGTTGTCTCCTGCTACAAGGAAACCTTGGAAGTGTGATGGGCCCTTCAGGAATACCCGGGATAGATCTCTGTTACTTAAGATGAGCTCCTTGAATGCAGTAGGAGACCAGTGTGGTCCGAGATCAGCCTGAAGTAGGGATAGTCACTTCTGGCAAGGCAGAGAGAACAGTAGCAGCACATCGTCTCTTGCTGCGTTCAGAATAGAAACCTTCACCTTGCTTACAAAGAAAGGTGAAGGCCAAAGTCTCTTTTAGTAGGGGATTAAGTTGGAAGTAGGGAAGGTGATAGGCGGGTGCCTTCTTGAATGAACAGCCAAGTCCCCATGCTGGATATCTGTGCCTAAACCAGTGCCAGAGGGCAGCAATCGCTGCACCTTTCAGGCAGGGCGGTGAATAGGTACCTCACTGTAACAACTGGTGCCCTATGGAGGCCTCCTGTTTGAAGTGAGAGTCCAGCCTAGATCCATGAATGGTGCCTGTCAGGAAGTTGCTTTCCTTCTGTTAACTGTGTTTGTCTTTCCCTCACAGCTTGCGAGGTTTTACTGCCTGGAGCACTGTCCCGGATTATGCCATGGGTCCTGCATTCTTAAGGGGAAACCTGCAAGTGCAGTATCTACCTCGGGACACTTTCCTGAAACTCGAGGTGCGTCTCTTAGTTACCATTTGCTTCTTTTCATATGGCTGGAAAGAGACCCTGGCGTAACCGCTCCAACAGACACCACCCTGTCTGAGGGCAGGCTCAGGCACCACATAGCAGTCTTCATGGATCTGTGGTAAAGCAGGCCACCCGTGAAGGCTGCATGTTCAGATAAACGTGGCTTCCATCGTCGCAGGCCATGCTGAGACTAATGCAGGAAGTTCTGGCCTGCCCATCTACCAGCATCCAGACCAAGCTACTCATGACACCCGCTTCACATACATTAGGTGCTATTCCTTTTCTGATGGCGAAGAGTTAGCGGCCATGAGTGCAAAACTGTGAGTGCCTGAGTCTAGTGAGATATGGGGCAGTCGCATCCCTTGTCTGTGCTATCTGTCAAGGGGGGCAGTGCTATGGAACCTTCGCCAACACCTGGGGTTTGAGGGTGACGCTGTCTGTGGACAGCACTGAAGATGAAGTGCTATGTGTATTGTACAAATCTTGAACGTTTTCCTCTTCTGTTTCATTTGAGTCCCTGCCAGTGCCATCTTTGTGATTCCACTGAACTAGTGTTCATGTCTCAGTGCAGTTTGTAAGACAAAGCGTATGGATAATATAGCACAATGATTAACGTGTGTGGCTTGCAAAGAATGCAGGCAATGGTAGGGGAAGATCTCCTAGCACCACGGGGCCCCGATTCTTGGTGAAGACCTCTAGCTACTGCTGCAAACAAGTGTGGTGATTTTGTTCCGCCTTTGGCAGATCAGTTTTGGGAGAGGTACAGGGCACAGTCCTCCTCAGTTACGAAGAGATGTTAGTGGCAGGGCTGGAGTGGAATATGGTGGTTTTAACAATCTGTCTGAATAACTCTTTCTAAGACAGTGTTTCTTAAACTGTGTTCCGGGGCGCACCGGTGTGCCGCAGAGAACAGAGTTCAAAATGGCTGCATTTAAAGGGGCAGGTGACCTTTATTTTTGCTCAATAACTTCCCCCCAACCTTTTTTTCCCCCCTCGACAAAAAATCCTTGGTGTTCGTCGGTCTTAAAAAGTTTAAGAAACACTGTTCTAAGAGCTAAAGAGTGGTGGCGAAAGCAGGAGGCCGGGAAGAATGCGAGAGTCTCGGTGGGCTAATCCTGTGAGCTATGGAGTGCAGGCTCCTCAGTAACTCTGCCGTGCTGTCATTGTAGGGCTGGGAAAAAGGAGTTGTGTTTGTCAATGGAAAGAACCTGGGACGCTACTGGAAAATCGGACCTCAGGAAACGCTCTACCTCCCGGCAACTTGGCTGAAGCCTGGAAACAATGAGGTGAGAGAGCAGGCGAACTGACAGTCTCTGCAGACCCTGGGCAAGGTGTAGGGCAGGGCTGGCTCTGTGCTCCCAGAAGTAAGGGGCAGGCCCATGGGCATCCAGCCCTCGGTGCTGCCCAAAGCACACCATGCTGGGCCCCGAGCATCCCCCGCCCGCCCTTCGCAATTTTAAGGGCCTGGGGCTCCTGGCATCACTGCTGCTGAAGTAGTGGTGGCAGCTGGGAGCCCCGGATCCTTTTGGAACCCCGGGTCCCAGGGCAATTGCTCCCTTTATCCTCTCCCACCCCCCACTGCCAGGCTTGGGTGAGAGCTGCCTCTTCAAGATGCTTTTTGGACTCAGGTCTGTCTAGGAACAGCTAGGAATGATCAGCGCCTGAAAACTGCCATTCATCTGCCGATGCAAAATGGGGGGTGGCCCTTTCTGTGCTGGAGCAGCACTGTTCCTTGGCTGGCAGTGCAAGAAAGCAGATGTGGTGAGCACTGACTTTGGATCAGTCTTGCACATAGAATTTGAAGGGCAGCACAACTCAACAGTCAAAGGCACCTGTCTGGGGAGCTGCTTACGCTTTTCACTGCTGTGGAGTCTTAGACTGATCCCTTGACATCGGGGCTATACCGAGTAGAACATATGGATTCCTTGTTTGGGTACACTCTGGAACCAGTGGGCTGGTGTATTGGCCATATTCCCTTCCATGGGAACATCCTGCCATCATCCCCCCAAAACTCAGCCTTGATCTCCAAGATCCCAAAGTATTTCCCTGATGGAAAGAGCAGTGATTGTAGTTTTAAAGGCATTTCCCTTCCCCTCCCCTATCTCTTTATTCCGTAGATTATCGTTTTTGAAGAGCGCATCCCAGGCTGGATCATACAATCCGTAGATTTGCCTTATCTAGGAAGGACCCACTATATAGACTGAGCAGAAGAGCTGCCTCCTGTTATGGATAAATGCGTGGGGACACATCAGTCCAAGTACAGCGTGGCTTGTTAATTCCCACTAGACCAGTGTAAAAGATCGGCTCTCTGGCAACAAGTTTAGGAGGTAGACATGGCTCACCCCGAGAAGTGAGTCCGTCATTTTGTCCCAGGACATCTAGCCCTCAACACGACAGCTGGCCTCCAGCTTTCAGTGATAGCTGTGATGTAATGGACAACCTAGGGGCAAAGAGTAAAATAGGCTGTTGGGAGGGAGGGAACCGTCTGAGTGGAGCCCAGGCCCTGGCCCAAGATGAATGCATCTCCTGTTTGACGAGAAGGGAGAGAATTTCTGTGAGACAGAAGAACGGGATGAAGAACATTCTGCTGTGCTTTCAGGCAGAATTGAAACCGTCTTTGTGTGGAGAAGGGGTTTGGTTTGTTCAGTTGTTGGAAGACATTTTGGATGTTAACAGTTTTTAATATTCTGAGGTTCTCTTTTTTTGTGGGGAAAACTCAAACCAGTTTTTAAAGTTACCTGTGTTTCTCCTTTGTCAGCCTCCACCCGTGCAGGACTGTCCTGTCAAACTAGGGTTCCAGTTCAGAGCAGGTTCAGAAGCGGGAATGGATAAGCAGCCCACTGCTTTAGATTCAACTTATTACTTAGCCACTTGCCCACCAGACACACTTTTTACTCCCAGCTGTAATATTTCATACTTAAGGGGCCCAAATCCCATCTCCTCACAGCTCCCCATTGACCTCAGGGGAAGCGTTCATGAGCAAAGCTAGCATTAGTTATCCTTGATAGGAGACCGTGTCCTCCTGTGTATGAACAGGACCCAGACTTCAACTGAGGGAGAGCTAGACCGGTTACCTGGGAGAACACAAATCAGCGCGCTCTGGTAGGTTCTAGCTATGCTTTTTTCAGGGCTTCTTTTTGAACTGATGTAAAACAAACAGGGATAAGGGAGCCTGGGAAAGAAGCACTGTGGTGATTATGTTCTAACTCCCCACCTCGGTAATCTCCAGCTGGGATCCCTGTTTGACAAATCAAATATTGCAGCTCTTTTCAATGCAATATTTCAAATATTGAAAAGAGCCATTGCTCTCTCTGAAAACCTGCTCACCTCCCCCCCCCCCCCCCCACTTAATGTACAGGGAAGATGGTTTACATATCCTCAAACTCTCATGCTGTAGCCGTAAGTGTGCAATTGGCTGTGTCCAAGAGCAGGTCATGTCTCCTGCAACCAACATGCTCTCTGACCCTGGAGCAGCTTTAAAAGAGGAGTCAGGTCAGTACTTGGGGGAGTAATTTTCCCCCATGTAGATAGAGGAGTCAGACCTACCCAGCTGGTAAAGGCAGTAACAATCAATTTCACAGGAATTTTAACATTTAAAAACCATATTTAATTTTATTTAACAAATTAAATACAGTTTAATTAAAACTGAGAACAGACAGTGCAGCTGTAATACACTCCATCCTCCATCCTAATCAGTGCCTATCTTGACTTCTGCTCTCCTGGACCCGGAGCCCATGATATCCACCATACCAACTGAAAAGGCTTAGTCTCCTGTAGCTGATCTTCTAAGGAGGGTGGAGTGTATTTGTATTTGCGGGGTTGTCTTTAGGACTTGACCCTTTGCATTTTACCAAGAGTTGTTCCCTACAGAGGATGGAAGGCTGCAATCCAGCAGGGTTGTTATAATAAACAAACAGACATGCGGCTAGGACATCAGTTGAAAACAACTTGAAGAATATCATGACAACTTTGTAACCCTTTTGAAAATACCTCATTGTTCCCCCTTTAAGATACACAGACTGAGTGCTGCACTCAGGAGGCTTGTATAATAATGGAATACAGCTGCTTTGATGCAGAGCACCACTGTTTAACATGAGCTAACAATGACTGTTCCCAAAATGCAAGTGGATACCAGTTGCATAAAATCATTGCTGTCCAGTTTGGATTTCAGCCACTGTGTATAAAGGAAGGTTTTCACAGAAGCTATGTAGCCAGGCTTCCATGAATGGAAACTACACAACCTTTTCAGCTACAGAAGGTAACTATCCCCCCAGTGACTGTTTTGATAAATACAGCAGGGAAAATAAAAATTCAAAATAATTTGTTTTTTAAATATTAGGAAATATAGATTTGTCACTATTAGTCCAATGAGCCTTTTCTGCCCACTGAAGCTAATACTCTGCAAGAAATATTCTATGTATTTTAATTTTATATGCTGTTATGGGTTAAAAAAATAAGTTGAGTCTCTTTACAGGATTACATTTTCCTTTAATTCACATGTAAAATTGTGCTTCAGACTTTTCCAAAAGAAGGGGGGATTGATTAGATTTTGAAGTCTGACCAAACCTAAGCAGCAGTCTAGGAAAACCATTTTTAAAAAAGGGGCTGGAAAGCGGGCGGACGGGAATTGATTAACTTCCTTTTGTGTGTCACCCCGTCAGTGTCTGAGTTTCAGACATAGAAGCATCACCTAAGATACTAGAGACTGCTGCTTCCCCTCCACTTTTGATGCATCTCTTTCTTGTGCAGAGCAGTCAAAAAAAACCATCCAAGTAACTTTCTCCTGGAGGAAGGAAGAAACCACATGCAGCACTAAGGTTTCAGGTATTTCAGGTTGTTTGGGTTAAGATTATTTTGTGCTGGTATTTTTTCAAATTATTATTTTTACTCCTCCCTTTGTGGAATCAGGTGTGGGAGCAACATCGAGATACTGTCGGGGAAGCTACAGAGCACCGGACAACCTTGCTGTGTGCTCTTCTAGAGAATGGCAAGTATCGGACTGCTCCACTGACTTGGTTGGTACCATGTCGTGACTCTGGTTTTCAGAAGTAATGTGGCCCTGAAATGGGGGGAGGCTGAAGGACATTAAAATCATTCCTAAATCGACTAAAGAAGGTGGGGAGTAATAGAAGGAGGCGGGGTTGCTTGTTGCTCAGCGATTCCGTCTTTCCAGTGAACATTGGAAGTTAGACCTAGGGTAGGGGATGGAGACTGCAGCATCGTTCAGTGACATGCTGAGTGGTTCCCTCCCGTATTGTTAAAAATAAAATGCGTCTTGAGGTAGGTGCGCACTTCAGGGAGCCCGACACCTAAAGCTTGTCTCAGCCAGGCTAGGCCTCAGCTGGAGGATTCAAACCCACCTTCCGTTACTTTAGCGTGGAGGATGAGTGTGGCCACAGATGCTGTAGACAAGTCAGTACAAGTACACAGAGGTATGTCAGATCCTCCAAGCCATGGGGCTGATGAAAGGGGGACAGGTTGGAAAGAGAGCAAAGATACTTGGTTAGCTGTTACCTGCCTTGCCTTTCACCCTTGTGCAGTGTAATAAATACTGAGTAAGTAGGTTCAAAATTAAGGGCAAAGGTGCTGACTCTGAGTGCAGATGTATCCTGCACAACCAGAGCACTGCTGCACACAGACACAAGGTATGTGCGTCTCCAGCAAGGTGTCATGCTCCTCCTGATGCATCTCACCCTTGCTGTGACACCCTGTGAAGCCAGCCCCGGGGTCTGGAAGACAGCTCCAGGTAGGCCTCCTCTCGAGTGCATTGTGCCCTGCACACGCTCCTTCCAGTCCAAGCATCCCGCAGGCTTTGCCCCTTGTATTGAGGGCGAGGTCAGTGCTGCGGTTTCTGTGCTTTTTCTCTGTCTCCAGAGGGCCCGGTTCAGAGTCCAGGAGGAAGGTCGGGAGAGTCTGAGCAGTGCAGGTTTGGTTTGTTGTTCTAACTTGCTTGTTTTTCATACGTTTAACACTTGAAAGTCAGGAGCAGTCCTTGCAGCTGCGTGTGTCTCTGGCTGGCTGCTGTCGAGAAGAGCCTCCAGGCTGAGAGCAAGCTCTTACAAGAGGGAATCTGCTGCAAAGCAAAAGCAACCAGTGGGTGTGTTACCCCTGTGCCTCATTGCTGCCCTTTCGAGCAAGCCTAGTGGTGTGATTGTTGGTGCGAGGCATCTAGGTGCTGGCAAAAGGGAGTATGTGACAGCCCAGGAAAGTGATGTCCTCTCTACAGAAAGCAGCTACGTATAACAACCGGGCAGCTTGCACCACCTTGCCCTGACACGGTGTCCCAGTGGAGTGTGCAGCCTCTGAAACACCCACAGTGAGGCTTAGTGGGAATCCACGTACGGTAGCAGGGTCCACATTATTAATTTGCCTTGTAAAGTTCCCCCTCATTGTAAAGTTCACTTCCAACCCTTTCCCTCTTTCAGGACTCTCCTCTCCAGGTTGTTCTAGTATCAGGTTCCTTTTCTTTTTTCACCATCCTGTCAGTTATTAACCAGACCATCATTCTCTTGAGATTTTTTTTCACCCTCATTTTCTAAAATACCACCCTTTTCTGGGCCTTACCTGTCCCCTTTAAATATCGCCCCATCCTTTATACCAGGAGCAGGCAATCATTTTTTATTGGGGGATGAGAGGGCACTCCAAGAATTTGGTAAGTGGTCAGGGGCTGCACTCTTCCATGATATTGAGAGGGGAGTTTCAAGGTCTGGGGTGGAGGTTGGATGCAGAAGGGAGCACTAGGTAGGGGACTGGAGTACAGGAGGGAATGGGGGGTCTGGCAGAGCATTGAGACTTGGGGCAAGGGATTGGAGTGCAGCATTCTGGGAGGGGATAGAGGCACAGAAGATTTTGACCTTGAAGAGCAGGAGAGGAGGGGGTGAAGGGTCTGGAAGAGAATTGTGACCTGGGGCGGGGGACTGAAGTGCAGAGTCTGAGAGGGTCTGGGTGCAGAACTAGGGCTGCAGAGGGTTGGAGGGGCTGCGGGTGCCAGTGCACTTACCTTGGTGGCTCCCAGCCAGCAGCCCAGCAGGTCTCTCACCCAGGCTCCCTGCCTGCTCCACCCCCACATGGCACTCAGAGTGGCCAGCAGCGGAGGCCGTGTGTGGCTCTTAGCACTGTGAGCCAGGGGGGATATTTCACACACTGCCTGCCCTCCAAACAATTCCTGGCCAATGGCAGCTGCAAGAAGCAGAGAGCCTGCTGGGGGGTCCTGCTGGGCCTGTGTCCCTGCTTTATACACACACATTCTCCTCTCTCAAACTTGGCTTTCAGAGAGAGACAGAGTGCAGGTACGTTCGTACTTCCCTTGAAAGATTCCTCCGGTCCTCTCCTCCCTCTGGGTAGAGACGAGGGGTGTACCTGTTTCATCTCCGCTCAGCCATGCAGCGTCAGATTTCCACGTTGGGATCTGTGAAGCCTTTCTTTCCCTCGTTCACCAGCACGGGTTTTTCTGTCCTCGTGTGCCACACTAGAATCTGAACCAAGCCCACAGGAGTCATTAGCTGCATCTCTGCACCAAGATAACAAATGCTCTTGCACATTAAACTAATAGTGCTTGTTAACTACCTACCCAAGAGAGTAGTCGTGCATTCCCAGCCCTAGGCGGATTTGCCTAAAGCTTCATTTGCCTAGGGCCAGTGAAATGCACCATGTGCAAAAATTACCCATTTGGCAGCCTGCTGTCTCAGATCATTAACCTGCTCCCTCCGTTGATTTATCAACTAACCTCCACTAAAGGCTCATCATCCTTTACACTGATTTTGGCTGTTCCATCAGCTCCCTGGAATCAAAACTTTTGCATGTGTACACACCCCCCCCTCCCACCCACCCCCTCTGACTCAAAGTGCTGAGGCTCAGCTGACGGTGTAATTTCCAGCTCCAGTAGGTGTCTGTGCAGTGGCTTTGGTTGAGCTAGCAGACTTAAAGCAGAAGTATTGTCACCATGCACAGGCTAGTCACCAGAGCCTCATCCCCTCCCCACACCATGGGTGTGCATTCAGGCAGCTAGCTGCCGCTGCCGCCTGTGCCACTGTGGATACCTCCGTTTTGAGCACCGTCATTCAGTCAAAGCTACTGCATGTATGTCTCCTGAAGCTGGCAATGACTGCACTCTAGCTGCACCATAGGCATAGGCATAGCCCTGATAGTTGCATATCAAGCCACTCGAACATTATCATCCACTCACTGTACAGCAGACAGCTGGGCTGAAAATAGAAAAGCATTTTGCTGCTGGATGCACTCCTTGTAACTCATTTCAAACCACCATCTAGATGGACTTACTGATTCTCTGAGGGCAGTGGTGCCTTTGAAAAAAGCCAAAGGGCGGTGAGGGCTCTCACTTGCTAGGGGGGAGCTTTTCTGTCAGCGATAGCAGGGGTGCACTGCCCATTTAGTCTCCCCAAAAGAGTGGGTGACTTGCTTTCGGATGGCTGCCCCCCACACTGGCTTTAGTACACAGCACGCAGTGCCATGTTCTGGTGTGCACGCGCCAACTAACCTTGCTGAAAATCAAATCCTCCAGAAACACGAGGGGCCAATGGGTAGAATTTTACACAGCTCAGCCCCTTCTTGTTCTACACTGTTTGCTAGCCTGCACAATCACAGCTTGGCAGCACACTGAGGTTCTGCTCCATTGCAGCCAGACGTGTACCTTGTCTTGTGTATAGTCAAGTGAAGTGTGGGCTTCAGCCACAGCTGCATCATCCCAACACCACCCCCATGGGATAGAGGCATGGGTGAAGGCCCCACTAGGCATCTGGGCTATTTGTGCTTACTAGTTCCAGAGTAGCTAAGGGAGGTATGTCTCCACAAGGCCCTGGACCAATGTAACCACAGCAGCACGTGCTTCAGTGGGAGCTGTACAAATCCACCTAAAATCCTGGAGAAGTGCTCAAGGGGGTTTAACGCATGCAGCTTCCACTTCCCTGCTCTGGGGGTCTGAGCTTGCTCAGATATGTCTACAGGAGCTGTAATCACACCCTAGGACAATAGGCTGAGATGTACCACTTCATGCTACTACCTTTCTTGCCTGATACTGTACTGCCAGAAAATGTTGTTCCTACGTTTCTCCACTCTGCCTGGAGGCTACCATCTGACAGTGGGCCATTATCCGAGTTGGCATGTGTGTTTATAGAGGCCCTATTAATCCAGTTGAATAGTGTTTGGCCCTACTTACATTGATCAGAAAAAGCTATTAAAGCCTCCAACCCCACTATGCATGGTGGTCAGTTAAACAGTATTAGGAAACAATTTCCCACCAATCTCATTGTGGTCTAAAATGTAGAGCTGGGTAAAAATAGTTAAGAACAATTTCTAAACGGTCAGATTGACTGAATTTCTAAAAGTGAAAATGGGAGTTTTCCTCTGAAAAAGCGGCAGGGGCCGAGAGGGAGAAAATCTTTCAATTAAAACTTTCACAAATGCTTCAATGTATTCAACGTATTAATTGTTTTTCATATGTGGAACTGTCGCTCACAAATTTCTAGCCACTTTAAGACAATACCTAGGCAGAGAGAGCTGGAAGCCGGCTTACGCTCTGTACCCACACCACGTAAGGTTACTTCTTATCACTCTGCTTCTAGCACCTGCATCCCGGGCTGAGTATAAGAGGCAAGGGGAGGTAATGCCTCCCCTAGTCTTAATGCTCAACCTGTTCTCTCTTGCTATCCCTATACTGACCATTCCTGAAGGCTCCCAGGGTATGTCTACACTGCACCCTTTCTTCAAAATAAGCTATGCAATTTGTGCTATGCAAATTGTGTAGCTTATTTCGAGGTAAATTTGAAATTTGGCACTGTCTACACAGTGCCAAATTTTGAAATAAAGCGCTGTTCCGAAAAGTCCCTTAACCCTCATGGAAGGAGAGTTACAGGGACATGGGCGTAGCACACCCTTTATGTCAAAATATATTTCAAAATGGGTGCACTTAAAGATGCAGAATTGCTCTTTTGGGATACTTCAGGCATCCCAAAATAGCGCCTCTGTCTAGACGTAGCCACAACACGCTATTGCTCCTTGCAAACTGAGGACTCTTCCTGAAAGTGAACGTAAAAGTGAAAAGCCTTCTGGCTTTCTAGATCTATTCACATAAAACTGAACCTGTGAAAGAGTCATTAAGTGGTAATGAAGCCATTTACAATGCTTGTGCCAAACCTATTAACTTGCCTGGGCACTTATTAATGGATCTCAAAGTCCCCGTATTATTTCAAACCAATTTCAAAAGCCAGCTCAACAGGGAAGCTACAGAGCTTAATTTCATTTGTAAGTTTGATAACAAAGATGTCAGCTGGATGGCCCTTTACATTTCACTTCCTAATGACACACAAAAAAACAACAACAAAGTGTACTTAAAGTGGGTACTAAGTATTCTTATTAGCTTCAGTTAGCATGGACACTCTAATTGACAATTTCTTTTCCTCCTCTTCCCCTTGCTGTGCTATAAATAAGAGAACTGGACCCTTAAACTCCATTCATCTGAAGAAGTGGACTGTGTCCACGAAAGCTCATGATACCATATTACATGTTTTGTTCGTCTCTAAGGTGCTGCAAGACTATGAATTGTTTTTTAAATTTTTCCTGTATCAGACTAACCCAGCTCCCCCTCTGGAACTATTCAAGGACAAAAAGAATTGTGCATTACTATCTCTACCAGTTTTTAGTTTAATGTTGGCTTTTAAATTAGTTTGTTGCTGAAGATTAGTATTCATTAGTTTGTTGCTGAAGATTATAAAAAATCACATCTCTGAAAAATCCTTGCATGGGTGTTTAGATGCACAATCTGAGCATTCAGCTTTAGCCTTCAATTCTTGGATCTTCAGACATGTTGTTTTAATTAAATTCTCAAAAACGACCATCATTCTCTAAAATACACATTTTAATTTTAATTACTATGGTATAAAAACTTGCTTCCAGAATCTTTCTGTCCTTTCTATCCATTATTCATCCTCCCCACTGAGGAGAGCCACGAAAGGGACCAACTGACTAAATAGCAGTTTGGCAGAGAAGAGCCTGAGGATTACAGTGGATGAGAAGCTGGATATGAGTCAACAGGGCGCCCTTGTAGCCAAGAAGGCGAATGGCATATTAGTTTGCATTAGGAGGAGCATTGCCAGCAGATCCAGAGAAGTGATTATTCCCCTTTATTCGGCTCTCGTGAGGCCATAGCTGGAGTATTGTATCCAGTTCCGGACCCCTCACTCCAGAAAGGATGTGAACGCATTGGAGAGGGTCCAGCAGAGGGCAACCAAAATGATTAGGGGGCTGGAGCACATGACCTATGAGGAGAGGCTGAGGGATTTGAGCTTGTTTAGTCTGCAGAAGAGAAGAGTGAGGGGGGATTTGAGAGCAGCCTTCAACTTCCTGAAGGGAAGTTCCAAAGAGGATGGAGAGAGGATGGTCACAGTAGTGACAGATGGCAGAACAAGGAGCAATGGTCTCAAGTTACAGTGGGGGAGGTCTAGGTTGGATATTAGGAAAAACTATTTCCCTAGGAGGGTGGTGAAGCACTGGGATGGGTTCCCTAGGGAGGGGGTGGAATCTCCATCCCTGGAGGTTTTTAAGTCCTGGCTGGAGAAAGCCCTGGCTGGGTTGATTTAGTTGGGGTTGGTCCTACTTTGGGCAGGGGGCTGGACTTGATGACTCCTGAGGTCTCTGCCAGCCCTGGGATTCTATGACATTCTTTTTCTTCCAGAGAGCCAGACAAACGAGTTTCCCTTTTACTTCTGACAATAGTTTTGAGAGAAAAAACCCCTTTGTTATGCCGAAAAGCTTTGGAAACATTTGTAACAAACATACAGTGACATTTCATTTATATGTCTTGTTATGAAAAATCACACCAAATAAATTAGTGTTTCATTTTTCTAAACGTGACGAACTTCGTTCTGAACACACTAACCTGCTCTGACTGATTAGCTTAAAGTAACGTCTTCGTTTCAGTGAGTTAAATATGTCATAACCTGGAATGATTATTTGATGAAAGCTTAAGAGTAGATATAAAAGCAGCTTATAAATAGCGATGAAGAAAATGTAGAAGAAAGAAGGGCTGCATCCCCAGCTCCCCTGTAGACTGGTGGTTAGTCCAGGTGCTAGAGGGCAAAACAGGGTGGATTCAAGTCTCCCGAGCTGTGTGCGCCCTGATCTTCCTGGGTTAGGGCAGCAGGTGCTGCCCTTCAAAGCTGTTTCACCGAGGGCATTGCTGTGTCCTGTTAGGCCAGGGATGGATAAAAGCCTCTCAGTGGATTGGAGCCAGACCTCCTAGAGCTTTGAGCTGGCCTGTGCGGCTGTTCCAGGCCCTGCAGCCCCCTTCCCCAGCGTTGCCTGGAAGGTGTGAGCCCTTTAAATAGAAGCAGTTTAAAAGGACTTGTGTTCCCAGGTGCAGCGCTGGAGCTGCAAGCCCTTTTAAAAGGGTTCACAGCTTCTGCCCTGCTGCTAGCAGGGAACCCAGCTACTTCACTCTCCAGTCCAGTGGCTAGGATACTTGCCCAGGTTGAAAGAAACCCTGGTTTGAACCCTTAGCTGTTTAGCAGGGGTTGGTGCTGGGTTCTCCTGCCTCCTAGGTGAGCATCCTTTGGGGTGGGCTAGCCTTGTCCTGAGCCCCTCTCTTTCTCATGATGCTGTAGACTTTGGAAAGAGGGGGCTCAGGGCAGGTTTTGCTCACCAATGACTCTCCCCAGGAGGCGGCAGCCCCCAGATCACACCTCTCAAAGAGCAGGCGCATGCTGTGGGGTGCCTGCCACCTGGTGGACTAGAGAGACTTTACTGCTCAGCACCAAAGCCTTTTTAATAAATAAAAAAAAGAGCATGAGGCCCTGCAAATGGCCTCTTGCTGTGGTACAAGGGCTGTGCTCTCTCTCACCTCAGGCTCACCTGTGAGGTGCAGGGAGGAATTTGATCCAGGGGCACCTGCACACCAAGCCAGCACCCTAACCCCCACCCCACGAGGGCTCTGCGAGTGTCCTGTGGTCGAGTTAATATATAGTCAGAGTTGAGCATTAAGACAAGGTGCCAGCTCCCATTCGCCCAGCAGAAAGGGAAGTTGAACCAGCTGATCTTTGGCTGTAGGGCAGGTACCAAAGCCACATAACTACCAAGGGGCTTGGTGAAGGGGGTTGGTCCAATTCTCATTCAGTATGTACTGAAAGTGGCCCCCTTCAACAGAAAAGACTGAACGAGCCCCCACAGCTGACACCTGCTCGCCCAGCGCTCAGGCCTTTCCGTTAAGAGAGAAGCAATCGAGGTTCCAATCACTTCTCTTTAAAAAACAAACCCCACACATTCAAACCCCACCCTTACACACCAGGGGCGCGTCTAGACTGGCAAGATTTTAAACTTGCCAGCTGTCTACACTGGCTGCTTGAATTTGCGCAAAAGCACTGACTTTGTAATGTACAAAATCAGTGCTGCTTATCATAGAACCATAGAGCTGGAAGAGACCTCAGAAGGTCATCAAGTCCAGACCCCTGCCCTAGGCAGGACCAATCCCAACTAAATCAACCCGGCCAGGGCCTTGTCAAGCTGAGACTTAAACACCTCTAGGGATGGAGACTCCACTACTTCCCTAGGTAACCCATCCCAGTGCTTCACCACCCTCCTAGTGAAATAGATTTTCCTAATATCCAACCTGGACCTCTCCCACCACAACTTGAGACCATTGCTCCTTGTTCTGCCATCTGTCACTACTGAGAACAGCCTCTCTCCATCCTCTTTGGAACCTCCCTTCAGGTAGTTGAAGGCTGCTCTCAAATCCTCCCTCACTCTTCGCTTCTGCAGACTAAACAGACCCAACTCCCTCAGCCTCTCCTCATAGGTCATGTGCTCCAGTCCCCTAATCATTTTGGTTGCTCTCCGTATTACTTGCGCAAATACTTTCATGCTCCCGCTCAGGAAAAAGCCCTCTTGCGCAAGACTACTTGCTCAAGAGGGCCAGTGTAGACAGGGAAGAACTGTTTTGCGCAAAAAAACCCCGATGGCTAAAATGGCGATCAGGACTTTCTTGCGCTAAATCTGGAGCTGAGTATAGGAGCCTCTGCCCTCTGAGCTAAAAGCCAGCTGGCTCCCTGGGCCTGTATCCTGATCATGGTGGACTTTCGAGAGAGGCAGGATTTTACTGCTCCAGCAGCAAGGCCTTTTTAATTAAAAGGAGCAAGAGGCCCTACAAATGGCCTCTTGGTCAGATACAAGGACCCTGCTCTCACATGCCAGAGGCCCTCCTGTCAGGATTTGCTCTAGTCCAGGGGCACCGGCACACCAAGCAAGCACCCTCACCCTCGCACCATGGCGGACTCTGAGTGCTATCTCTGTTCCGGTGAATGTAGAGTTCAAGTGGAGCAATTGAAGGCACTAGAGCACACTGTCAACTCATTTCTCCACAAGCACAAAAGGGGATTTGAACCTGCCCCTCTTTGCCTTCAGGGCAGCTACCCAAAGCCCGGGACGCCAGAGGGTGGCACAAAGGTTTAGTGGCCAATGGTTAAGTGGAGTAACACGGCCAGTTGTCAACATCAATGGCTAAAGGAGCCCTCACCTCTGAGCATCTGCCAGGTCAGCACTTCGGCCAGTCATTGGAGAAGTAAGAGATCAACCATCAAATCCTGTCTCAGGGAGCATAAAGGGGAGTTGACCCAGTACTCGCTCTGTTCAACGAGTAAACAATCAGGCCCCTCGCCTACAGGGAGACTCCTGGGCTACGTCTACACTGGCATGAATTTCCGGAAATGCTTAAAACGGAACAGTTTTCCGTTATAAGTATTTCCAGAAAAAGAGCGTCTACATTGGCAGGCTGCTTTTCCGGAAAAGCCCTTTTTCCGGAAAAGCGTCTGTGGCCAATGTAGACGCGCTTTTCCGGAAAAAAGCCCCGATCGTCATTTTCGCGATCGGGGCTTTTTTCCAGAAAAGACTACTGTGCTGTCTACACTGGCCCTTTTCCGGAACAGTTTTCCAGAAAAAGGACTTTTGCCCAAGTGGGAGCAGCATAGTTTTTCCAGTAAAGCAGCTGATTTCTTACAGTAAATCATCACTGCTTTTCCAGAAATTCAAGGGGCCAGTGTAGACAGCTCACAGCTTATTCCGGAAAAGCGGCCGCTTTTCCGGAATAAGTGGCCCAGTGTAGACACAGCCCTGGAGTGCTTGCTCTTGGCTCTCAGACTATTTAATTAATGGTTTCAGAGGTCACCCCCGTTAGTCTGTTTCAGCAAAAACAAGGAGTCCGGGAGCACTTTAAACACTAAGGCTACGTCTACACTGGCCCCTTTTCCGGAAGGGGCATGTTAATTTCAGAGATCGCAATAGGGAAATCCGCGGGGGATTTAAATATCCCCCGCGGAATTTAAATAAAAATGTCCGCCGCTTTTTTCCGGCTTTTAGAAAAGCCGGAAAAGAGCGTCTACACTGGCCCCGATCCTCCGGAAAAAAAGCCCTTTTCCGGAGGATCTTATTCCTACTTTGAATAAGCTGTTTGTCAGCTCAGTGCGCTAGTCTGGACGCTCCCCTGCCGACGTGAAAGCCCTTTATTGACCTCCCCGTTATGCCTCGTAGGATGAGGTTTACCGGGGAGGTCGATAAAGGACTTTCATATCGGCAGGGGAGCGTCCAGACTAGCACGCTGAGCCGACAAACAGCTGATCAGCTGTTTGTCGGCTCAGCGCGGCAGCCATTTAAATTGAAATGAAGCCGCGATTATTTAAATCGCGGCTTCATTTCCCTTTGCCAAACAAACAAATCTACGTGGCTCCGTCGACGGAGCCATGTAGTTTAGACGTACCCTCAGAGAAGGAGGGGAAGGAAGCCAGGCCAGGGTATTTGGGTTGGAGGTACATCTTACATTGCACTTAAATTGAAAAAGTGATCTTGTGGTTAAAAAGGTTGGAGACCCCTGGTCTAAAGACAGACAGACACAGGCTACATCTACACTGGCATGATTTTCCGGAAAAGCTTTTAACGGAAAAGTTTTCCGTTAAAAGCATTTTCGGAAAAGCGCGTCTAGATTGGCCATGGACGCTTTTCCGCAAAAAAGCCCCGATCACCATTTTCACAATCGGGGCTTTTTTGTGGAAAACAAATCTGAGCTGTCTACACTGGCCCTTTTGTGCAAAAGTTTCTCGGAGAAAGACTTTTGCCCGAACGGGAGCAGCATAGTATTTCCGCAAAAGCACTGACAATCTTACATGAGATTGTCAGTGCTTTTGCGGAAATTCAAGCGGCCAGTGTAGACAGCTGGAAAGTTTTTCCGCAAAAGCAGATGATTTTGCGGAAAAACGTGCCAGTCTAGACACAGCCACAGGGTGTAGGAAAGGACAGAGGCAGCACAGAAAGGATCAGTGGAGTGGACTGGAAAGAAGAAGGGAAGACTTTCAGGACGCCCCCAGCTTCCTATATCCCCCCACCCTTTTACCAATCAAAAGCTGTCATGGCATCTGGCATAAGAGAGACCCTGTCTGGGAATGTTTTGAAGAAATTTGTTTGCTGGGTACAAAGGGAGAACGTGGCAAGTGTAAGCAGAGCAAGAAGATGATGCAGAGCTTAGCAGCAAAAATGGAACATCATGAGGAAAACTGCTCCTTGGGAGAAACTGACATGGATGAAAATGTGGCTGAGAGGATCATCTGCTTAGTAACTTAAATAATTCACTTTGCCATGCGTCATCTTCAAGAGCCTCTCTATGCCTTTTAGCGTAAGTGTGTTTTGACAAGTCAATTCCCAAGCTGTTTATTGTATGTTGCTGGAAAAAAGGTTTAGCTTACCTAATCCATATGGCTTGTTTAATTGCTAACTAGGTGTAGAATCTATCATGGAAGTGTACGATACAGAAAGCTGCTGGAAGAGAAATCTAGAGTTGCCCATTACCACTTTGTGTCCTTTTCTGATTTTATATACGTAATACATGCCCCTTGTTTTGGAACATCATGGCTATAGAACAGAACGGTGATGCATAAATCTGTTTCCTATTTCACTTCAGCATAACTCAGCTTTTCCAAGGGAACTCCATTCTATATTTGTTTTCTCAAAAAAACCGAAGTGCACTGAGTTCAATGGGGTTTACTCCCAAATGAAGTGCACTCTAAACACGGTCAGGCTTAACTCTTTTTGGTAACTTGATTTAAACCAATTATTTATTTTTGGTGATTTAAATCAATCCGCCCAGCAAACACCAGACCCACCCCAGGGAGACCACCTCTTATTGCAGGTTCCAATAGTGTTACCCTATGTGACCTCACCTCCCTGGACATTCAATAATGAATTTAAAAGTATCTGTTCTTCCACAAAAGGATTTTCTTGCCCCATTACCAAGGGAGACATCTGAACTGGAGTTCATGTATAAGTTCAACACAATCAACTGAGGCTTCAAGAAAGATCTTAACTGGTTAATGCACTACAAAAGCAATTCCCCCCCCCTTTGATATTCGCATTTCCTCATCACATGCTATGAATGAGACATCCTGCCTGACTCAATTAGCTTAATTAACACTGGTCCTACGACTGACAGGTACCGTCTTTTGCTGTAATTTCCACTCCAACCCATCTGAGGAAGTGGGTTTTCCCCACGAAAGCTCACGACCTAATACACGTGTTAGTCTCTAAGGTGCCATGGAACTGCTCGTTGTTTTTAAAGTTACCCACTAACATGACTACCCCTCTGAGACCTATGTGAACGAGGGGACTGCCCTGGTGCTGACGGCTGAAACCCGAATGTATCCCCCGTTCAGACAAAGCCGACATTCTGGTTACCTGCAGAGTAAGTCACAGCCTCTAGGTCTTCCTCAAGCCTTTTCCTCCTGATTGTTAAGGAGTCAGGCTCAACCCATCTGGCACCAGAAGCAATAGCATGTGGCCTTGTATGTCCAATGGCAGTGAAGGAATTGAATAGCCTCTGCCCCAGGAACATTTGCAATCCATCCAGATACGTGCAGTCCCGAGCGCTGGCGCCCCAATCACTGGGGAATAACGCAAGCAGAAAGGGAGGCAAACGTCCCCTAGAAGATACTTGTGCTGCTCACACAGAGGGGGAAAGAGTACAAACGGAGGGGGCTGATCTCATCCCCCTCTCCGCACTGCATTCAGCACACACCCCTTGCCAGAGGAGGAACCTCTCTCGCCTCCGCTTTCAGCAGGGGCATCATGCCGGAACCGCGCTGCGCTTCAGCTCTGCGACATCACAAAGGGAGCCTGTTCCTTTCTGCATCTTGGAAAATGCAGGGTAGCAGCAGGGTTCACAGATTCTCCGTTTTAGCTCGGGAAGGGATGTATTTCTCCACGGAGCTAGCGCAAACCCCTGCCACAGCTGCAGCGCTGCTCACCCCCACAGATACCAGTGAGGAAGCTCCGTTCTTTCCCCATCAGCCCCATCCTTCATGGCCTGTAGCCTCGACACTAGCAGGTCACCCTAATTGCGACGTCTAGTCCTAGCTCTCTCCGTCCACACCTACTCTGCCTCTCTTCTCCTCAGAGGCAGCAGCAGAACCTCCTGCTCCAACACTCGGCCGCAGGCTGGCTTCCTTCAGCAGCATCCTCCCAAACAGTTTCAAACTCTCCGATGGAGTCTGAGATTGGAGCCCAGTGCATGCTGCACCCAAGAGACAGGAGAAGGGGGAGAAGGCGGGCTCTGAACTGCAGTCGCCATAGATATTTAATTACATGTGACTGATAAATTGCTACCCAGACCATTCATAACACAAGTCTGCCTCTCTCAGAGAAGCACATCTCCCCCATCTCCATGGAGAAAGCTCTTTTCATTTTTCCTCTCAGCACTGGCAGCGCCTGGCAGGGATTCCAGGGCGGCCTGCCTCCTTTTGTCTAGGAATCCCTGCAGTGCCCCCATTCATATCATTTTCCTTTCATTCCCCCCTCTCCGGCAGGTATTAAGCCAGAGAGCGCAACACAGGACTGATTTATTAGCCAGTAAATAAGCTTTTTGCAGGCGTTTCAGTCTGAGTCTGACGAGAGTGATAAAAATGAATACCAGGGCAGCACAGGGGACATCTAGGGAGGCATCTGGCCAAGAGCCGTCTGCCCAGGTATCTATTTGGCCCCTATTAACCATCAGATGGAAAGAGCCACAAGCTTTAGTGTATTGGTCCTTCCACCGCCTGAATCGGAGAAGTACCAAGTACAGATGGGAAACTGAGGCACACACCCCACAGCCAAGAGCCTCACAGGAATTTAGGTGCCCCGCTGCCACTGATTTGATCCCCTTCACTTTCCAAGAGATGGCAGCAGAGCTGATCCCACTGACGAGCGCCCCTTCTGAGGTGCCCTCAACCCTGCTCCGATCGCTCTCCGGGCAATGCCCATACAGCGTGTACCACCACTTGGCAGCTCTGCCAGAATTTCTGAGCTCTGCCTCTGCTGAGTTTGGCCCCTGCCTCACACCGGGCGGGCGCGCTACGTGACGATCGCTGAAGGGAGGCTCGCGGCAGCTGGGAGCAGAGAGGCAAAGCGGGACGCCCGAAGCGCTGAGAGTTGGTCAGGGTCACCCTGTGGCCAGCCCCAAAGCAAATCTCGGTGACAGCTCCACTGCCAGGTCAAAACCAGCCCGCTCCCAATCCCAGCCAGCACCTGACCAACAGCACACGAGCTGCAGCCTGTCAGACTCGGCACAAACGCTCCCCCTCGTCTGGAAATGAAGTCCTGGCAGCGTGTCCCACTGCGACTGGCCTCGCTCTCCCCTCAGCACAGTGACAGCCTCCCTCTTGGGAAGGGCTACTCTTCTGTACATCGGGCTCTACCACGTGCAAGGAAGCTTCTGCCTCACGTTCGATTCCCTGGCCTACTGCATCCTGCCCGTACGCCGTCCTTAGAAGGAATCGCTCGGACGCGTGTTCTACCCCACGTGCCTCCTCCCTGCCTTTCACACTAGGGATGTTAAATCTCGGTTAACTGAACAGTCGAGGAACCTCACGAATTCTTATCGGTTACTCGACTATTCGATAGTCCCCGGGGCAGGCCCAGCAGCCAGTGCGCTCCGGCCTTACTCCTGAGACACCCCCTGCCACTTTGCGCTGCTGCCTCTGTATCAGAGGTGGCAGCCTGGGGTGCTAGGCGGGAACTGGTCCGCGAGGGGAGCCAGTTTAAAAACCAGCTCCCCTCGCGGACCAGCTGCCTGTTGTCCTGAGCTTCTACCTCTGATTCAGAGGCAGCAGTGCAGAGTGGCAGCAGCCCCTGTCTAGGGTGGGGTCTCAGCTCCTGGACCCGGTGTGAGCTGGAACTGAGCCGGGCTACCTGTCCTCCCAGGTCCTAATACACTTTAGATGCAGAGCTGCAGCGGGGGGAGGTCTCAGACCCAGTCTGAGCCAGGACTGAGCCAGCCTGCTAAAAGATGTACTGGCGGGGCAGAGAGGGGGCTTGCGTATAGTCTATAGCATTAACCTATAAGCTTTTGCGTATCAGTTAATGGGTTAATCGACAACACCGTGACAACCCGAATTCACACCAGAGTGAGCTCTCAGTTCTCACCTCCCTCTGCTGTAGGACGTGCCCCCTCATCGTGGTCTTGCCGGGCAGAGCAGGGCACATTCAGTTCTGCCCACAGCAGCAGAGAGGGGGAGCAGAGAAGATGGTCTGTCTGCTGCCAGTGCCACAGTCAACTCTATTTGCTTCATGCCACTTCAGCACCATCTTGGATCCTGTCTCTTGCCACCATGCCCACGTGCCGGGCCGGCCCGAGCCATTTTGGCACCCTGGGCCCGGGCGCACGGCGCATACATGGGCCCACCTCCCCCACAGGGAGCACGGGCCCGGCCCCAGGGCACACAGCGCATGCGCTACCCGGGGCACCCCCCCGCAGGGGGCACAGCACATGTGCTGCCCAGCCCAGCCCGGCCACTGCTGCTGGCGCGCAGTGCCTGGCCGTGCAGGGCCCCGCGGCCGTGGAGGGAAGGGCGCTGCGGGGGCCGGGCGCGCGGCGCCTGATGGCACCTATAAGAGAGGCTGCGCACCCCTTACAGCTGCCATCAGGTGCCCCGGGCAGCTGCCCGCCTCGCCCACCCCTTAATCCAGCTCTGCCCACACGGATGCCTCTCTGCTCTATTTCTCGTCCTCTTCACCCCTCCATTTCCTGTAACATCTTAGGAGAAGCAGGAGCAGAGCTGCAAATTCACGCTGATGTTCGCTATTGTACATGAAAAAGGGCACCCCTAATGCAAATGCAAAGCAGCGCCCGTCATATAGGAAATGCTCTTCCGTACCATGCATAATTCATCTGCAGAACTCACTGTCACAGGACGTTATTGAGACGTTCATGTAAATCGTGAGGATGACAGCTAGAGTTAGTGCAGCTAGCAGAGACGTTTCGAGAGGGGATAAATCCTCACACTCCAGGGCAGAAGCCAGCCACTAAGGGCTGGAATTTCAGATGCAATTTCCCCACTATGTATTTTACTTCGTAACTGCCCATTTGTGTGTGTGTGTCGGGGGAGGCCTTTTCTTGAAGCATCTGAGACAGCATATTGGACTAGATGGGCATTGGGATACTGGTTTGGACAGACGACAGGTCTGATCCTATAGGGCAGTCTCTATGCTCCCTTTTCGAGCGTCTGCGTCTCCTGGCAGTTGTGGTTAGCAATAGATACAGGAGAATGGCTCCTTCCAGCCTATGTACCTGAGTCCATACCTTAGTGCAATTGGCAGCTTTTGGCTCGAGGTCATTCAGGGTCACTAGTTCCCGGAGAAGGCTGCTCTCCTGGTACCCTCCTTTTACTCCTCGCAGTTTGAAGTAAGCCTGAGATCGCTGGAGTATCAGCCTGAGGTTCACGGCAAAGCCCGCCATGTCAATGGCAAATGGGCGGTGGGGGTCGAAAACCGTCTTCCAGCCGTACACCTTCCCTGCTGCGTTCACCTTGGGCGACTCGTAGCGCAAGCCGCCCACAAAAGCCACCGGCCACACGGACACCTTCCTGGTGGTGCGCATCTGGGGGCAAGGAGAAAGAAGGGCACAGTGAGTGCACGGGGAGAGGACCCCCGCTCTGACAGCTGCCGACACACAAGTTTGGACTGGACACTTCCACCACACATGCAGCGACCCCAGGACAGCCCGAAGCAGGAGTAGCATTAGGCCTGGATGCTCTGAACCAGGTACAGGCCAGTGGACTTGTACAAGGAAGCGAGGCAGCATAAATACTGTACAAATGAAAGCCAGGAATTCTGGATTCTCTTCCCCGCTCCACTGCAGGCTCCTCTTGTGAACTTGGCCACGTACTCTGAGCCCTGTCCGCCTCCGTTTGCCCAACGGTGCAAGGGGAGAAGCCCGGTATGACAGGGTGCCATGGGGGAGAGGGTGGGACGATGGCAGGAAGGGGCAGGGCTTGGGAAACGGTAATGGACAGGCCCTCCTCTCCCGGACTCCTGGGCCGGATTGAGCAATTGCTCCAGTCTGGGTAGCCTGCAGGCTGGCAGTTTGAGACCCCTGCACTAATTACTCCCACTGAGACCTTCTATGTGGCAAAGATCTAATGCAAGGAGCAAAGCAGCTAAGAGTTACATCCAAGCTTCAAAAATCTGCTTTTCAGCCACAAGCCTCAAAGCACTTCACAAAGGTGGGTCAACATCAGCATTACCCCGTTGCAGAGGGGGAACGGAGGCACAGGGAGCGCTCGTCCTGCATCACTGGGCGAGTCAGCCACACTGCTTTTAAGACAGATGATTTCTGGAAATGAAGCTATAAAGGAGTGGATGGGAAACAGGATAACATTTGGAATCAGGGACCGTGAACATAGTTCTCAAATGAGGGGCAGAGAAGTAGCCCAGCTGCGCAGTCAAATCCAAGTCAACAGGATGAGGTTTTACAGTGATTTATCCTGTCTTGAGTCTGCTCTGCCAGCAGGAGCAAGCTCTTGCTGCTGTACAGTCTGCTTTTTCGACCCAGACCCTCACATGGGATTTCCCAGAGCTAATCGTGAGTGCTCATTGCAGCGAGAGAGCACGAGAGAGTTGCCCTTTTGCACCACACACGCCATTGGCAGCCCTTATCTGCAGGAACCAGTGACCTATGTTTACTGTGCACCCCCTTTCATGGTTTACCTGTTGCCTGATAATGCAGGTAGGTTTCAGGGGAAGGAGAGTAGGGTGTCAGTCCTTGAGGATTGTCCTGGAGTTTCCAGGAATTGAAGATGAATTAAAGACCATGTCACATGAATGCACCTCCAGGAATACATCCAATCCAAACGGACAGCCCTAGAGGAGAGGAATCTATGGACAACAACGTGTCCTCATTGCCTTCTTAATACGGAGCGTTCATTTCAGAACCCTTCTGTGAGAAGGAAGCAATGAGGCAGCTGGATTGAAACAGCGTTCAGCCTGGTCGGCCTGCAATTGTATGGATAAACCTCATTTACTGGGTTCTTTGCTCTAGGTCTTAGATCTGTGCCAAATGGCCAAGGCAGCAATCTGCCACCTTGTCCTCAATATACTAGTCTGTGCAAATAAATCCAAGCTAAAACAGAAGTCGTCAAGAACGAGGGAGAAACAGGTGCCCCTGTAAGATGGCTCTGGGTGTATAACCCACACACTTAGGCTCTGTCTACACTCGCGGCTTCTTGCGCAAGTAATATGCAAATGAGGCTAAGGGTGAAATATCGCCGAGCCTCATTTGCATACCTAACGAGCCACCATTTTTTTCAGAAGAGGCTCTTGCGCAAGAAGGAGCGTCTACACTGCCCCTCCTTGCGCAAGAAAAGCCCACTTGTGCAATGCCGCTACACCTACTACTTGAGAGGAAGAACGGCTTTGCGCAAGAGGGTTTTTCTTGCACAAGAAGGGGCAGTGTAGACGCTCCTTCTTGCGCAAGAGCCTCTTCTGAAAAAAATGGTGGCTCGTTAGGTATGCAAATGAGGCTTGGCCATATTTCACGCTTAGCCTCATTTGCATATTACTTGCGCAAGAAGCCGCGAGTGTAGACACAGCCCTCCTGTGGTTCACTGTCCCATGCAGCTGCACCTAGACCACAGCAACAGATAAGATCAAGAGACTTCTACAGCATGTGCTGAGAGCCAGCTGACTTTTAGCTCAAAGGGGAGAGGCTCCTATACCAAGCTCCCGAGGTCCCAGGTTCAAATCCGCCCCGTGGCAGTTACAGGTGCAGTGCGTGTACCTTGAAGAGAGAATGAACAGGGAGACCTCTGGCAGGATTATCATGTCTTGTGCCACAAGAGCTTCCTGGAGCGCAAGGCAACAGATCCTCTCAGATGAGTGATGCGGGGGGTTAAATCGGCAGTGAAGGGGTGAAACTAAAAAACACGGGTCAGCTCAGGTTTCCAAAGGGCCTTTTAAATGCTCCTCAGGCTTTGTGTCAGCAGGTAAAGCAGGTGTTATGATGCCCATTTAATAGCGGAGAGAGGCATGAAGGGAGGAAAGAGGCTCCCCTGAGGAAACCGATTTGGGACTCGAGATGTGGGTTCTTGCTTGTGCCACGTTCTCACTGTGTGGCCATCAACAACTCTCGTCATCCGTGCCTCAGTTTCCCCCATATCCAGCAGTGATAACGTATACTACCCTCACTTGTCCATGTACAAGAAGTGCAGAGGGACTGCCGCAAAGGGAAACACATGAGCCCTTCAGCTAGCCGAGATTGCCCTCTTCCAGAGGATCTGTGGCACAGATAAAACAAAGCTCTAACCACTTGGGACACTATGTCCCAAATGTCATTTAGAACAGAGATATTCCCTATGAGGTGGTGGGAGCCTCATTGCCTGGGATATTAAAACTAGACTGGATCGGGAAAAAAGCCCGCACTGGTTAGGGGGAAGGAGGTGCTGATCTTTCCTGCCCCTAAGGCCTCGGGTTCCCGGTGAAGTTATCCCTCGGACCTTGTCAATGTGGTGATGGAACCTTAATGGCCCTGGCCCTGTGTTTTCTGGGGCTGCTGAAAAGCTGCCTTGTTGGGAACATAATCCTAGTTTCCCATAGGGATGTTAGCGGTTACCCGGATAGCCATTTAACCAATAAGCGATTGCTTACCGGTTAACAGCCCCAGTTAACCACAACCACCCAGCCGGCCCCTACTGCTCTGCATTTAAAACTCCGACTGGCAGGCTGGCTCAGTCCCAGCCCACAAGTTCGGTTTTTTAAATGAAGAGCACACAGGGGAGCCACCTGTCACCCTGTGCTGCTGCCTCTGATACAGAGGCAGCAGTGCAGGGTAGCAGGCGGGAGCCGGTCCATGCGGGGAACTGGTTTAAAAACAGCTCTTGCCTGCTGCCCGTCCTGTCCTGCTGCTCCCCACCCTCTCCCCCATGGCACCCTGTCATTCCGGGCTTCTCCCCTTGCACAGTTGGGCAAACGGAGGCGCACAGGGCTCAGAGGCAGCAGTGTGGGGTGGCAGCAGCCCCTGTCCATGGGGGACCCCAAGCTCCCCTCAGAGGCTGCTCTAGCATCCCACAGAGCAGCTGCGGAGCAGCCTCTGTCCACAGCAGGCCGGGCTGTATCAGAGGCAGCAGCATGACCCAGGAGTCATTGAATAATGGTGGAACTGCTAAGAACTGATGTGGATACACGATTACTAAATTAGACAGTTTCTAACAGCCCTAGCTTCCCAAAGGCCATGGACTGTCTCTTGGGGTCACTAAACCCTGAGCTACACATGGCAAGACACATGGCGAAGACAGGAAGCCTGTTCCGAATGAACATCCACAACCTCCAAACACATAAAACCCTCCCCTCAGGAACACGGGTCTTGTGCTAGAGCAAGAACTGTCCAGCACATTCCTTGTAGACTTTGCTCTGAGCTCCTGGGCTTCAGCCATTATCACCCGACCCCGAATCTCTGAAATGGACCTTGGGAAGTCAAGTCCAGCCCCCCAGGCTGAGGGAGGACCAAGTAACCCTAGACCGGGGTGGGCAATAATTTTTGGCTGGGGGCTGCCCCGGAAGGGGCGGTGCCTAATCCGGAAGGGGCGGGGCCAGAATGTTTATGAGCTTCCCCAACTTCAGACCATAACTGATCTGGGGGTGGGGGAGCCCCTTTGCCCCTGCTTCCCACTAGGCACCTATGCCCCTGGGAGGGTGAGAAAAGGCTTCACACGCTCCCCCGCTCCCAGGCCCTGATTGGCCCGAGGATGGGAGGGTGGGGGGAGTGCGCGAAGCCCCCTCCCACCCTACCCCCGCCCTGCGAGGCACGTGGGACACTTCCAAGTGCCATGTGCTGCTCGCAGAGCGGGAGGAGACGTCACGCGCTCCCCTACCCCCACGTCCTGGTTGGCGTTTGGGCGGGGGAGCTGTGCGAAGCTCCACTCGCCCTGCTCCCGCCCTGCGCAAGTGTACGGCACCTGGAAGTGCAGCACGCTCCTTGCAGGGCGGGGGTAGGGCGGGAGGAAACGTCGCACGCTCCTCCTGCCCCAGGCCAATCAGGGTTTGGGGGCGGGGAGCGCGTGACGTCTCCTCCCACCCGGTGCGAGCGTACGGCATGAAGTGCAGCATGCGCCTCGCTGGGCGGGGGTAGGGCGGGAGGAAGCTTTGTGCACTGCCCTGCCCCCAGACCCTAATTGGCTTGGGGGTGGGTGAGCAGCAGGCTGATCCGGCCCATGGAGGCCCTTTTGCCCACCCCTGCCCTAGACTACCTCTGCCAGGACCAATCAGTTCTTATCAGAAACCTCCAATGACAGGAATTCCACAACCAGGGGCGGATGAGAGCGCCGCGGGGCCCCGGGCAGCGACATTTCCCGGGGCCCCTCCTTTGACACGGCGCATGCGCAGGGCCTCGGGCAGTACGGGGCCTGGGGCAGCCGCCCCGCTCACCCTGCCCTAAATCCACAACCTCTCTTGGAGGCCTATTCCCGCACGCAACTGCCATGATAACGATCAAGTTTTTCCTGATATCTCACCCTAAATCTCCCTGGGTGCAGGCTGCACCCATTACTTTTAGTGGACATGGAGAACAATCGATCACAGTCCTCTTCATTGCAACCCTTAACATACTGGGAGATCTATCAGGTTCCCCCTCAGTCTTCTCTTCTCAGATTAAACATGCCCAGATTTTTTTTAAGCCTTTCATGTGTCAGGTTTTCTATCCTTTGATCATTTTTGATGCTCTCCTCTAAATACTCACGACCCTTTACATCAGTAAAAGATGTATCATTGTTGGATGCTATAAGACATTGGAAATAAAGCCGTCTGAGGTTCAGTGTAGAGGTTATCACATCTCCAGGCAAGGCGTAGGCGGAGGTGCACTACAGATCAAGCCCCGTTTGATGCTTATCTTCTGTAACAGCTAGATGAGTGTGCACGTGCGTGTACACACAAACACGCCGCGCAAACATGATTGTCCAGAAAGAGGAATCACGAAAGGGCCTGGATAAATTCAGTCCCCACTCAAAGCCACTTCTGGAAGGAAACTGTGGAACCCGTCCGGGTTTGAGATTTTAGCCGCATCTCCCAGCTGAGTCAGAAAAACCAGGGAGCCCACGTGTCTCTGGATGCTACAAACAGGCAACCGCTGTCACCGGTCTTACAGCCTAGGTTTGGCCAACTCAACGGCAGAGTCTGCAGGGTGATGCTTTTCAGAACAGACAAGCAAAGAAGTATTGACAAACGCCTGCTTTTCATGCGTGTGCGGCAGCCTGGGGAGACAATCGCACAGTGTCTCTCTGAACAAAATGTCCTGCAAGAGCAGCCATTGTACTGCCCGGCTTTGCTCAGAGAACGCTGAAAGGGGGCTATTTACTCTGAGGGAGGCCATGGATAAATGCCAGAGACAGAGTTTAAGTAATAAAGACACTGAGGCGGGGACACAGAAAACGAGGGAAAGCCCAGTGACGCCTGAAGTAAGATGGTACAAGCCAAATGAAGGACCCGGGGAAGATGCTGCAGAGCCAGGGTCAGGGTGAAGTTCCCCTGTGCAGCATGGGGAAGCACAAAGCCAAGACACAACTTCACCCCCGATGCAAAGACTTTGGAGGAATGTAAATGGCAGCCAAACTGGTGCTCTGCACAGGGGGGAGCTTCCCCAGCCCCAGGGGCCATGCTGCAGCTGAGCCAGGGAAAGCCTCTCTCAGTACATGCGAGCTGGGTGAGGTGCAAGGGGTCCTCCCTAAGGGTACGTCCAGACCACATGCCTCTGGCGACACAGGCATGTAGATTAGGCTACCTGGCATAGGAAAATGAAGCAGCGATCCGGGCAAATATAAACCGGTAAGTCTAACTTCAGTACCGGGCAAATTAGTCAAAACAATAGTAAAGAATAAAATTGTGAAGCATGTAGAAGAACATAATTTGTTGGACAAAAGTCAACATGGTTTCTGTAAAGGGAAATCCTGTCTTACTAATCTGTTAGAGTTCTTTGAAGGGGTTAACAAACATGCAGACAAGGGGGATCCAGTAGATATAGTATACTTAGATTTTCAGAAAGCCTTTGACAAGGTCCCTCACCAAAGGCTCTTGTGTAAATTACATTGTCATGGGATAAGAGGGAAGGTCCTTTCTTGGATTGAGAACTGGTTAAAAGACAGGAAACAAAGGGTAGGAATAAATGGTAAATTTTCAGAATGGAGAAGGGTAACTAGTGGTGTCCCCCAAGGGTCAGTCCTGGGACCAATCCTGTTTAACTTATTCATAAATGATCTGGAGAAAGGGATAAGCAGTGAGGTGGTAAAGTTTACGGATGATACCAAACTGTTTAGGATAGTCAAGACAGAAGCAGACTGTGAGGGACTCCAAGAAGATCTCACCAAACTGAGTGATTGGGCAACAAAATGGCAGATGAAATTTAATGTGGATAAGTGTAAAGTAATGCACATCGGGAAAAATAACCCAACTATACGTACAGTATGATGGGGGCTAATTTGGCTACGACAAATCAGGAAAGAGATCTTGGAGTTATCGTGGACAGTTCTCTGAAAACTTCCACGCAGTGTGCTGCGGCGGTCAAAAAGGCAAATAGGATGCTAGGAATTATTAGGAAAGGGATAGAAAATAAGACCCAGAATATCTTACTGCCCCTGTATAAAACTATGGTACGCCCACATCTTGAATACTGTGTACAGATGTGGTCTCCTCACCTCAAAAAAGATATTTTGGCCTTGGAAAGGGTTCAGAAAAGGGCAACTAAAATGATTAGGGGTTTGGAACGGGTCCCATATGAGGAGAGGTTAAAGCAACTGGGACTTTTCAGTTTAGAAAAGAGGAGGCTGAGGGGGATATGATAGAGGTCTATAAAATCATGAGTGGTGTGGAGAGGGCCGATAAAGAAAAGTTATTTATTAGTTCCCATAATACAAGGACTAGAGGACACCAAATGAAATTAATGGGTAGCAGGTTTAAAACTAATAAAAGGAAGTTCTTCTTCACGCAGCGTGTAGTCAACCTGTGGAACTCCTTGCCAGAGGAGGCTGTGAAGGCTAGGACTATAATAGATTTTAAAGAGAAGCTAGATAATTTCTTGGAGGTTAGGTCCATAAAAGGCTATTAGCCAGGGGATAAAATGGTGTCCTTGGCCTCTGTTTGTCAGAGGCTGGAGAGGGATGACAGGAGACAAATCGCTTGATCATTGTCTTCGGTCCACCCTCTCTGGGGCACCTGGTGCTGGCCACTGTCGGCAGACAGGATACTGGGCTAGATGGACCTTTGGTCTGACCCAGTACGGCCGTTCTTATGTTCTTAAATAATCGCCGTTTCATTTAAATTTAAATGGCTGCCGCGCTGAGCCAATCAGCTGTTTGTCAGCTCAGCGCGCTAGTCTGGACGCTCCGCGGTCGACATCAAAGGCATTTGTTGACCTCCCCGTTATGCCTCGTGGGATGAGGTTTACCGGGGAGGTTGAGAAATGCCTTTGATGTCGACCGCGGAGTGTCCAGACAAGCGCGCAGATCCAACAAACAGCTGATCGGCTCAGCGTGGCAGCCATTTAAATTTAAACGAAGCAGCAATTATTTAAATCTCCACTTCATTTTCCTATGCCGTGTAGCCTAATCTACATGCCTCTGTCGCCAGAGGCATGTAGTCTAGACGTACCCTAGGTGTCCAAGGAAGGAGTATTTGTAGGCTGGTGGCAAACAGTGACAGCTGTTCCCCAACCCAATGGGAATGGGGAGAAAATTCAAACTAGCTGTGGAGCATCCACCGGCCACTTATGTGAAACGTTGTGCAGCTCTGTTGGCTCCCAGTCCGAGACTTGCACCCCATGCCCATCCTTGAGAACAATCCCATTGGCTTCAGCTCAACTACTTGCATGAGTCACAGTGGCAGCGTCGGGCCTTTAGGGCATTGTTGGAACTCCTTCTGGCATAGTTTAAGACAGTGTTTCTTAAACTTTTGAAGACCGAGGAACACCAAGCAATTTTTTTTTATGAGGAACGCCAAAGATTTTTTGTTGAGCAAAAAAAAAAGAATTCGGTTGTTCTCCATGGCACACCTCCTACTGCCTTGCGGCACACCACTGTGCCACGGAACACAGTTTAAGAAACACTGGTTTAAGAGGTCACCAACGTCCTTCGAGCCTATCCCCTTGGATCTCGCTGCAATAAACCCCATTGCTCCTTCTTCAGGTGCTGAAGCCATTTACTCCACAGCTGCCCTTAACTGAGCCATCTCCAACACAGTCACTGCTTTACGGTCATTAGAAGGCATATTACAGCCATCTAGACCTGTCTCACACATTTACATTCCTCTATGCTTAGGCCCAGCGGGACCAGGGAAGGTTTCACAGCCGATGCGCTGCCAGACAGCACTAATTAAGCAAGAAGCAACTGTGGCATGTACCTCCTACAGCTTTGCAAAGTGGAGAAAGGGGACTGGAGGAGGCAACCAAGTAGCTGCTGCACCCTGAACAGCCAAAATGGTGCCTTCTATTTAAGACAATTAAGCGCCTGATCCTGCGAGAGGATTAATGTCCTGTGTGAAGTTGTCCTCAATTTCCACTGTGATCAGTGAAGCAGTCTAACGAGTCTAGATGGGGGCAGGGAGTTCACAGGGGGAGCAGCAGAGACCTGGGGCTGATTGCAAGGAAGTGGTAACTGAGGGTCACAGTTAAAGTTGGTCAATTTCTTTTTTTTTTTACCAAAAGGTCTTATTGTGACAATATATGTGCGCAATGTTTCCCAGATGCACGTCTGTTGCACTGAATTTGTTTCAAACCCACCTCCCCAAAATATTTAAGAAAAAACAAACACTTTGCTTTTACATTTGTTAAATGAAACACATTTGTTCAAAATGACTGTTTTGAACCCTTGAATTTTTTAAAATGTTAAAAAAAAAATGGCCAGAAATCTGGGTCGAAATTTCCCCCCCAACTTTTTGATTCACCAAATTTAAAAAACAAACAAACCAGTTTGCTCCAAAGTGAATTTCTGGTTTTAAGTTTTCGGCACCACCAGTAAATTGAGCAATCGGTTCTTTGCCTAGCTCTGGTCACCATCGGGAACACTTATTACATGGCTCCAAGAGGATGGGCTTGGTGCCTGGCATGAACCGCAACGCCCAGCACCTCTGCACTCTCATCCACAGACCCTCAGCCTGCAGGTTGGGTTTGCACTTCTTGGTCCTTCAGACATTAGCAAAGGTGCCCCATTTGCACTGCCTGGTACACAGTCACCAGGGCATGTTGAGAAGGGTTCAAATGACATTGCTGGGGGTGTATTTACTTAAACTGAGAGGCCGTGACAAGCCACGGGCTCCGGTGAGCGTGTGACTGTTACCTGCCGGCTGGAGCATGCCGCTGACTCCACATGCCTTGTCATGCTGCACTGCAGGCGGTCACCTTGGTACGGATGCTCCTGGGCTCAGCTCGCAGGGACCCATGCGTAGGCCTGCGAACTGAGAGCCGGGCCGGAGAGGCTGGCCCTGTCTGTGTCTTACCTCCTCGAAGAGCTCCAGGCTGTAGGTGTTATCGTCGTCGGCGAAGTAAACAATCCCAGGCTGACTGCTGTTTTTGTTAAAAGTCTCTCTCAGCCACCGCAGGGCCAGGTTCCTCTGCATGGTCCCCCGGGGAATGCGGGGGTCCCTCATGTCCCCCCGCAACTTGTAGTTGCGGGGCGTCTCCACGTTCAGGTGGGTGTAGTTCAGCCCTGTGTCCCGCAGCAGCCGGGTGACGAGAGGCGTGCGCCGCTGAGAGTCCTCCACCAGGATCCAGTGCAGGTTGGGCACGTGCAAGAGGGTGTTGGCCAGGCGCGTCAGCTCTGCCTTTTGCACCGGCCGGCTGTAGGTGGGGGTGATGACGTGGATGGTGGGGAGGGTGTCCGACCACGGGGGTGGGCGGGTGTACACGTACTCTGTCCTCACCACCTCCACAATGTCGCGGTCCGACAGACAGTACTCCTTGGAGTCCGAGCCTTGGGCCAGATCACGCCGGGAGTCACCACCATCATCTGCACAAGGGCACGAGAGGAAGAGCACACAGTCATCGAACAGCCTCCTCGGCAAGGCCAGCGGTCAGCTTGCCAGCCCGGAAGTCACCCTCTTGGTCTGAGAGCAGAGGAGACAACTGGAAAACAAAGGCCTTTTGCAAGAAATCAAGAACCCCCAAGCCACATGGGCAAAGTTCAGACAGCTCCAGGCTAGCAGCAGGGAAGTGCTCAGAACAAGCAGCTTTAAGGGCCCAAAGAAACAGCAACCAAGCGCAACACCCGTGTGTAGAAAAACAGACACCCTGACATGGATACAGCCCCTTCCATCCCACAGTACTTCACATCCCGTGCCCCATAGAGCAGCTCCTGCTGCTGAGGCAGGACTCTGCAGCCATGCACAAATGCATTGCCGCAGATCAGGACAGCAAATGAAGAATGAAGAGACAAGATGGGTACACAGAACGGAGATGGCTGAAGTTCGGATTTGGCCCAGGTAATATTGGATCCACCTTACCAGGTGCCCAGGGTTGCCAGATGGTTTCAACAAAAACACTGGACACACTTGACATGACATCACAGTCTATATTGCATCTGATTTAGAAAATACCCGACATTTCTATTCTCTCATTTCTATTCTCTCAATTTGTTTCCCGAACAGAAAGCTGAAATACAGAACTGTCCGGTTCAAAACCGCACACCTGGCAACCCTAGGTATTTCTGAACTCCAACCACTCAGCTGGGATCTTGAAATAGGTCACCTTTTCACTTGACAAGTGTTTACATATCTCGGACTCTCATTCTGGGAAGTCCTAGGGCAGCGAGGGGCGACGTAGGCTGATGAAGGGGGCTGCATGAGTGGCCCCCTTTTTACTCAGTGGGCTGCAAGACTGTCATAGCCAAGACGGTCTCCCGGGACAGGGCAGTTTTGCAAACTGTGCTTGTGTACCTGGAATCTGTGG
Source organism: Pelodiscus sinensis (assembly GCF_049634645.1). Lineage (NCBI taxonomy): Eukaryota > Metazoa > Chordata > Testudines > Trionychidae > Pelodiscus > Pelodiscus sinensis. Next base: position 2,261,267 of record NW_027465908.1, read on the forward strand.
GGTGTGCCAATTGAGCACTGTGATTGGATGCAGAGGGATCATCCGGCTGTCAGTCAGCGTTGTGTGCGATCAGCACGCCCCTCACTTCACATTCCCTTGCTTGAAGCGCATGTAATATCGATAGGGAAAAAACCATGTGGATGAAAATCAGCAGTATCTGGAATCCCGTGCGTGAGCAATAGGGAACAAAATGTCTCGTGGGGCACATGCAGACCCCCGAAGGGCTGCATGCAGCTCTCGGGTCACAGATTGCTCACCTCTGGCTGAGGGTCTTTTGATGCATCTTTTATTTAGCTGTTGCAAAGTCCTAGTTAGGAATCTTGCCTGTATCTGTAATGTCCCGCAATAACATGACAACTCTTGCCCACAGAATTCTTCAGAATCCCCTGCCAAGAGTTTCACTCTACATTGACTAAGACAAAATCAGCCCTCATATCTAGGCTTTGCTGTTTCAATTGATACTGTCCAAGTTATAAAAAAGCACAAATGTTTCTTTTTAACATTTTTCAGATTTTTGCCTATTTACATTTTCATAGTGGTGGGGCTCAGAATAATTATTTAATGACAGCAGATGTTAAGATTCAGAACAGCAAAGCTCCGTAACTGCTCAAACACACATTGTCGGCATCGCGTGTCAAAATACACAAAGTAAACATCCTTAAATCAACATTCTAATCATTTCTCCAGCAGCGTTTTTGCTACTGTGCCTAGCTGCACATCTCGATTATTATGGATGGAAACATTTTGTGAGTGTGTGTGTTCACGATAATACTGATGTTTACCAACAAAAAATGAAATCCTTCCAAGCCTACTCATGTGCTTGCCATTTTCAGGGCACTGCAGCCCTGCCGTCAGATCTATAATTATGCTAGGAATGATCAAACTTAATGACAGATTGCAACACTTACGGTCCAGAGTGTAAGCCAGCCATTGCCTGCAGGGCATGTGATAACAATCCACAACGGGGTTCTGATACTTCCCAAGAGTGTTTAGTACCAGAGGTCAAAAGGATACAGGATTAGAGGGACCATAAGTCTGACTCACTAGAACAATTCCTACGTTCTTGGCGTATCCTTATCTGTTATTCTGCGTTACCCATCACCCTGGACGTTGGAGCAAACACCACAAGTGACTTCAGACCCACTATGTCAAGTAGCTGAGCATCCCATCTCCAGTGAAAACCGAAGGGCGGGTAGGCTGTTCAGCACCTGCCAGGATCAGGCCCTGTCTCCGAAAAGTTACACCCACTTTGCACATCCCAGCTGTCTGGGACTCTGAAACCCGGGAAGCAATTCACACCCTGCACAAAGCGCGAAACATATTTGATAGCGCAGCGGCGGAACATGATTAGACAGAGTGGAACTGGGCCAGGGCATGTGGGATCATCATTAGTCATCGCCTGTGGGTCAAGAAAGACCTCAGCTTTAAGTCCTCTGGCCCTTCCATGCCACACACACTGTGGGACCATCACTGATTTGCTCTCCTCATCTCTGGCGCCTCCCACACAAGGCTCTTAAAGCTGCTCTAAGGAAAGCCACTGTCTTCACACACACCCCTTGTACAGATGGGGAAACTGACGTACGGAGCATAGAAGCACTTGGCCCAGGGTGTCACACTGAATCAGAAGCAGAGCTGGGAACAAGACCCAGTTCCACTCCTGGGCCACAGGAGGCCACTGTTCACAGAAGTGTCTCCTAGCTTCCCAGGCACTGGGCTGAGCCCGGAGGGGTGGGGAGACGTAACAGCATCACTACACGAGCCTTTCAATTCCAGTGTTCGCTCTGTGGTGCTGCGCTCCCCCAGGCCGTGGAGTGAGCTCTGGCCCAACTGACCCTCTCACTGAGGGACAACTATAACCTAAGAGCTGCCCTAGGCACTTGTGTGACAGAAGCCCCCTTCTCCTCCAGGTCGTCTAAGGACGGGGGGGGGGGGGCTGAAGCTGCTCAGAAGGTCTTTGATCTGCTGGCAGATTTAAATAGCACATCGGCCCACAGGTGGGGAGTAAGGCAAAGCCACCCCAAAGAGAGGAGCAGGGCACCTGGAGACAGAAAAGTCAAGGGAGGCGCGTTTAGAGCTTGAGATGGAGAAATGGAGCTTACAGACACACCAGCGCTCCTCTCCAAGATGGAAGCCAGGAGACAGTGGGTCCAGTGAAAAGACAGAGAGGGGAGGGCGGCTACTGTGTTGAACGAGAGGGCGTCTTTCTGATACGGCTTGTGCTCCTGGGGCATTGCTGCCACTGAAAACAGAGCAAAGATCCACTCCCTCAGAACCGCCCAGCCACACCCAATCTCCCTTACTCCGGACCGGAATGCCACTCTGGGCTTTGGGTGCCCGGCCATGTAGACGCTGCCCCTCTCCTGACGGTCTACTCCAGATGCTGAGACGAGCAGGGAGCCCTGTGCTCCCTCTCCCCAGGCCTGTGCATCTCAGCCCGAGCCCCTCAACTCTGGAATGCAGAACCCAGCCTCCCGCTGGAAGGCCCCTGCCCAGGGGCGCTGGAACAATTTGTGCAGTGGGGCATTGACCCAAACTGTGCACCCTGCCCGCAATGGAAACCACTGCCAGTAGGGGGTGCTGCCGCACCACCCGCACCCCTCCTGCCAGCACCCTGGCCACTGCTCTTTCCCCTGCCAGATCTTTTCTGCTGCATTTGGCAGCATCGCTTCAGCTGCTGTTTTTATTACCAAATGGGTGGTCAGTGCCTGCAGGGACCGTCAGAAGGGCTTTCCTCTCCCCTCTGGAGCCGGACGCCCGGCGATGGCTTCCTGGGAGTAGGAAACACAGACACCGGGCAGCGGGCGGCATCTTCTCTCAAGGCTCTGTCCTACGGCCTCCGAGACAGGCGCCAACAGGATAAACTACCCGGCTGCCAAGCCACAGGCCTGGCGCTTTGCACGAACCCCTCCCCCCCGCACTGGGCTCTCCCTGTAACGGAGAGGGGAGGCTGCTGGCTGAGCACGGGCCACACGTGGAGATGAGCATGGTGCCACGAGAGGGATGGAATGAGACATGGGGATGTGGCATGGGCGGGGCGGTTCTCACCCTTGTGCACTGCAAGCAGGGGTGCAATGGTGCTCTGGTGCCAGACGGTGATTAACAGCGTCCAGGGCAGGACTATCAGCACGATAGCCAGGATGTCTCTTCTCTTCGGCATCTCCAAGACTGACTGGACCCACAGCTCCTCATTACCTGACAGCGAAAACCCCAGAGACAGAACAGCAGAGCACATGGAGAACAGAAATAAATGGGCAAGAAGGAACAGGGACAGAGAGAGAGCAGCAAAGGCAGCACAGCTCGCAGGTCTTACCAGCGCTCACAACCCACCCATTGCAGAAGCAGGTTCGGAGAGGCCGCGGCTGCAGGGGCTGGAGGCCGAGCAGGGAGCGTTTTCACGGGGCGCCGCCAGAGCCGCCCGGGGGAGCTTCAGGGACCCCTCGGGAAGGAAACCTAAAAACACAAAGCAAAGGAGAATAGGCAGAGAGAAGCCCCAAGGACGCGGGGAACTGCCAGGGTGCTCAGGGCTTTGCATTCACAGCAATCACGCCAGTGCCAGCGTGCAAGACCCGGCAGTGTCTCTGAGCCCTCCCCCAGCCAGAGATGGACACCTGGGAATGAGCTCCAGGCAAATATCCATGTGTTTGGATCCCAGTGCGTCCCCAGCATTCTGCACTTGCCATCGCAGCCTCTTCTCCCCTGCAGGAGCCCTGCAGCAGCTCCCCAGGCTGCACGAAGTCTCCACAGCCACACTGGCCTCAGCAGACTGCAAATCGGCTTTGCTACGGGCGAACTAACAGGCCAAGCAGCAGGGCCTGTGGGCGAGAGAAAGGCCAGCCTTCCCCGCCGCCACACGTTCCCAGCTTTGCACAGACAAAAGGAGCAATCCAGGAGTGCCCGAGCGAATCACTAGCGAGCCGGGAAGAGGCACTAGCGAGCCTTTTGCACCAGAGCATCTTGGCACCCTCCCCCAAGGTGTGGGTCCATCGTACAGGCAGGGAAGCAGAGCCCCACAATGACTCGGTGGCTTGTCCAGTGTGTAAATCATCGGCAGAGGCAGGAGCTGGCGCCCAGACCTGTGCTCTGACCACTCAGCGGCGCTGCTCTCTGCCAGGTGGTGGACGTGGCAGAGAATCCAGTGCTGCCCCCATGTGACGGAGGAGCTTCACTCCGATGCGACTGGGGAGGTTGCCGCAATGACACGGGTTACTCTGCACTCCACCTGTCGCTGTAAAAACCTCAGGCCAAATCTCCCAGCCCCTCCCACTTCCACGTCTGCCGCCTGGAAGAGACAGTCCCCAGCCGCCTGTCTCTTGTCCTCCTGCAGACTCGCTCTGTGTTCATTTCTCCCCTCTCGGCACTGCCAGGCCTGGGGTACATGAAGCTGCCACACGGGCTTAGTCGGATTCAATAGGAGCACCCACACGTTTGAAGCAGACTGTATTTGATCTGGGTGTTATCTTGGCAAGCCGCACACAGCACTTAGCCGGCACACGCAGGGCGGACAGTTTGCAAACACAGAAGCAGTTTAGTGCTCTTACTCCCTGGGGGGATGCATTAGCCAGCCGCACCAAACCCCTGCATTGCTACTGCATATTGCAAAGGCCTTGTAGGGACTGGACCACAACAATAGGGTCCATAATGCCAGCATACCCTTCAGAGGGCACGTACCCTAGGCCTCGTTCAAGCCCTTTATCACAGGATGCTTTCTGCATCGTCAGAGCCTCCGCTGACCCTGGGGAAAGGGCGGACCCCGGTGACGCTCCAGGGGCCTGCAAAGGATCAGGCAAGCGGCAGACGGTGGTGGAAGATGTGGCCAGCCCTACAGAGACGGCATAAAACAGAACCACATTCACCTACTGGAACCGAGCTTCCTAGCGCCCCGTCATTGACACCAACAGGAACAGGCTTGCACAGGCGGTGCCCTGGAGATGCTGTGTGTGGCCAAACGCTCCCTGTTGCTCAGAAAGCGCCTCCCGCTGCTCCAGAGCCATTTCGCCTGCATCATACCCAATGACAGACAGACCCTGCAATCCATGCAGCTGCCCGTGGGCGGGAAAGGGAGCTGGATGGAGCACATGCATGGAGGAGAGCACATGCAGCTCCTTCCGCATGGCCTTAGTCAGCATTGATTCCCTATAACTGGCAGCCTAGTGCTTCACAGTTCCCATGTCAGCTGTCTACCGGGCTGGCTCGCCAGCTGCCAGAGATCAATGCAGCCCGCTCCATGTCCATTGGGGCTAGCTGGTGAGTTTGGTTTGCCCGCATTCTCCCAATGGCAGGAGAAGGTGCAGAGTTCATGGGCACTCTGCCATAGAAACACCTTCCTTAATAAGCCTCAGATCTGCTGGAATCCAGGGCTCCTGGCAAGCCACAAGTGCCTCCAGAGCTCCACCAGCTTCACAGGCACGGTACGTAAGCAACGCCGCTTTGCCCCGCCCCGCCCTTCCAGCATGACGTGCGAGGAAATGCTGTTCTGGAAACAGCAGGAGGTCTGGGATTCCGGGGATGAATCCCTGGCCACCCTAGTGTAGCATGGCTGAACAGCAGCTCATGAAACATTCTCCCCTGGAAAGGAGGGTTCTCATACAGGACTCATGATGCTGGCCAGAATCATTCACTTGTCCATCCTAATCATAGAATCCTAGGGTGGGAAGAGACCTCAGAAGGTCAAGTCCAGCCCCCTGCCCAAGGCAGGACCAATCCCAACTAAATCAACCCAGCCAAGCCAAGACTTAAAAATCTCTAGGGATGGAGATTCCACCCCCTCCCTAGGGAACCCATCCCAGTGCTTCACCTCCCTCCTAGTGAAATAGTTTTTCCTAATATCCAACCTAGACCTCCCCACTGCAATGTGAGCCCATTGCTCCTCGTTCTGCCACCTGTCACTACTGAGATCAGCCTCTCTCCAGCCTCTTTGGAACCTCCCTTCAGGAAGTTGCAGGCTGCTCTCAAACCCCCCCTCACTCTTCCCTTCTGCAGACTAAACAAACCCATGGTCCCCTGTTTTCTCCCAGCCTACCCCTCACCAGGCAAGGGGGAAATGCCACCCAAATTCATACAGTTTCTACCTTAGTCTCTTCTAACCCTTCCCCCTTAAGGCGTTCCTCCACTGCAATGCCAGCCAGCCACCCCTGCTTGGCAAGCCATAAGGAGTGCGGCTTTCCGGCTCAGCTGTTCGTTTCATCCGTATCTCATACTCCCAAGTCACCCTGGTCCTTGACTGGGCTTCCTTGGCACCACAACAACAATCCCACTGAAGGCTGGAAAAGGCGCAACAGGACCAGAGGGCAGTGAGCACAGAATGGGGTCTCCGTGGAATGGGACAGCCCCATGCAGAGAAGAGCAAGGAGAATGCCCCACTTCTCTAGTGGGGTACCCCAACCTTGCTAGGCCTAGGAAGGGCTCCTATAGGGCAGCCTGCTTATGCTCCCTTTCCTTTAGGTGGTGGCTTGACATAGGAAGGAAGGAATCCATCTGTTGGAGGAATTCCCCAGCTCATGTTTCCCATTCGGATTCAGAAAGCCAAGTCACAGGGTCACAATCAGACCATGACCCCTGCTCCCCCACTGAAGGGCAGCTATGGCTGGGCGTCTGCTTCTGGGCAGGTCCCTGGGGGCTCTCAAGTTGTCTCCTTTACGCCAGGTGTCTGCAGCCTCAGTTGCTTGTCAACGTTCAGAAACGCTCCCTGCCTTTCATTCAGCAGGGAAGACGTTTGCTCAGTGCTATTCAACGGATACGATTTTATAGACTACCTTCCAAAGTCTGAGCGAAGGACATTATGTGAACTCACCTGGCACAACCAGAAGTGGTGTAAGCATTAGATTTAAACAAGGCTCTCAAGACACGGTTATGCAATTGAGGGAGCCAGTGCAGAGCTGGGTCTGCTTAATAAAAAGCTATGCTGCTACATTGCCCAGTGAACTCTGGAAAAAACAAGGTGAAATTCACTCTGCCGCATGCATCAACTGTGATCGACACGCTGTCTGGCTCATGCCCTGTAGAGTGAGGGTCTGTATCTCTTGTTTTTGTTTTTTAAAAATAGGTATTATGGTAATTTGGGTTTATTGTATTGTAATTCTTGTTATCCAGATCAATATCCAAGCTCTTAACTCCAGTGGTATCTTGCAGCAATAAGTGATTTGAATATTCATGTACATTCTATTAAAATTATGTTTATATTAAATTTCCTGTAAGCATTCCCGCACACAAACCAGGAAACCCAAACACAACGGCATTAGGGCCGTGCATAAGAAATAGACGGTGAAACTGACTAAATGCCAGATTGCAGATCAAAGCAGCCTTGTTTCAAAAATTAACAAGTGGCAGAGTTTAGGTTGGGTCAAGTCAATATTAAAAAAAAAAACCCATTCCATAATTATCCTTCCGTGCTGTAATGTGCTGACCGTGCGCATTGCTGCTCCCTCCTGGGTGGAATTAGAACTCCTCCACGTGTGCCAGTCACGCTTGCAGCAAATCAAAACCAAGGGTGGGGAAAAAAAAGGCTTTTCTGCCTCAAAAAGAAACACTTGTGTTTTGTTCGGATTTTTTTTTAATAAAAAAGCGATTTTTTTCTTTTGTTCTGAGTTGAAAATGTGTTTAGTTTCAGTTTTCACAAACTCAAATCTTCATCTCTGGCAGTGTGGGTGAGAAACCCATTTTCTCCCCTCCCCTCCCCTCTTTAGGAGAGAGAAAAGAAAAGACGGGAACTCAAACCTAAAATGAGAACCAAAATGAAACGACTGGAGATCACAAGAGAACCTGCCTGGGGACCAGGTTATCCCATCACTGACATGGCAGGAGTCTGGCCACCGTCAGAAAGGAAGGCCCAGACGGTGCTACCCACTCTACTTTCAAACAGGCCAGTTTGAAAGGTGACTGTTCTTACAAAACTTGCATTTGGGGCCAAGCCTGAGCTCCGTTCCCTGCTATCAAATACCAGTTTAAACTGAATTGACATTTTCGGAGTCTCCCCTTTGTACGGAAAATGAAACTGGGGGGATGAATTAGATAAATTAGAAGAAACTTAAAAACAACAAATGGTCTGGTAGCTGTGGAAGAAAACAAGCCTTCACTCTGCGTTTGTGAGCAACAAGTCGTCAGAGACAGTTTATTCCAGCAATATTGCCAGGGAAGGAGCTACTGCTAGGCAGATCATCAAATACAAAACAATCAGAAGCCAATAGATATACTGTCCGTTATATATAATAACAATCAACAATTATTCCCCTTTCCATAACAATTCCCTTCAGACGCCACCTTATCACAAGGTCTTCACTAGAGTCAGCATTCTATCCTGATCTTAAAGAGAGAGGCCAGAGGCGAAAACAGCATCACTCACAGCTCTCGCGTTATTAGGTCTCAGAGGGTCTGTCTACACTACAGCACTAATTCGAACTAACTTAATTCGAATTAGTTAATTCGAACTAAGCTAATTCGAACTAACGCATCCAGACTAAAAAACTAGTTCGAATTAGCGTTTTGTTAATTCGAACTAGCATGTCCACATTGAGTGGACACTGAACCGAGGTTAAGGATGGCCGGAAGCAGTGCTGGCAGGGCATCAGATTAGGACTTAGAGCGTGGAGCTGCTGTCTCAGGCTAGCCGAGGGCTTAAAGGGACCCGACCCCCACCCCGGACAGACAGTTCTCAGGGGTTCCCCGCTTGCAAAGCAGTCCTGGCTTGGAGTGCCCTGAGTGCCCACACTCGGCACATCACAGCACTCGGCCATCAGCCCGGCTGCACTTGCCGCAGGCTGCCATCCGGGGGGGGGGTCAATCGGGGGGCTGCAGGAGAGCTTCCACCCCGAGGAGCCCGCAGAGCCACCCCAGTCCTCCCCATTGGGGGCTCGTGCCCCATTCCTCCCTCACCCCCTTCCACTTACCCCTCCCTAGCCCCCCTTCCTGATGTACAAAATAAAGGACACGTGTGTTCAAAAATAGAAACTCTCTTTATTGAACAAAACTCGGGGAGACTGGGAAAAGGAGGTGGGAGAGGGGAAGAGAAAGGGTGGGAGAGGGGAGGGCAACTAAAATGATCAAGGGTTTGGAACAGGTCCCATATGAAGAGAGGCTAAAGAGACTGGGACTTCTCAGCTTAGAAAAGAGGAGACCGAGAGGGGATATTATAGAGGTCTATAAAAGCAAGAGTGGTGTGGAGAGGGTGCATAAAGAAAAGTTCTTCATTAGTTCCCATAATAGAAGGGCTAGAGGACACCAAATGAAATGAATGGGTAGCAGGCTTCAAACTAATAAGAGAAAGTTCTTCTTCACAAAGCAAATAGTCAACCTGTGGAACTCCTTGCTGCAGGAGGCTGTGAAGGCTACAACTAGAACAGAGTTTAAAGAGAAGTTAGATAAATTCATGGAGGTTAGGTCCATGGAATGGTATTAGCCAGGGGGTAGAAATGGTGTCCCTGGCCTCTGTTTGTGTAATGCTGGAGATGGATGGCACGAGACAAATGGCTTGGTCATTGTCTTCGGTCCATCCCCTCCAGGGTCCCTAGTGTTGGCCGCTGTCGGCAGACAGGCTACTGGGCTAGATGGACCTTTGGTCTGATCCAGTATGGCCATTCTAAGCTCAGGGTTCAGGGTCGGGGGTCTCACTGGACCACCTTGATTTTCATGCAATCCTGCTCCTGGGTGGCCAGGCTGGCAGCTCTCCTGCCCTAGACGGCCACTTTCCTGTGCCTAGTGCGGAGGTCGTGGATGAGGTCCACGATCTCCGCACTAGACCAGTTGGGCGCCCTCCTCTTGCGGACCTGGGCAGGCTCCCGGGAGCCGCCAGCCTGGTCCCAGGAAGAGGTGGCGGGCTGGGCGGCAGCGGGTGGCTGGCTCGAGCCGTGCCAGGTGCAGGGTCTGCTGGCTGGGTGCTGGCAGGCTTGCACCTGGCACGGGCACCGTAGCCAGCCCGTGCCCCTTTAAGGGCTCTGGGGCCGGGAGGGAGGGAGGGAGGCAGAAGAGGTTCCCTGGTGGTGCCCAGAGTGGCCACCAGGGAAAGCTGGGAAGGGCTAGCCTCCCACTAGTTCGAATTAAGTGGCTACACAGCCCTTAATTCGAACTACTTAATTAGAACTAGGCGTTAGTCCTCGTGGAATGAGGTTTACCTAGTTCGAATTAAGCGCTCCGCTAATTCCAATTAAGTTCGAACTAGCGGTTTGCCTGTGTAGCGCCTGTCAAAGTTAATTCGAACTAACGTCTGTTAGTTCGAATTAACTTTGTAATGTAGACATACCCAGAGTTAGCATGAGTTAGGCCAACCAGCCTCAAAATGGCTGCATACAAATCCCTTTGCTTCTGCATAGCACTTTATAGACTAACTAACCATATAGATGGTATCACGAGCTTTCGTGGGCACATGATCCCATCTACATGTTTTGTTAGTCTATAAAGTGCTACCAAACCATTTGTTGTTTTTTAAGTTTAGCCTGTTCCGACTAACTCAGCTACCCCATGAAGCTTCTGAACAAATTAGAAGGTAATTCCCAGTTATAATTTTCATGGACCATAATTAATGTAACTGCAAATGGGCCTGTCTCACTGGTAAAAATCCACTTGGTTCCAATGGGAGCTGCACAATAGGAACGGACCCACAACTTCAGTGGAGTTGAGCATCACACTACGTCATGTGTGTTTGGCACAAAAATATTTCAACTCAGTGAGGAGCCCAAAGACATAAGACTAGGTTTCAGCCAGCTTTCATCCCAAAAGTGAGATGACAACAAATTCTTCCTTTTCAGTCGTATCATTTATCCAAGGATCTCAAAAGTGCTTCATGTACATTAGCGAACAGAGCTTCATAATGCTTGCTGTTCTAGAGAAGCTCTATTTTTCCCATTTTTATAAATGGGCTAACCGAAGCACACAGCACTTAAGAGATTTTTGCCCAAGGTCACACAGCAAGCCAGGAACAGAGCTGCAAACAGCCCTGATACCCAGCTCATTGCTCTAACTACGGTAAAACACAAGAAATGTAAATAACTGGCTACCAAATGGGCAATTCCTGACAAGTGCAGGTTTGGCTGCCGGGGGAGAACTGGAAGAGGGGAGCAGGGGATGTTGCTGGAAGACGTTTCATTTGAGATTTTGGTATTTGGTGGAGATGGCCTGTAAAACACAATCTAAAAATAAAGTTAGCAGTAAAACCTCTTGCTCACTAATTACTCTGGAAGCCATTTCTGCCTAAACCACCTTCACTTTAATGGGGGCTATTAGAAGTCTAGTAGCAGGATTGTGAAACGAATTACTGTGCCGTTATTAAGCAGCGCAGAATAGGCACACTTTCCTTTAAAGGTCCCAGAGCCGGGGTATAATAATAAGCACATGGGGGGGGGGGGGGGGTTAATCAGAGCTGCCAGCTTTAGCCTCAGACTTTACTCAGCGTGGGGCAGGAGAACTCAGAATTGCAGTGACCCTAGGAGGTCGTGTAATGGAGCAAGGGGAAATGGGCTACCCAGGCTTGAGCTGAGGGACCAAGATGCATCAAGCAAAGCTCAAATCAAATCAATGATTAGCGGCAGATCAAGCGATTCTATTGCCCACGGCTTCCCGCTCTGCTGTCCAGCAGAAAAACAAACTCAACCCAATAGCTGAACAGCTGCAATTTATCCCAAAGCACCAAAAATCTGTGGTGTCGAACCAGTGGCCCAAGAACACTCACCTCAGACAGCTGGTATCACAGTGCGGTGGGTGCACACTCTCTCTCTCTCTCTCTCTCTCTCTGCCCTGATTCAGTGAAGCTATACATATTCACTTATGCCAATACTTAAAGTAGGTGTTGTGCTAATATGGGACCTAGCAAGCAGTGCCTTCAGCCACAGAATCAGAGAGTCCTAGAACTGGAAGAAAAAACAGGACTATGTAGCACTTTAAAGACTAATAAGATGGTTTATTAGGTGATGAGATTTCGTGGGCCAGACCCACTTCCTCAGATCAAATAGTGGAAGGTTCTTCCACTATTTGATCTGAGGAAGTGGGTCTGGCCCACGAAATTTCATCACCTAATAAACCATCTTATTAGTCTTTAAAGTGCTACATAGTCCTGTTTTTTGTTTCAGCTACACCAGACTAACACGGCTACATTTTTATCACAAGAACTGGAAGGGACCTCAAGAGTCATTGAGTCCAGTCTCCTGCCCTCATGGCAGGACCAAGCACCATATAGATCATCCCTGACCAATATTTATCTAACCTGCTCTTAAATATCTCCAGTGATGGAGATTCCACAACCTCCCCAGGCCATTTATTCCAGTGTTTAACACACCTTAACAGGTAGGAAGTTTTTCCTAATATCCAATCTAAAGCTCCCTTGCTGCACTTTAAGCCCATTGCTTCTTGTTCTATCCTCAGAGGCCAAAGAGAACAATTTTTCTCCCTCCTCCTTGTGACACCCTTTTAGATACTTGAAAACTGCTATCATGTCCCCTCTCAATCTTCTCTTTTCTAAACTAAACAAGAGTTTAGTCTTCCCTCGTAGCTCATGTCCTCTAGACCTTTAATCATTTTTCTGTTCTTTGGACCTTCTCCAATTTCTCCATGTCTTTCTTGAAATGTGGTGCCCAGAATTGGACACAGTACTTGAATTGAGGCCTAATCAGTGCAGAGTAGAGTGGAAGAATGACTTCTCGTGTCTTGCTCACAACACTCCTATTAAGGAACCCGAGAATCATGTTTGCTTTTTTTTTTTGCAACAGTGTCATGCTGTTGACTCATATTTAGCTTGTGGTCCACAATGACCCTAGATCCCTTTCTGCAGTATGCGTGAAGTTGATTGTTCCTTCCTAAGTGGAGCACTTTGCATTTGTCCTTATTAAACTTCATCCTGTTTACCGCAGACCATTTTTCCAGTTTGTCCAGATCATTTTGAATTATGGCCCTGTCTTCCAAAGCACTTGCAACCCCTCCCATCTTCATATCATCTGCAAACTTAATAAGCGTACTCTATGCCAATATCTAAATTGTTGATGAAGATATTGAACAGAACCAGTCCCAAAACAGACCCCTGTGGAACCCCACTTGGTATGCCCTTCCAGCAGGATTGTGAACCATTAATAACTACTCCAGCCAGTTATGCACAAACCTTATCATAGCCCCATCTAGGTTGTATTTCCCTAGTTTACTGATAAGAAGGTCATGTGAGACCATATCAAATGTTTTACTAAAGTCTAGGTATACCATGTCCACCGCTTCTCCCTTATCCATAAGACTTGTTATGTTATCAAAGAAAGCTGATTGGTTTGACATGATTTGTCCTTTACAAATCCATGCTGCCTGTTACCTGACACCTTATTATCTTCCAGATATATGCAGATGAATTCCTTAATTGCATGCTCTATTATCTTTTCTGTCACAGAAGTTAAACTGACTGGTCTGTATTTTCCTGGGTTGTTCTTATTTCCTTTTTTATAGATGGGCACTATACTTGCCCCTTTCCAGTCTTCTGGAATCTCTCCTAACTTCCATGATTTTTCAAAGGTGATAGCTAGAGGCTCAGATGCCTCCTCTATCAGCTCCTTGAGTATTCTAGGATGCATTTCATCAGGCCCTGGTGACTTCAAGACATCTAACTTTTCTACGTACTTTTTAACTTGTTCTTTTTTTTATTTTAAACTTCTAAACCTACCCCATTTCCACTAGCATTCACTATGTTAGGCATCCCCTCACCATCAAACTTCTTGGTGAAAACCAAAACAAAGAAGCAATTAAGCACCTCTGCCATTTCCAAGTGTCCTGTTACTGTTTCTCCCTCTTCACTGAGCAATGCGTCTACCCTGCTCTAGGTTTTCCTCTTGCTTCTAATGTTTGTAGAATGTTTTCTTGTTACCCTTTATATCTCCAGCTAGACTGAGCTCGTTTTGTGCCTTTGCCTTTCTAATCTTGCACCTGCATATCTGTGTTGTTTGCTTATATTCATCCTTTGTAATTCGATCTAGTTTTCACTTTTTACATGACTCCTTAAGCCAAGGTGGTCTCTTGCCATACTTTCTATCTTCCTACGCAGCAGGGGAATAGTTTGCTTTTGGGCCCTTAATAATGTCCCTTTGCAAAACTGTCACTTGTCATCAGTTTTTTCCCCTTCTTAGTCTTGCTTCCCATGGGACCTTACCTACCAGCTCTCTGAGGGTATGTCTACACTACAGCGCTAATTCGAACTAAGCTAATTCGAACTAACGCATCCAGACTAAAAAACTAGTTCGAATTAGCGTTTTGCTATTTCGAACTAGCATGTCCACACAGAGTGGACCCTGAACCGGGGTTAAGGATGGCCAGAAGCAGTGCCGGCAGGGCATCAGATGAGGACTTAGAGCGTGGAGCTGCTGGCTCAGGCTAGCCGAGGGCTGTGCTTAAAGGGACCCGACCCCCACCCCGGACAGACAGTTCTCAAGGGTGCCCCACTTGCAAAGCAGTCCTGGCTTGGATTGCCCGGAGTACCCACACTGGGCACATCACAGCACTCGGCCATCAGACCAGTTGCACTTGCCGCAAGCTGCCATCTGGGGAGAGAGGGCAATTGGGGGGCTGCAGGAGAGGTTCCACCCCCAGAAGCCCGCAGAGCCAGCCCAGTCCTCCCCATCGGGGGCTCGTACCCCATTCCTCCCTCCCCTCCTTCCACTTACCCCTCCCTAGCCCCCCTTCCTGATGTACAAAATAAAGGACAATTGTGTTCAAAAATAGAATCTCTCTTTATTGAAGAAAACTGGGGAGACTGGGAAAAGGAGGTGGGAGAGGAGAAGAGAGAGGGTGGGAGAGGGGAGGGCAACTACAATGATGAGGGGTTTGGAACAGGTCCCATATGAAGAGAGGCTAAAGAGACTGGGACTTCTCAGCTTAGAAAAGAGGAGATGGAGGGGGGATAGGATAGAGGTCTATAAAAGCACGAGTGGGGTGGAGAGGGTGCATAAAGAAAAGTTCTTCATTAGTTCCCATAATAGAAGAACTAGAGGACACCAAAGGAAAGAAATTGGTAGCAGGCTTCAAACTAATAAGAGAAAGTTCTTCTTCACAAAGCAAATAGTCAACCTGTGGAACTCCTTGCTGCAGGAGGCTGTGAAGGCTACAACTAGAACAGAGTTTAAAGAGAAGTGAGATCAATTCATGGAGGTTGGGTCCATGGAGTGGTATTAGCCAGGGGGTAGGAGTGGTGTCCCTGCCCGAAGTTTGTGGCAGGCTGGAGAGGAATGGCACGAGACAAATGGCTTGGTCACTGTCTTTGGTCCATCCCCTCCAGGGTTCCTAGGGTTGGCCGCTGTCGGCAGACTGGCTACTGGGCTAGATGGACCTTTGGTCTGACCCAGTACGGCCATTCTAAGCTCAGGGCTCAGGGCCGGGGGTCTCAGTGGACCACCTTGATTTTCATGCAAACCTGCTCCTGGGTGGCCAGGCTGGCAGCTCTCCTGCCCTAGCCGGCCACTTTCCTGTGCCTAGTGTGGAGGTCATGGACGAGGTCCACGATGTCTGCACTGGACCAGGCGGATGCCCGCCTCTTGCGGTCCTGGGCAAGCTCCCGGGAGCCGCCAGCCTGGTCCCGGGAAGAGGGGAAGGGCTGGGGGGCATCGGGTGGCTGGCTCGAGCCGTGCCAGGTGCAGGGTCTGCTGGCTGGGTGCTGGCAGGCTTGTACCTGGCACGGGCATCATAGCCAGCCCGTGCCCCTTTAAGGGGTCCGGGGCCGGGAGGGGGGCAATAGAGTTTCCCTGGTGTTGGCCAGAGTGGCCACCAGGGAAAGCTGGGGAGGGCTAGCCTCCCACTAGTTCGAATTAAGGGGCTACATAGCCCTTAATTCGAACTAGTAAGTTCGAACTAGGCTTAGTCCTCGTACAATGAGGTTTACCTAGTTCGAACTAAGCGCTCTGCTAGTTCGATTCAAATTCGAACTAGCAGAGCGCTAGTGTAGCGCCTATCAAAGTTAATTCGAACTAACGTCCGTTAGTTCAAATTAACTTTGTAGTGTAGACATACCCTGAGTTTACTAAAATCTGCCTTCCTGAAATCCATTGTCTCTATTTTGCTGTTCTCTTCTACCATTCCTTAAAATCATGAACTCTATAATTTCATAATCACTTTCACCCAAGCTGCCTTCCACTTTCAAAATTTCAACCAGTTCCTCCCTATTTGTTAAAATCAAATCTAGAACAGTTTCCCTCCCAGTAACTTTCTCAACCTTCTGAAATATAAAATTGTCTCCAATGCAGTCCAAAAATGTATTAGATAATCTGTGCCCTGCTGTCTTAGTTTCCTAATATATGTCTGGCTAGCTGAAGACACTTCACCACCACCAAATCTTGTGCTTTGGATGATTTTGTTAATTTAAAAAAAGCCTCATCCACCTCTTCTGCTTCTGTTCTGCAATGTGATTTGTCCTTTTCATATTTGTTCATTTTTTTAATTGTATCCTTTGGTATATATGGTTGTGACTACTTTCTTCCACTATTTGATCTGAGGAAGTGGGTCTGGCCCACGAAAGCTCATCATCTAATAAACCATCTTGTTAGTCTTTAAAGTGCTACATTGTCCTGCATTTTGCTTCAACTACCCAAGACTAACACGGCTACATTTCTATCACTACTCTTCTGCATGGGTAAGTGGTCTGAAGGAGACCCCTAGCATGATATCACCCTTGTTTTTTACCCCTTTTTACGTAACCCAGAGACTCTCAACACGTCTCTATCCTCTGTCCATCTTCACCTCAGTCCAAGTGTATTCATTTTTAACATATAAGGCACCATCTCCTTCCTTTTTTCGCTGCCTGTCCTTCCTGAGCAAGCTGTGCCCTTCTATACCAACATTCCAGTGATGTGTATTATCCCACCAAGTCTCTGTGATACCAACGATGTCCTAGTCGTGTTCGTTTATTAGCACTTACAAGTTCTCCCTGCTTATTTCCCATACTCCTTGCATTTGTACACAGGCATCTAAGGTACCGATATGATTTTGCCCCCCAGTTCTACTTTATCCCTCCTTTATCTCTGCTATTACAGCCCATGTTCCCTCCCATTTCTGACCCATCTCCTAGGTCTCCATGTTTTTCATTTACCTCTGGGCTTTGGTCACCTGCCCCTGTCAAACCATGTGTAAGCCACTAATTTCACTGTGACTACTTCCAGAGTAACATACCCCACAGCGTGAGAAAGGGATCCTGAGCAAAATGATAAGAAACGGCATCGACCAACTTAACTCACATGATGTTAGTACTAATCACTAATATCCTGGGTGGTGACAGCCCCTCTTCTAGCTATACATTGCTCATTCGATTTGATGCTTCTCAGGGCAGGGACCACATCGTCCCTCTTTTCCGTAAAATGGCGTGGGCACCATTAACACTATATAGAGTAGTTGTAATCCTTTGCTCTTTGCCATTGGAATCCAGATGCACAACCTCTCTCGCATCCCAGATAAAACTTCTCTGGAGAACTTTACCTACTTGCTCTCGTATTGTCCACATCCCCAAACCCACAGATCTGGCTGTGGATGTTTAGAAGCTGCTTAGGGCTCCAGACTGGATTAACAGGGTGGTTAAACACTGGGATAAACTGCCTAGGGGGCTGCAGAACTTCCATCACTGGAGATATTTAAGAGCAGGTCTGATAGACACCTGTCAGGGACGATCTAGACGGTGCTTGGTCCTGCTGTGAGGGCAGGGGACTGGGCATGATGACCTCTCGAGGTCCCTCCCAGTCCTAGTATGATTCTATGAACAGAGGTTTCTGCAGGTGAGGACTGTGAAGCACCATCTGGGTTGTGGAAAGGGACCCGAGACTGAACTGCAGGAGAGGCTATTGGACAGAGATGAGGTGGACCAGAGCTGTGCTAGGAGATGAGGACTGGAGGAGAAAGGTGGATTGCAGGTCAGAATCGAGGTGCTATGTCTGAGCTGTGCAGAGAGACCCAGGCTGGAAGAGCAGAGAGGCTGGGAGCAGAGGAACAGCCCCAGAGTTGTGTTGGGAACCCAAAAGTAGAGCATTAAGGGGTGCTGCAGGCAGAGACTATGGAGCTGTATCTGGTTTAGTTTCCAGGAGTACACTGTGCGTCTGCACACCAGCCAGACGGGACACCATAGGGATGGAGGCAAGAGCTGAGTCCCCAGCTCCATGTAACGAGGATTTTGGGGGTACTGCAGACAGGAAATCCCAGGCTGCTCCTTAGGACCCATGCAGTGACACACGCGGGCTTTTGGTCCCCAACAGAGCTGGGATTTGGCTAGAAAGCTATAAGGAGCTGGGCTGGAACACTACCTGCACTGGATCACCTGGGCCGAGAGGAGAACCACCCCCCCCCTGACACACAGAGACTGTTATTCTGCAGTGCCATGGCAGCAGCATCCCTCCTGTCAGGCTCATCAGTCTTGACAAGTATTCAGCAGTTTCCAAGAAAGGATTAGAAAAAGCCAGGCTCAGCACAGGCCATCTCAGTGGATTGCAGTGCACTGTGCGCAGGCATATAGACACTCTACAGGCATCTCTGCCCTCATCAGGCTCCATGGGCATGGGCAAAGCCTAACACAGTATCTTGCTACATCCCTGTGAGTCAAATACAGCCAGAGAACCTGTACCTAGATGGTGAAGCCAAGGCACATGTAGGTGAAGGGATGTGACTAAGTTTGTTCAATGAGTCAATGGCTGGCAGTAGTAACAGCAGTCTTGACTCTTAGTCCCTTTGCTTTCCCTACTAGGTCATACTTCCCTCCAAGCATATAAAGTGGAACTTCTGTGGATACACGATTAAATCTTCACCTCAAATATGTCTGCACAGGCACATACGTACTTGTGTGCATCTCCCCTCCTTCTTTTCTTGAAAAATGGAAAACATTTTTGGCAAAAAATTCCCAGACCACAGGCTGTAAAGAGGACCCGTTTGTTTTAAAATTTTCATGAACATTTATTATACATTTTTTAATTGTTGGCTACTTGTCTTCCCAATTTGTCTTTTCTTCCTTTTTTGCCCTTTTTGCTATCGAAAAGGGGTCAGGGGAAAAGAGGAAGATGGGGGACGGATGAGTACATTTTTTAGTTTTCAAATGTAATCAATTTAATGGAAAATTGACGAAAAGAGCCATTTTTCAACAAATACATTTTTAATTTCAGAAGTTTTAACCAGAGAATTCTTGCCAGTCCATCACATTTGAACCTTGGTTACACAGAACACAGCAAAAGGGGCTATAAAGGTGTGTTACCACTGAACTCAAAATGCTTCTATTAAGTATCATTATTGCCATTTTAAAGTTTGGGAAAACGTAGGCACATGGCAATTGCGTAACCTACCCAAAGTCACACAATGAGACGATATCTAAAACAGGAATAGATCCAGAGCTCCCAACTCACATGCCTTGTGCTGTGATGACTAGGATAGAAAAGATGAATTTGGAACTTCAGTTAATCCCGGTCTCTTATGAGAAGACAAAGGGGACATTCAATGAAATTGAAAGGTGACAAATTCAAAACTGATCATTGGAAACACATGCTCATACATTAAACTATTAGCTTGTGGAATCCCCTTGCCACAGGATATCACCAAGCTCAAGAATTTAGAAGGATTAAAAAACGATTAGTTGTGCATATGGATAAGATGACTATCCATATTTATAAACATTTTTAAAACAACAGGAGTGTTAGGAGAGATATCAACTCTTAAGCTTCAGGGCTTAAGCCAACTAACAGGGTCAGGAAGGAACTTTCCCAGGGGCCAGGATATCCCATAAACTAGCACTGTTGGGTTTCTTGTACCTTCATCAGAAGCAGCTGGTATTGGCCTCTTTTGGAGACTCCATGCTAGATTATACACACCACCTCCTCTCACCCAGTCCGGAAGACTGCTAGCTGAAGAGTTTGCAAATCCCCATTTATCTTTCCTTTTTCCCTAATGCTTTCCTTTGTTCTGATTAGCTAGAGCTGCCCCCGCATGATTCTCTAAGGCGAGGGTGAAGAAGTGTGAGCACTCCATGGGTGAAAAGCCCCAGGAGAAATCCCCCAGCCAAAACAGTCCTAAGCAGTGTGGCCTAGAACTATTAGTTTCACTGTGCTCTGTGTTTCAGACAGGGATGCGAATGGATAACCAGTTAACCAGTTACACAGTAAGCATCACCTTTATCGAGTGATACTTCCTGGTAATCTGGTTAACCAGGGCCGGGGAGCAATTCTAGTTTCAAAGTCGTCTTTAGAATCTACTAGAAGATCGACCCGGTGTTGCCTGGGTCCACAACTCAATTTTTGTTTTTTGGAAGATGTCCGTGAATCATTACTCTGGGGGCTGGGGAGGAGCGGTTCAGTCTGCAGGTTGTCCAGGGCGAGAGGACTACCCCAGCCCTCTGTCACCGCAGCAGCTCGGGGCCAGGGGAGAAGTGTCTCTCCATGGCTGATGACGTTCCAGTGGGCGCCACAGGGGGAGGAGGGCATTTGCATCCCACTGGGGCAGGTCCGGGTTCTTCTGCACTCCACACCCCTCGCTCCCTGGCAAAGGGGAACAGCCAGCAATGTTCCCATAAGAACGTGGGGTGTGGAGGGGAGCATGAGCCCCTAACTTCTCCAAAGGGCACTTTGGGGTGTGTGGCTCAGGGATGAGGCAGTCCTGTGGGGCTTCACTTGCCTGGTGATTTTGTCTCTTTTCTGTATGGTTTTATAAGAAGCAATCCCATTTCAGACACAGAGAGACAGACGCACAGACAAACTCTGAAACATATAGTAGATGGCTGTACCTTTCTCCACCACTTCTCCCTGCTGCCCCAATGGGGTTATAGCTGTCCCGATCCCCACCCTTGCTGCCCCCATGTGGTCATTACACATTACCCCTACTAGCTGAGCCCCCCCTTTCCATTTTATGAGAAACAATCTCATTCCAGGCACATCCCGTTGTCCTGGCACAACCAAACCCTGACCGTGCTTTAAGTTACAATAGGAGGAAGCTGCATAACAAATGTGGTTGTCCTAGCTCCTACCTTTTATGAGGAGTTCTTGAACAAACAGGCGGGCAGACAGAATCTCTCAAATATATCGCAGATAAGGGCTGATGACTGAGTATTAATTTGGTAATATGAGACTAACTCATTGTTTTGACAGCTATTGGCCTTTCTTTCTGGTTTAGAGTAAGTAACAATAACATTTTACCTTTGGGAATATTTTTCTTGCTTTTAGCTGAGTTTATTTCATGAGTTTTAATTACATTTATAAATTGATACCAAGACACATTTCTTGCATTAAGCAAGTAGCTCAAAAGTCCTAAGAAGACCTGGGTAGATATCAACCAGACAAGATAAAACCCTGACCAACTTCCCCCAATTAGCCTTTGGTTCTCACAACTGTTGCATTCACTTGGAGGGTGGGGGAAATGGATGGAGCAGCGAACTGGTACTCAAGAGACCTAGACTCTATTCCTTGCTTTGCTACTGGTTCACTGATGACCTTGGGCAAGTCTCTTCAGCTCCGTGCCTCAGTTTCCTCATCTCTAAAATGGTGCTTTGTAGCGTGCAGGGCTGAAAAGCGCAATTGGCATTGTACAGATTTACCCACGTCAGGATCATTGCTGGTACCTTGTCTTCTATTATTGAGACAGACCTCCCGCTATGAGCCAGCCCCTAAAAACTTGGGCTACGTCCACACAGCAAGCTTCTTGCGCAAGAACCATTTTGCACAAGAGCACGTTCACACGGCCATGTGCTTTTGTGCAAGAGCATCCATGGCAGTGTGGACGCTCTCTTGCACAAGAAAGCTCTGATGGCCATTTTAGCCATAGGAGTTTCTTGCACAAGAAACCCCTGCTGCCCGTCCACACTTCCTTCTTGCGCAAGAGGGCTTATTCCTGTGGGGAGAGGAATAACTCTTGCACAAGAAGCTCTCTGTTCTGACACTTTACTGTAAATTTACTTGCGCAAGAACGCGCGTGCAGTGTAGACGCTCCGCAAGGGTTTGTGCAAGAACGGCTCTTCTTGCACCAGAAGCCGGCAGTGTAGACGTAGCCTTTCTGTGCCTTCCCCTGGGAGACAAGCCTTGCACGGACCCCACAAAGCAGGAGACATATGGAGAGTAAACCAAACAGTGAGCCAACAACCCGCTGCTGGCTGAAGCGTGCTGCTGGCACGGCGGGGCCAGAGGTGCTTGGGCCTCCCCTCTGTCACAATGCCAGGGCTTCAGCAAGTCACCAATGGGGAATAGGACAGGGCCATGGAGGAACAGGGGGGGCAACAGCCTTTCCCCAGCCTCCCCAAGTAAAGAAGCAGCATTGAGTTCTCTGTCTCCCCCCACTGTGAGCAAAATAGGGTTCCAGACTCGTCAGCAGAGCCAAAGGCAGCCCCCAGGAGATCCCAGGAGTCCCCGCCCACCCGAACGACATGGGGACTAAGAGCCGATCAACAGGAGACGAGAGCTGCACCCAAAGCTCCACGGTCCCCAGGTTTTATCGTCTCCCAGATGGTTCCGCATTATTCTCTCAGTTATGAATGTGGAGCTGAAATTCCTCACCTCCCACGCAGCCCTGCCATTTGACTCGATGGCTGGGAGAGGCAGAGAAACTCTGCAACAATCAATCGGAGCCATTTGAACCTCTCCCCGACACGCCTTTCCCTCCCGCGAACATCAGCTGGAAGACATCCTGCTCGCTCCGCGCGCGAGCCCCTGCTTCCGAGGGGTCAGCACTTATTTTTAATTATTGAACCCAGACGGAAAAGAAGAAGTCCTGCTCTAGTTTAAATATTAATAACCGGATTCAAATACAACCTTTAAACAGGAAAAAGAATGAAACTTTGCAGCACTTTGACTGTAACCTGAGAATAGTGAGAAACCTGCCTCGTTCCTACTGGGAGCAGGCGACAGACAGAGGAACCGGAGAGGCGGCCCAGGTTCACAGCACCTGGCATTTATCTAGTCACTGTGTCTTCATCCTAAAAAATCCCAGAGCTGGGTTACAGACCTTGGCTAAGGATTTTCCAAAAGAAGCCAGCGACGGTGGGTGGCGAACCTGGGACCCCTTCGAAGAGGCCTTATTTTTCAAAGACTCAGCAGTCTGAAAAGGATGCCACGTTGGGCACTGAAAAACTGAAGCATCCAAAAAGTCAAGTCCCTTTTGAAAGTGTTGGGCAGAACCACTGAAATGTGGCTGCTCCCAAGCGACAAGCTGGAGAGTTGTTAATAACACACCCAGTGGCTCAGGGCAGGAAGCAAAGAGGAAGGTGAAAAGGACAGGTGGGATTCTAAAAGGGTATGTCTACACTTGCACCCTCGGTCGAGAGAGGGATGCAAATGCCGCTGAGCGAAATTGCAAATGAAGCGCGGATTTGAATTTCCCGTGCTTCCTTTGCATAGGCGCATTATGACGCTATTTCGAAATAACAAATGCTGTGTAGACGCGGTTATTTCCAAAGAAAACCCTCCTTCTGAAATAGCCCTTGTTCCTCCTACAATGAGGTTTACCAGTTATTTCGGAAGAAGGGTTTTCTTTCGAAATAACCGTGTCTACACAGCGTTTGTTATTTCAAAATAGCGCCACAACGCGCCTATGCAAATGAAGCACGGGAAATTCAAATCCGCGCTTCATTTGCAATTTCGCTCAGCTGCATTTGCATCCCTCTCTCAAAAGAGGGTGCAAGTGTAGACATGCCCGAAGGCAGGAGATCCCCAAAATGAGCATACTGCCAATCTGTGCCCAGCAACTGCAACCCTTGGGTTAAAACCGCCACATCCTGCTCATGCAGCTGTAGCCGCGGGGTCCTGCATGGTCCCCGTGTCTGAGCAACGCCAACTCCTGCATCAAAGCGCCTCCTGTTGCCGTGCTAGGGGCACAGTACCAGCACCACTTCAGCACTGAGTCACAAACCCCAATTCTGGCGCTCTGGCCGGCCCTGAAGCCAGAAGAACAGCGACCTACCCAACAAGCTGGTGGGCACCAGCCAGAGCAGATCCCTGGCTCCTCCTCCTGTTGGCTGGGTTCTTTAGAGGTCTGGCTGAGTTTCCAAGCTCTGCTCAGTCTGGGGAGAGAGGAAGGAGGGAGAGAACCAGGAAGTGACATTACACTGTCGTGTAATGTGCCTGTTGATTTGAGATGTGTCATAATTACTCCCTGTTACAATACTCTTACACCAACCCCTACAAAACCTTGCAATCCCGGCTCTCCAAAGGCTCTTCTTAGTCCTGCTCCTTCATACAACCCGCAGGATTTGATCTCCACCGTTAGCATTTGTCACACGGCTCTGACACTGTCTCCTTCCATGGCCCTGGGCAAATCACTTGTCTTCCTTAAGTCTCATCTCAGATTATGAAACAAAAAACAGGACTATGTAGCACTTTAAAGACTAACAAGATGGTTTATTAGGTGATGAGCTTTCGTGGGCCAGATCCACTTCCTCAGATCAAATAGTGGAAGAAAATAGTCACAACCATATTTACCAAAGGATACAATTAAAAAAATAAACACATATGAAAAGGACAAATCAAATTTCAGAACAGAAGGGGGATGGGGGAGGGGAAGGTAAATGTCACATTTATCACTTCTAATACCATTAGCTCACAGACATTTACCTCCCCCCCATCCCCCTTCTGTTCTGAAATTTGATTTGTCCTTTTCATATGTGTTCATGTTTTTAATTGTATCGTTTGGTATATACGGTTGTGACAATTTTCTTCCACTATTTGATCTGAGGAAGTGGGTCTGGCCCACGAAAGCTCATCACCTAATAAACCATCTTGTTAGTCTTTAAAGTGCTACATTGTCCTGTTTTTTGTTTCAGGGGCACCAGACTAACACAGCTACATTTCTATCACTCATCTCAGATTATGGTATACAAGTACCGTCTCAGGGACCAAACACTGGCTACCAAGGGGCTCTTTAATCTAGATTGAAAAGACGTAAGAACAACAAAAGACTGGAATTTAAAGCCAAATGAGTTGAGATTAGAAACAGGGTAACCACTTCTAACAGTGAGGGTGGTTAAAAACTGGAACAAACTATGAAGGGAAGTGGTGAATTTTCCATCCATTGATATTTTCAGAACAAGAACCAATGTCTTTCAAAAAAGTGCCTTTTAGCCAAACACAATTATCGGATTCAATTCCGGGGTTACTAGATGAAATTCTATGGCCTCTGATATACAGAGGGTAGGTCAGACTGAAATTTTATAAGGTTCCTTTCTGTCCTTCAAGTCTATGAATCTGGAAAATGAAGACATCAATTAGCTACTTTGTGGACCAGGATTGCGAGGCTCAAACAGTGAGCCAAATTCAGCAGTGGTGCAGATACTAGCACAAACCTGCCCTGAAATGGAAGTCAGTGACAGAACAGTGCGATTTGTACCCATCTGGCATTTGCAACAGAGACGCACGATGCGGGTAATTTACCCAAACTGATACTGACTAAGAACCAAGCCCGGCCCTGATGCACAACGGGCAGCTCTGACCTTTGGGTCCAGGGTTCTCTCTAGGCTTCTGTCCAGGAGGACAAAGAAAGGGGGAGCCCAAGAGAAGGCTACACACAGAGTTACGTGAACATGCCCGCTGTCTGAGCTGTGAATGCCAGTGAGCGCACACACCATGCAGCATCCAACCCAGCAGCAGCATAAGCTCTAACCTGAAGCATGACAACGCATCTGTCCCTGCTCATGGCTATACAAATCCATTTGCTGTACTCAGCCATGGCTCCCGTCTCCAGCAACACCCTTTCCACATGAAGCATGCAAAGCCCACCCAGTTCTTAAGCTCAGAGGCAGACGGAGTGATGGGAGATGGTCACACAGGACTAGGCGAGCGTTTGAGGAGCCAAGGGCATACCATTCGGGAGGAACATCACTCAAACACATCAGTGAGAGACAGACAGGCAGAGCATCTGCCAAATGCTAACGGTGGAGATCAAATCCTGCGGGTTGTATGAGGGAGCAGGACTAAGAAGAGCCTTTGGAGAGCCGGGATTGCAAGGTTTTGTAGGGGTTGGTGTAAGAGTATTGTAACAGGGAGTAATTATGACACATCTCAAATCTACAGGCACATTACACTACAATGATTATGGGTGTCACCATCCTAGCATGGCTCAGGTAGGCAGGTAACAAATGCCACTTAAGTTACTTCTCCATCCCTAAGATATCCGTAACGTCAGGGTAGGAGACAGAACAAGCCCTGCAATGCTCCCTTCACAGCTTGCAGCGAACACAGGCTTCCCCGTGTGCAGACCTGACCCTCCTTGAGTAGAAAAACCATGTTCCCTCTACCTCCCCCCCATTCATGTGCAGAATAAATTTTGTTACGTGCACCAAAGCTTGGGCAGATGTGCACCACCAGTAGAAACTCATTCTGCTGGCTGTATGTACTCTGCTAGTAAGCTGGGTGGCATTTGAATCTCTTCTGGGTGACCACCCAAGTGCTCACCTTGCAGGGAACAATGGAGAGAAGCCAGACTTGTGGGTCAGAACCAGACTCAGATATAAAGTATATGAGGTGCTGCTGGTGGGGAAAGAGACACAACAGCCTGGAGAGCCCCGGACTGACCATTCTGACTTCAGCCAAAACGTAAATGGAGCAGACCATGGTTCTCAGTGGAGGGTTTGTGATGCCCCTTTGGTGGGATGACAGCAGGTTCCAGTGCATCCCAACCACACCCCCTTTCTTTATGGCTCAGTGGAAGGGAAGATCCCAAATCTTCTGCTGTGACCGTCACAAAACAGGAAAGACAGAGAAGCCCTTGGTTAGACAAACCAGGGAAGATGAGTTCCCACTCAGCATGGCTGGAAGAGGGAAAAGTGCAGGGTCTAACATACCAAGTTCCAGAAAGAGAAGAGACCCACTAGTTAATAACAATGAATATATCACACAGCACTTTTAAACCTGGATCTCAAAGTGCTTTGCAGATGCCTCTTTCCCATTTCACAGATGAGGAAACTGAGTCAGACATTTACCCAAAGTTACTCAGCAAAGAGTCAGGGATAGAATCCAGTTCTCAGAGCCCCAGTTTAGTGCACTGCCCACTAGGCAACACGGCCTCCCATAGTAGTCAGCTGGCAAGAGTACACTTCTGGATAATGCACCTCATTGAACAATACTAAACCTGTGTGGGCTATTTTTTAAATCTAAGTATTTCTCTTTGCTGTCCTCACTGCAGATGTTCCTATAAGCGACTGAACTTTAAAAGCAAAACAAAGCATCCTAAGCCAGTGTTTCTCAACCAGTGGTATAAGGGTGCTCGAGAGAAGTCTGGGGGGTATGTCAGCACAACTGAAATTTGGAGAAAAATGAATTTTTGTTTTAAGTTTTACAGTGCTTTATTATTTTTGTGTTTTTTACACCCAAAAATTTCATCGCCCGCCCGGCTACGGTTAAGTTGTTTAAATAAATGCATTGCAATGGTAGAAAAAAATGGCGTGCATCTGAAAACTGTAAGTACTGGGAGTACTTATATATATTTTTTAAAGGGGTACTTTATAAAAAACGGTTGAGAAACACTGGCCTCAGCTATTTATCTGAATTCAGAACAAGCCCCAGCACAAGAGGCAGCTAGGAGCAGAGAGAGAGTCATGGTCCTCTCCTGGCATGATCAGAAGTTCTCTCAAGCTCCAGGCTGCAAAAGGAGATTTTCTTTTAGCTCAAGCGGCAGGGGCAGGAGTTTTTGGAAAAGAAGGTTCCTCGTGCCATCCTTGCTGCTGTGATGACGTCCTTCCAGCCAACGGTGCCTAATGTGCACCACAGAGACAGCCATAAAATCCGCCCCCCCCATAACCTGCAGATTTATTTCAATATTCCGCAAAAGCTAATCCCCTCAAGTCCTGTATTTTAAAAAGGATTGTCTTCCACCTGTTCTGGATACGCCGCCTTTTCAGTGAAGAGGGCGCCAGGCAAGGAGATGGAAGGCTGAGGTTTGAGCAAATGGCTTCCCTCACTCTGGGCCTCAGTTTCTCCACCTCTAAACAGTACTGGCAGCTTTGGGAAGTGCTATGAAATCCACAGGGAAAAGCCCCACATGTGATGCATTGGCAGTCCGGGAGCACATATGCAACCCACGCACCTGCTGGGTGTGGTGCACTGTCCAGTCTCATGGCCTTGAGGCCACTTACAGAGAGAATAATGAGTCCGCTCTGCAGCCTTGGCTAACAGCCAGCTGGCTTTTAGTTCATGCAATGGGGGGGCGGGGGGTGGGCTGCTGATCTACAGAAAAATCAGTCGGGTAGGAGGCAGCAGGGCTAGAGTGCCAACATGGGTGAGGAGCCCTGAGCCCCAGGGGCCAGATCCCGACAAGCTGAGGACTGCATCTGGCCCCTGGGCCTTAGGGTCAACACACGTTCAAATCTCCAGAGGTCCCAGGTTCAATGCAGCCTGCCGATGACCGAAGTCTGTTGACATTACAAACACATCCCGTACCCAATTCCGAACCGCCCCTCTTAGCCCTCAGAATGGGATCCCAGCTCTGGCTTGCCGCACCGTGTGCAATTCCCACCTAACAGGAATGACTCAGTCTGTACCATACGTTATTAACTGCAGCAGACGGTGTCTCTTCCTATTAGGGCGCCGCTGTGCGAACAGCCCGGGTGAGACAGAAAGGACTGCCAGGCGAAGCGTGGGGCGAGCGGGGCATGTGCGGCAGAGATGAAAAATAATGTTGGCAGCGTTATTAAAAGATAAATTGGAGGGGGAAGAGGGGCTGAAGGCATTAAACTATTGTAACAAATCGGTTGTCACCTAGGGCTTCACGGCTGTCAGTACACCGCACGCGGTGGACAGGGCCACAGCAAACTCTGATCCGCCCACTGCCAAAGCTACAGCACCGCCAACCACCTGAAGGCCCCGAGAATCCCCATCAGCTGCTCACCGTGTAGACCCTGCTGCATCCAGCAGAAGGTGATGACATGCACACAGCAGCTCATTACAGTGCTCTGGCCATAGCAGCCACAATAGCCGATGGGCAATGCGAACTAATTGAGCCTGCTGTCATCCATCCGACTGGCCTTCTGCTTTCATCTGATGTGTAGAAAGGCACCTGTATTGTGCTTTTTCCTTCTCTCTGAGAAGGGTCTTCGGGGCTGGCGGCAGAAGGTGCTGTATCCACAGGGCCCCGGAAATCTCCTTCCCAGGGTTGCAGAGCATTTGGCCCTGATGGATCATTATTCTCGGATATTGCGGCCTGACATCCCTCCCCCCAAACCATCCCACCTTCCTTAGCGAGGCAGCTGCTGCTTGCGCACGAAGGAATTGGAAATGAAGGGAAATAGGGGTGAGAACACCTCGAGTTAGCAGACCCCAGAGTCACCTCCCAGTCACTCAGGCGTGGCAATTGGAATTACCATCAGAACTGCCCTGGAGATGCTTGTGTGACGGAAGAGGGCATCCCTAGCACCTAGCACAGAACCACAGAAACGTCGAGCCGGAAGAGACCTCGAAAGGTCATCAAGTCCACCCGCAGGGCTCAGGCGGGGCCACGGAAAACTAGAGTATCTTTGGCAGGTGTTTGTCCAACCTGTTCTTCAAAACCTCCAATGATGGAAGCCTGACTACACTTTGAGTTGGAAAGAGTTTCCTGATAACTAACCCAAATCTCCCTGTGACGGCGCGTCGGGGTTTTCCCGTCTCCTGCACCCCTGTAATGGCACGAACAGACTCCACCAGCCAGTAGAACAGAGGGAGTTTATTGCTTCTCCAGGATACAGCCCAGCACAGATGGAATCTGGTTCCAGGGCAGGCCCAGGATGCCTCAGCCCCCCTTGAGATGGGGGAGACTGGGCCCCTAAATTCCAGCCCCTTTCCCTAGGCTGCTTCCTCCATGATACCAGACAGAAACTAACTCACTTCCAGCCCTGCCCCCAGCCAGGGGCCACATTCCACCTTCCTTTGTTTCTCTCCCTGGGGGGTAGCGGGTCGGACAGGTTGCGAGACCCTTGCCTAGTGACTCATCCCCTGTCCTGCTGGGCCGTGCTACAGACAGCAGCCAGTGGGGGTCACCCACTGCCCCGCATAGCAACCAGCAAGGTACCCCCACTACGTCACACTCCCTTCCTGCAAATTACACCGGTGACCTTTTGTCCTATCTTCAGTGGACATGGAGAACAATTGATCCCCTTCTTCAGAACAGCATTTCACGTATTTCAGGATTGTCATTTTCAATTCCGATCCTCTCCTCCACTTGCACGTCACAGAATCCTAGAATCCTAGGGCAGACGGAGACCTCAGGAGGCATCGAGTCCAGCCCCCTGCCCTAAGCAGGACCAACCCCACCTCCCAGCCAGGGTTCTGTCAAGCTGAGACACTTGCAACCCCTCCCAGCTTGCTGCGTCCACAAATTCCAAAAGCATCTTCTCCACTTCACGAGCCAAGTCATTAATGAACATATTGACTAACAGTGGACCCACAACAGATTCCTGTGGGTGTCCACAGTCTCCACATTTTCCCAGTATGACAGAAAACCATTGATAACGACTCTGAGTAGTCTTTCAACCAGCTGTCCAGCCACCTTATAATTTCCTTTAGACTGCATTTCCCTAATTTGCTAAAAAGGTCATGTGGTACTGTGTTAAAAGCCTACATCTGTGGGGCTCTAAACTTTGGCTCTCTATTCTTCTCTGCAAGAATCTGCCCAAAATGGTGGATTTTCTGTACCTTGATCTCTTTTAATCAAGATTTGAGGGCTTCAGTAACTCAGCCACAGGTAGAGGCCTATTACAAGACTGGGAGGGTAGCCCATGACGTGCCAGTGATCAGACTAGGTAGTCATGATGGTCCCTTCCGGCCTTAATCTAATGAGTCTAATGAAATGTGCTGCATGTTCAGCTACACGTGGAAAAGCCTGAAATGATCCGATCCACAAGAATACAGACATTTCAAAGAAAAGTGGAAAATAGTTGAAAGAATCATGCATTGCAAGTTACTTCCCTAGCTCTCGTTTCTATAACCCTCTGTACGTCTCTTGATATCACATCACACAACACTGAAGTGTAGCCACTTATGGGAAAGGGAGCACAACAGTTTTGGACAAGAACGGAAGAAGAATCCTGTATCCCGTTGAATCTGCAAGGGGAATATGGAAAGGCATGTCCCTGGAATTTAGCCAGAGGGTCCTTACCAACAGCTTCACACGCACGTGCCAAGTCTCAGACAAAGACATGGTCAGTACCGTGGGTTTTACATCTCATCCAAAGGAGCGGTGCCTCCATCAGTCTCTATCATCATGCCCGGTATAGTCTCAATATGGATTCCAGGAGCAGCGGGCCATCTGCAATCACCAAATTCACTCCACTTTTGGCTTGTTTTTCTGGCCAGGTCTGCCCCGCCTCTCTATCCACAGAGGCTCAGTCCACTGGGCCCCCCGCTTCTAAGAACGTTCACATCTCCCCTCTACCCTTTGGATGTACCCCTCCAACTCTTGACAGGCCAACATGGGTTCCTGGCTTTGAATCCAGCCTGGACTAAAGTTCCTGCTGTAAAGACACACTTCCCCTGCCTGGCCTGGAAGGCAAACCGCACCGCATTTCTCCCCTGGTTTCATCCCACCGGTGGGTTTTATGGCTTCATTAGGTGAGGGATGTGAGTTAATAACCCTGTGAGACCTCCTCCTTATCATCTGGTTAATGTACCTCGCTATCTGCGACAGTGCAGCTTCACTCCCTGCTTGTACACTCCACAAACTCCAGCCCGCCTCCCGGGTTTTCAATTACAGCTCCCTGCACTCTGGGGTGGAGGGATCACAGACCGGGCAGAACAGGAGGGAACCGATGCAGCAGGAGGAAAGAGAAGAGAAGTGAACTGGATTCCATCAAGCCCTTTGCCCCAAGCCCTCCCAGAGTCACAAGCTGGGAAGGAAACCCACAAGGGGCCACGAGCGCAGGTCTGGTGCAATCCCAATGTGTGGAGTTGCACCTGCTTTCAGCAGTTCAGGGGGTGGAAATATGCAGACTCAGTGTATCCCTCCCTGCCAGCATCTAAAGCAGCTCCAAATCTGCAGAACCCTTTGCAGTGTGCGTCAAGGAAAGCACCACCTTCTACCATGCATCTCGGGGTGGATCTCTTCCCCTGGGGCTGTAGCAGCTCCAGATGTCCCAGGGGGGTGGTTTGCACTTGGGGTAAAGTTGGGGGGGGGGTGTCTGGCCCAGAATGTCGTGTAGGACTCAGGGTCTAATGTCCTTGCCTTGCTCAGACTCCAGCGAGGGGCAAAGGGCATTTTGACCGAAGCTCTCATAGGAAGAGCAACAGCTTCAAGCAGTGCCAACTCCCTCTCCTCCAGGCCAGCACTGCAATGCAGTCAGCCGTGGCTGGGCCCAGTTTCTGCTGGTGCACCAAGAAAAGGTTCAAATGGGGGGAGGGGAGATCCACCCGATCCTTCCGACCAGCACATCTGGTCTCGCTGCCACTGCTGCTATTTTTTGCTGTACCACCTCTGAGAGCCCTTTAGATGGAAAATCTTCCTCTGTCCCCGCACTGGGCAGGGCAGGAACATTCCCTGTGCTCTGTTTTCAAGGGATCGATGCCCATTTCCTCCCCATTCCATTTCCAGAGCAACTGGATTCTCCCTGCATCTGCACATCCAGCAGCTAGAGTCTGGCTTCTCCCAGGGTCATTGATGCTGGGATAAATACATGCATGTCTGTTTCTTTTGCACACTGGAGGCTGTAGATGGGGAAAGAGCGCAAATGAGAAAGCAAAGAATTTAGCTGGACTATTTCGGAGCCATCCTGATATTTATAGCCAGGCCCAGGGCGAGGTACCCTAGGCGCACAGTCCGATGTCACTTTGTGTTTCCCTACAGCAGGCTGCAGAGGGCTGCTTGGAGCCAGAGTTACCATTACAGCTTGCTCAGCCCCTCCACAGCTGCACACGCACGATCACAGGCACACGCACTCACAGCTGTGTGCACAAATTCTTCTCTCCTGCCTCGCTCAAATGCACTTACACAATCAGCGTGCGGGAAAACTAGAGCTGCACTGATTAGACGGGATCACGGTTCCCATCGAAGGAGGGACGTTCAGACGATTAACTGGTTAAATGCTTGTGCTTCACCAGTTGGTTTAACCTAGGGCCTGGCCCCTCTGTGGCCTGGGGGCCCACTACAACTGTGGGCACCCACCAGCCCCTCTGCAGCTGGGGCTGCTGTAGCCCGGCATGGCTGGCCGCTGCCGGAGCAAGGGCTGGTTAACCAGCAAATGTACTGGTAAGCCTCATGCTTATTGGTATGCTTACCGGTCAACCGTTTAACGTCCCAGCATTGAAGGCAATAGGAGTTTTGCCTCTGACTTTACTGAAAGCTGGATTAGACCCTGAACTGTGCTGGTTTTATGTTATCATAATGCTGCAAATGTTGTAAACCCTCTGAGCGTAAGACAAATCCTGCAGTAGGCATCCAAATCTCCCCAGATTCCTACTTAGCTCTTTGCATCTATCCATTCATGAAATCCAGACCAGACCCTCTCAGTCCTGCCTTTGGCCATTTCCAAGCTGAGAGAAGGTGAATGAAACAGGGTGGGTGAAGCTTTTTCCTTCCCTGAACTAACCCACTTCTCTGTCAGGTACCAGTCCAGGGAGCAGAGGAAGAAACTAGGCTGCTTGCAGAGATGCTTAAGAACTAACATCCTGTAGAATGACTGAGGTCAGGCCAGGGGGGTGAGACTCATGTAACTAAGGGTAACAGTTATGCAAATCAGTATACAATTGTACAGTAATGAAATGGTTGGTGCAGGGGACAGGGGGAAGGAGAGGTTCTGTTCCTCACTCAAGTCATGGCACTCTCTATGCCTCAGTGTCCTACCTTTAAAATGGGGATAATAATAGTAATTATCCACCTGGGGAGGCTACATTAATGCCTGGTGAAAGGCTCCTAAGGACAGTAAAGGATTATTGCAACCCGGCTCTGTATGTAAGGCTGTAGGGGCCGGGTGCTGAGGACAGGACTTTAAACTCCAGTTTCCATACTTCACTGAATAGAGAACCAGCTGCTGGTATTTCAGAGAAGGGATGACAGAGCTTAAGGGGTAACAAGAGCAGGGAATTTTTATGTGGGACTTGTGGGCCCTGTAACAGCCCAGGGTTGAAGCAGGATTATTCTCAATTAAAATTTGAAGCAGTGCATTCCGGTGGGGGAACTGATGAGTGCCCAGCCTTTTAAACATTTCTCAATGCTGCTCCCATCAACCCAGCTGCCAAAATGCCCTGGCTTGCTGTTGCCACATTATGCCCTGTAAGTAGGAGAAAATTCCTAGAAATTAACTTTCCCTTCTCTGGTCTCATCCTCAAGTCATGCCAAAGGGACAGCTGCTCCATTTAGCGATAAGAAACCCTCCTGTGCACATGAGAAAGGACGAGTTAAAGCACTTGATTGGGACTCAGCAGACCCGGTCCAATTCCTGGCTCTGCCGTAGATTTCCAGTGTCATTATCAGGAAAGTCACCTCCTCTCCAGGCCTCAGTTAACCATCTGTAAAATGGCACCAATGATGCTTCCTTTTTCTGTCTTGTCTATGAACACTTAAGCTAGTTGATGCAGGCACTGTGTGTATGTACAGCACCTATCACCCTCTTCTCAGCTGCACCTTGATACGCCACAGTAAAACAATTATCATCGCAGACTAGAATAAGAGCTTGGCCTGGGTTAGCGATGGCCAGTTAACCCTTTCCTACTGAAAATCAACCTATCAGCTGTTCTTAACATAAGCACAGCAGCTGAGGAGCCGATCTACCAAAGCTCAAGTCTCACCCGTCTACAGAGGAACTGCCCATAGCCAAGTAGCAGACCTGCTTGCGCAGAGGATTGAACGAGAAACCCAACACCAACAGGCTAGCAGAGCCATTTCCTGGCTCCGGCTCTAACAGCTTTAGTCAACTGGAGCTGCTCTGCAATTTCGCCTTTTATTCCAGTCTGAGACCTAGACTTATTTCCCCCGAGATTTCCAATGTCCCAGGGCTGAGTGAACGGCCAGGCTGTCTCAGCCAGCTGGGTTTATAAGAAGGGTTCTCCTTTGTCTTCTAACCAACACCAAAGTCTGCCCCTTGTCGGGGCGGGGCAGCTTGCGTGTTCTTATGATCCCAGGAGCTATGCTGGCAAGAGCGTAGTGCTCCTGGTAGGTTCAAACAAGCCGGAAAGTCGGGGAGGAGGGAGGAGCCAGACTAAGCATGCACACCAGGACTGGGGGTTTGGCTAAGGGCTCACAACCCTGACCTAGAAAAAGCTTGTTATGGAAACAGCAACAAAGAATCCTTCTCAGCTGTGTGTGACGGCCTTCTAGAGTCACTGACAGTGGCCTGTATGACTGAAGCTGGCCAGAGACAGACACAAGCGGAGGACCTTTGGTGCTGCCCTATACGCCAGTGGACGTGAAGGGCGATGATGATGAAACACCAAAGCGGATTTGACTGTTTCCCCAACCCCCCTGAATCCTGCCTTTGGTGGAGATCGGTACCCGCGGGGAAAGGATAACCACATACGGCCGGTGTGTGCTGAGCATAGCTCCTGCTGGCTGGGGGGTTCCACACAAATATCACAACTGCCCTTCCACCCAGAACTTTGCTCTGGAACCCAGAAGCAGACTGCGTTTGCTCTTTCACTGAGTTGCCACGTGCAGGTGGATTTCGAGTTCTGACCTGCTTCCTCTCCACCCTCCACTTCCACCCTCATTGCCACCCTCATTACCATGAGCTATCCCCCACGGCCTGTGCTACAGAGCACGGGACATCTGGGGAAATGTTCAGAGCAGGTTTGGGAACTGGGAGCTTCCCCTCTTGGAATAGAATCTTAGAACCATAGAGCTGGAAGAGACCTCACGAGTCATCAAGTCCAGCCCCCTGCCCAAGGCAGGACCAATCCCAACTAGGGCCCTGTCAAGCCAAGACTTTAAAAACCTCTAGGGATGGAGATTCCACCCCCTCCCTAGGGAACCCATTCCAGTGCTTCCCCACCCTCCTAGGGAAATAGTTTTTCCTAATATCCAACCTAGACCTCTCCCACTGTAACTTGAGACCATTGCTCCTTGTTCTGCCATCTGTCACTACTGAGAACAGCCTCTCTCCATCCTCTTTGGAACCTCCCTTCAGGAAGTTGAAGGCTGCTCTCAAATCCCCCCTCGCTCTTCTCTTCTGCAGACTAAACAGACCCAACTCCCTCAGCCTCTCCTCATAGGTCATATGCTCCAGCCCCCTAATCATTTTGGTTGCCCTCTGCTGGACCCTCTCCAATGCATCCACATCCTTCCTGTAGTGGGGGGCCCAGAACTGGACACAGTATCCAAATGTAGCCTCACCAGAGCTGAATAAAGGGGAATAATCACTTCTCTGGATCTGCTGGCAATGCTCCTCCTAATGCAGCCCAATCTGCCATTAACCCTCTTGGCTACAAGGGTGCCCTGTTGACTCATATCCAGCTTCTCATCCACTGTAACCCCCAGGGCCTTTTCTGCAGAACTGCTACTTAGCCATTCAGTGGATCTCCAGGGCACAGTGCAGACTCTGCCACCCCCAGCTCACTAGAAAAGGACCACTGACCAGAGAGCTATGGAGCCCTATTTCCCCGCAGCAATTGAGGACCTTAAATACCTCCTGTTTCTCTTTGGGAAGGCTGAAACTGCCTAACCGAGTGCTGACGAAGTCTGCGTTAGCCTGCGTGTGAGCAAGGGACTGGGGTGCAGCAGCTGG
Source organism: Pelodiscus sinensis (assembly GCF_049634645.1). Classification (NCBI taxonomy): domain Eukaryota; kingdom Metazoa; phylum Chordata; order Testudines; family Trionychidae; genus Pelodiscus; species Pelodiscus sinensis. The sequence goes on from NW_027465908.1 coordinate 2,297,820, forward strand.
CAAATTGCTGAAAGACATGCTGGTTCCCAACACCAGCCTTCTCAGGGGTGGAATGTGAAAAGTCTAGAAACCCATCATTAGCAGCGAGGCAGGATGACGCATCTGCAGAAGAGATGGACAGATTCGAGGTCTGCATTTCTTGGCTAGGGAGCTGCAGATCACAGACCAGTCATGCAGGCTACAATGCGCATGTGAGTCTCTATATGCATTAAGTGCCCGTGCAAACACATCCTGGGGTACACTGCAGCGTGTGCATGCATGTTGAACACATGGACAAGTACATATACATGCCACATGGTGCACATCTGAATTTATCTGAGGGGATGCATGTTGCAAAGACATGCATCAAAATGTTTATGCGCATGGATTCGTGTGGGAGGTACATATCACTATGTGCTTGTGAACACACATGGGATTATGTTTGCTTGTATATAAACATTTGGATGAGCAACTCTGACCAATATTTAGTGCCATTCTTATATTTCTCCCAATGGAGGGAAGAAACAAACAAGACAGACTAAATTTGCTGAAGTTATGGGCCAAAGACATCAGAGCTATTTAATGACAACCTGTCAGAATTGCTGATTTTCCATAGACAACTGAATGAATTATTAAATTAACCATGCTGCTCAAAAGACACCATATTAATGGCTTCTGGAAAGCTTGTCCACATACTGAATGTACCAAAAGGATGATGGAGCAGTCTTATCCCTGCCAGGGTCTTACTCCTCCTTGCAGGTTTCATTCAGATTAGGTAAAACGTTATAGAAGGGATTTTTCTACATTTTTTCTTTCCATCCTTCTACAGCATCTTTCAGCTGAGGCTTTCAGATCATTTACAGACATTAAATTAATTCTCCTAATCCCCCTATGAGTGTATCATCATTTCAAATGTGGGGAAACTGAGGCAGACATAAAAAGGTACGTGCACAAGATCACATGGTAAGTCAGTGACACAGCTGGCAATAGAATCCGGGTGCCCTGTCTCTGCCTTTTGTGAGCCACTAGGTAATTGCTTCCTCCACCATCTCATGTTTCTTCCATTTCCTTTCAAAATGGATTGGAAAACCTCGCCCCTGTGAGTGGCTAAGGCAGCTCTCACACAGCCGGCTCTGGGGGCCCCGATTCCTGAGGCTCTCTAGAAGGGGTGCAGGGAGAGCGCACAGCTTCAGGAGAAGTGCTGTGCCTGTGGAATTCCGTGCAATCATTTCGCAGCAAGCTAGACCCCATTGGAGGAAAGATACTCCCCCACTAACCCCAGCATATAGAGACTCTCGAAGCAATACACAGGCCTGTCTGACCAGGGAGTAGAGGAAGTGACACCTCATTAACTGGCACAGAGGCTCATCTGGGTGGCAGCAATGGGCTGTTGTGGATTTAATTGAAACTCCATCGTGCATGTGTGATTCACACCCTGGTGAATGTATTAGAGCATGAAGGATGCACCAGACTGGGCACTAAGCAGCGTGCTGCACTCATGCACGCGCGTGCACACACACAGAGTCCTGCTACTGCAGTTTAGAGCCGCTATCTGTCACTCTAGGCTGAGAACAGGTCTATCCCCTACCCCCGAGGGGTGCAGAAAGCATGGAGGCACTGCAGAGAGGGTGATGGACACAGTGAAGCACGTCGACTTGCAAAGGTTCTGGGGCTCCCAACCTTGGAATGCCTCATCCTGCTCTGGAGGGGGAGAAACTGGGGGAGGGAGAGCAGAGAATAAGCAGATCCCTCCCAAGCTCTGGACCAGACTAACACAGAGCCCCAGGTTCATGTGCCCACGGGAAGCTGTCTTTGCTGAATTCCTCATTACAGAACTTTGTTTAGAGCCCCAATGGCCAGGGTAGGCCCAGTCAAGAATAGGACGAGGACAGCCCACTAGAACCTCACTGGGAAGAAGAAGAATCCCAGGAGCTCGCAGGATTTGCTGGCCTAAATCAAACCATTGGGCTAGCTCATCTGGTACCCTGCCTCCTGCAGCGGCCAATACCTGATGCTTCTCAGATGCCCCTTCCTCTGTCCGGCTGTACAATCCAAGGAAATGAATTGCCCTATTCTGAGGACACTCTGAAGCATGAGATTAGAATCCAGCCTCCTGTATCAGAGCTTGTAAATTAGCCAGCCCCTTTAAAAATCCCAGCTGCTTCTGTGTGAGTAGGCAAATTCCACAGACCGCTGACTGTACACAGTGCAAAGCCGTGTTTGCTGTTAAGGAATGGATATGATTTAGGCTGACTGTTGGAAAAATATTTCTCACAAGTGAGGTCTAGGAACTGGCAGAAGAATCGCCCCTAAGGAAGGGTTGAAATCCCCCTTGATTGGCTCATTTCAAACGTAGGTCGGATAGGATGCACAGAGAATAATCCTGCGTTGGCCAGGACGCAGAATGATTATTAACCTGCCAAAGGAGGGAGCGAAGCACAATGTTACTGCACATGAATTAATGGGGAGAGCAAGGATGCTCTTGTGGTTAACGCACAGAGGGGCAGAGGGGCAGGGAGATTGGGTTCCAGTCCCAGCTCTGTGCCTGTGACACCTGGCGGAAGTTGTTCTGTCTCTCTGTGCCTCAATACCCTCAGGGTGTGTAGCTCCCCTAAGGGACGTAGTCATTAGCGATGGGAAAACACTGTAATGCTACTGCAATGGGGAGAGGGCAAATAGCCAGATCGGAGTGTGGAGATGACAGGGCCCACCCTCCAATTTTAGCTCAAGCAAAATTGCTATTGGCCTAGGACATAGATGCTCTGGGATGTTCATTTCCAGCCTTCCCTTGACAAGGATCGTCCCCCTCTTCGCTGTCCCAGATTTATATTCTGGAAGGCTGAGGCGTGGGAGTTAGGAGACAGTGGGGAGCAAAGACAAGTAACTCATTCAGAGTCTGTTCAAAGATAAACAGCACACGCTAACGGGAAAGGGGACCCAAGGAAGCTCCTATGCTGACCTTTCTGCTCAGAGTGAACACCGTTCCCAGCAGACACACAGCTTTAGAGGGAAGCCCTGCCAGATGCTCTCGCATGGCTGGGGAATCTAGCTTTCTCTGCACTTGCTGCAGATACTCCTTCCTCCCCACACCTGCGGGAACACAAACCCAGCCAGACTAAAGCAGACCTATGCCCCATCTCACCCAGTAGCCTGTCTCCAATAGCAGCCAGCATCAGACAGGAAGATCCTGCAGTTATGAGATAACCAGGCTACTTACCAGCCACTTGCCTGTCCTGGATAATTGGCTTTTTCTGTGTTATTAAATACCCCCATTCAAATGCAAGGCTCCTGCAGCTTTAGCTCCTCCTGACTCCCCAAGCAAATGCCTGGTATTCTGTGAAGGAGAGCTCTGGAGGAAGGGGCAGGGGTGGAGAGAATGCTTTGAGGCCTTTCCCCCCAAAGAAGGGGACTCAGATAGAGGGATGAAGTGTCCAAAAGGGAACGGAGGGAAGGGGGGAGAGGAAGGGAAAGACTTCTGGCAAGTCCACAGGAAAAGAAACCCTGGAATCCAGCCAGGCTCTGGGACTTGATTCATCACCACAGGACAAATGGACAGCGACACAGTGTGAACTTTATATTGTACCTTCTCTGCGCTCCAATTTTAACCTACCAACTGAAGGAGGCTTTGGGAGAGAAACTGGCTTTTGTCCAACTTCTCTGGAGCTGGCAGCGTAGGGGCAGGAATTACAGAGAGCAAGGGCCTTGCAAAAAGTCCAGAAGACAGAACAAATAAAAAAGAGCTCCTCAGAATGCAATACTTGCCCCAGTGTGTCCCTTCAACACCAACTCCTTCCACTTCCTATTGCTGCTTTAGTGCAATTAAAATGGGGATTCACAGGACAGCTGAGAAAAATCTATTTTCTCTTAAAAACCATCCCCTCTGTTTAAAGGGTGAGCTCTCCACAATTCAGATGTGCCTGAAAACCCCCTGTTGATCTCTCTCTCACACATTTTCTCTCCTCTCCCTACAAGGGAGGAGCCTCAGTCATTATGGGAATAGCAGCTCTCCCCCGTTATTGCTACAATTTGTCACAAATAATCCTTGCTTGCACTGCGCCATAAACAGCCCTTTGCATAGTGCGCACGAGACGCGCTCTTTGTCTTTGGAGCCGAGGCTGCAAGCTCTCTGGGACAAACACAAGACAGGGAACAGTACTGAGATAGGGGCAGAGTGTGAGGGGCAGAGTGTGAGGCAGGAGGACAAAGCAGAGTACCAAGGATGTCCCGCCAAAGGAAAAAAGGTTGGACAACTAAACCAGAGCTCACAGTAGCCAGTGGGAGTCTTACCTGGTAATACAGCAATGAGGGTTGTTTGAGAACCAAACCACTGGATCAGGCCTGGAGTGCATAAGAAGTAGGAGATGCTGCCAAGTGCTGGGAATGCTACTACACATGTGCTTTAGGGGACAGGAATGTCACTTCCCATCTTGGTATTGGGCACTTGCATGGGTAGTGGAACGGTGCAAGACCAACTCCATAAGAACGGTGCAAGACCAACTCGAACAGAGAGAGCTGCTTTTTTATTTTTATGGGGTTTTTTTGCCTTGGGAATACATAAGCACAAAGTGACGTCACACTCACCCTCCCAGCCCCCCAGCATGCAGAATCCAAAGGGGAGAGGACCTTTACCAACACCATGGGAGGTCTCATATAGACTCATAGACTTTAAGGTCAGAATGGACCCAGGTTCTGAGAAATGCTGCCCTTGCCCCAAATGTTCCTGCACGACCACCAGTTTACATGCTCTCTTCTTCATGGGGGCTTCCCTTTATTTTAATTATGAATTAAAGGCATCTTCCTTTCTAGTCTGCTTCTCTATACACAGGGCCTGAACCCCCCCCCCCAAAAAAAAAATCAATTGCAAGCCTTCTATTGACTTCTGCAAGCTTTCAGTCAGGCCCTTGAAATGCTATTCTTAGGTCCTAATACGCTCTGCCATCCCCCTTCTGGCAATAAGTGCTCGCTGGACACAGCACATGGCAGGGAATGGATGCACGGACAAAACATGGGCATGGGAGTGGATGCAGCTCATGTCGGCTTTGCCCCCATAGTCTGGTATTATGCAAGCCGGCTCTCATTAAGGTATGGATGATGGGTTGCTGACGACTCCAGTTCACACCACTACCTTGGAAGGTTAGGACATCGACATCGTTTTGTTATACATTTCTAATTTTAGAGGGATTTGTAACGCAAAATCAGAGGGTGAAAAAAGTGCTCTGAGTCACCAGCCTTGGTATGAATTTACCCACATGCATATACAGACACACTCTAGCTCACACACCAATAATCAGGGGTCGAGAAGTGTAAGAGAGGAAAAGAAAATGACAGGCCAACTGCCTTTTCCCACTAGCTCAGGCCCTCCAGTGACTGCTTTGTGGGCCCTCGGTCCATATCAAGGACTAGACCGTTATGGTATAATCGTCTCATGTGCACAGCTAAAGCATTTAACCTTTTCATTGCCAGACTCCCCCCCCCTTTCTCTGTGCTTCCGCACTGCCCCGTGAAAATGGAGCTTCCAGTGGGTCTAAGTGGCATCTGTTTGCAGAATGATCTTGGCGCCTGAATAAACCAGAGCCACTGGGCAGTAGCTTTTACTCATCCCTGTTGAAAACTGGTTGCTATGGAAAGTGCAAGAACTTTTTTCCTCCCAGGATTTTTTCCAACCCTGCCAATGCTTACTCACATAAGTAATCTTTATGCATATGACCCCAGAGTCAAATCTTACCCACCTCACCCATGCCAATGAGTAAAAGAGACTGCTTTCAAGGGCAAAGCAGGCAAGAACTGGCCCGGTCACTTAAAATAACCTACTTGTGTGAGCAAAGGTTAACCACTGTACATTTGTCACATCCTAGCCTCAAATGTAGACAGCACTACTGCATTTACACAAAAGCTAGTGATGCTCACTGCACAGCTACAAGCGATTCTGGATTTCTACAATATGCTGGTAGTCTAGTCTAAGGGATGTTGGACTAAACTCCTATGTTTGTCTTGAAACAATTACAGCAATCAACACCACTTCGGAGTTGCAGAAATCTTACACACCCTGGGAGCTGGGCCCCCAGGATCAATTCCTGTGAACAGGAGTCCCATCGAACTGCATTTGGGGCCGGCATCATATACCCCTTGTTGCTGTAACAATCTCTGCCGGCAAATCGAGCTGGGGGTCCCCTAGACAAACCGTGGCTTTCTGGGGCTTTGGTCCAGCTGGGTTTCATACCCACGCATGCTATGCTCATTCGGAGGCTTCTCCTAGGAAGGCTGGATTGAGTCCCCCCCCTCCATCCCCGCTGCTGGTTCAAGTTGCCCTTTCTGCGCTGCCTGAGATGAAATGCTCCTTCCAGCAGCACGGAGCCGGAAAAGGAGCCACCGAGAGGGGCCCAAAGGGAGAAGACGGCTCTACGTATCCATCACCAGGCGCGCTCCCTTCTCCCACACCCTGGTCCCCAAACACACGGTGGCCCGCAGAGCCCTCGGCAGAGGCGAGCACTGCCCGGTCCCCAAGGCAGAGCGCTCTGAAAGCTTCTCCTTTCAGCCGGTCCACAAGTTGGCTCCCAGCAGAGCCGGCAAGAATGCCGGATCCCCCCCTCCCCCGCATTTCAGAGGAGGAGCCGGATTAAGGGAAGCGGCAAAGGATGCTCCCAGTGCCCCAGCCAGACCCGTGCACAGGGGCTGCGCCCCCTGCTCTCCAAGACACCTCGCCGCGGGTGCGCCAAAAGCGGCGCAGCCCGGCCACGCCGGGGGCTGCTTCTCCGCTTCCCAGCAATGCCCCCCGGCACTCCGGATCCCCGCTGCACCCCCGCAGCCTTGCGCCCACGGTGCCCGAGCCGAGGGCGGCTGGAGGGTCCCCGGGTTTGCGCCCCCGCCCGCTGCCCGCGGCGCACAAAGGGACTGTGCCCAGCCAGGCGGGGGAGTTACCTTATCCCGGCAGCCTCTCTCCATGGCGAGCGGGGAAGCGGCTCCCATTCATCCCTTAATCCTCGGGCACAGAGGCGCGATTGAGAGCGGCTCGTCCCCTGCGCGTGCCCCCCCCCCGGCTCCTCTCCGCCGCCGGCTTTGTCTGGGCCGCGGTGCGATCCGAGCGACCCTCCTCCGGCTGCTGCGCGCTCCGCTTCCCCGGGTCTGGCTCCGCAGCGCGGCTGGGGAGGGGGGGCACCGACAGCCCCCTCCCCCTCCGAGAGGAGGGCCCGCACGGCTGATGGTCGCTACCAATTTGTTGCACTTAGGCGGGGGGCAGAGCCGGGTGCTCCGCGGCCGCCCCCGGAGGAATGGGGTCCCCGCGCCCCGGCGCAGCCTGCGCCGCCGAGTTGGCAGCGGTGGGAGAACGCGGCTCCTGCTCCGCGCGCCGCCCAATGCCGAGAGAACTGGGGGTGCGGGGGGGGGGGGGGCGCCGCTGGCAGAGGGGCCGCAGCAGCGGCGGCATCTGGGCCCCACCCCTCCGCTGGGAGCCCGAGGTGGGGGCTCCGGAGCGCAGTCCAGAGCCAGATCCAGCTGGAGCTGCTGCAGCAGCAACCCCCCCCCCCCCCCGGGTTCGCAATGGCTCTCAGCACCCCTGGGATGAGAACTTCTCGGCGCCCCTCCTCCACCCTCTTCCCCTCGCTGCTGGTGCCGGGCCCGAACTTCCCAAGCTGGGTCAGCCTTCGCCTTCGCAGGCCTTGTGTAAGGGGACTGTTACCCCTTACTAAAACTCTGTGGGAGTTTTTTGGTTTACCAGCTTCAGAAGGGGAAGGGTTCATGAGACTGACAGACCCCAGAGACAATGGAAAGCAGTCAACACTCCAGCTCAGCCTGACTGACAGGTTGTAAGTGGGGATTGTTCTGGCTCTCTCTCTGAGCAAACAGGGAGCTGAAAGAGCAGAGCGAGCTGTGTGCAGGAGAGGTCCTGCAAAGACAGAGAGCTGAAAGAGGAGTACAAGAAGAAGTCCTGCAGCGACAGAACCAGACACAGACAGGCCAAGCAGTGCAGACCCTGTGTTGAGCAGCAGACTGGCAGTGCTCAGAAAGCCAAAAGGAACAGAGAAGCAACACAAGGAGCTGGAACAGCCAAGCAGCACAGCCTGCAGCTGGATGTGGTGAGCTACTGGGACCTGCAAAGTGTGGGGAAAGGCTCTGGACTGGGAGAGGGGTCTGGCCACTTAGAGACTGAGGCTGTGTGGTCACTGCCAGTGCAAGCGTGTCCAGCCTGCAGCCCCTTGCAGCACATCCAGGGCTTCTAAGGAAGAGACTGTGAACTGTCCTTACACTCTGCAGACTGCTGTGTTGATGTCCCTGTGCTACAGAGCAGGGCTGTGTGTTCTCATTTAACCATTCTCATTGTTTCTTATTCTATTCTCTTTAATCAGTTGATGTTTAATAAATTGTATTTGCTTTGAACCTTATGAAGTGATCACTGGGCCAAGAAGGCCTGCAGTGTAAAGAGAGCACCTCGGAGTGGGGACACCCTAACTCCTGCCCCTAGTGACTACAAGGTCAGGGATTAAGCCCCAGGAAACCTGGGCCCAGCCTTGTTGGGGTTTCAAGGGCTCTGCTACTCAGGAGAGTGGAGGGGGAAGCCCTCAGGATCAGGGAGCCGTGGGGTAAAGGAAGTGGGAGCGGGGACTCAGATCCTTTCGCTGGTTCATTTCACCGGGGTGTATAGAAGCCAGGAAAGTTCCCCACAAGAGCGGGACCATTCCCCCGCTTACATAATTGGCGTCACGAACAGGATCCCATTCAAAGGGTCCACCCCATTGGTTTATTTGTTGAGTTCTGGTAGCACCAGCCAGGCCTGGTCGAGAGCACTACCATGGCTGGAATTGAAGAACTACAGACCCAGGTTGCTGAACTTCAGCGCAGATTATCAGACCAAAGTGAGGCATTACAGCAAGCTAGAGCGGAGCATAGAGAAGCCTTATCACTGGCCAAGGCAGTTATAGACCAACAGGCAGCAGAAGCTAAGAAACCCCCTACTATTTATGTCCCACGGGAGCGGAAGGTTGCAGAGTTTGGTGGCTTCCCAACTAGGCCAGGAGACATTACGGTAGAGGAGTGGGTGAAGTCTGTGAAGGCAGCTCTGCATGTGCTAAGAATACCTGAAGAAGATCATGTGGATTTCATAGAAGAGCACCTCAAGGGCCAGGCCAAGGCCACAGTAAAGTTTATGGCAATGGCAGACAAGAAAGATGTGAAAAAGGTATTTGAACTCCTCCTAGAAGTGTATGGAGACAAGGTACCTATTGGAACCCGGCTAAAGGAGTTCTTTGAGCGAAAGCAGGAGCCTGGTGAAACTATCCGGGCATATGCCTATGAACTCCAGGAGAGAATGAGCAAAGTGGAGCGGCGAGACCCTCAACGAGTTTCAGATGCAGATATGGCGCTGAAAGAACAGATGGTGTTTGGGCTCCGGGATGACTCCCTCCGCCGTGAAATGAAGAGAAGGTTGAAGGAAGAGCCTGGGAAGAAGTTCCCTGAACTCATGCAGGCTGCCATTATGTGGTCAGAAGAAGAGGAGGCTCCTTTGGAAGAGACCGCCAAGCCTAACTCCCGAACACGGAGTGGGGGCCTAGTCAGTGCAACTACTGGGGAAAAGGCCCTGCCCCAAACACAGTTAACGTTGGAAAGTTTAAGTGAAGCTATCCAAAAACTGGCAATCCAGCAGGGGGAGATGCTGAAAGTAATGACTGAGGTGGTGAAAGAAAAATCCACCTCCTCCACTACTTGGCCAAAATACCCCAGGACCCCAGGGTCCCGAAGACCCCCACTAAAGGATGAGCTGGGAAGGTACATTTGTTACACTTGTGAAAGACCAGGGCATACTAGTCGAGATTGTCCACTGAAGAGGGGACTGGAATCCCGAGCGTCTGGAATCCAAGAGACACCAAGATCGAGTAGCACATCAGGGGAAGGCCAAGCGGGGACAGAAGGGTTCCTACGACTGTCCCTCGGAAAAGGGCAGCATGCCAGCAGTAAGGAAAAGGACCCCGATGATGCTAGTGCATTTGATGACTTCTGTGGTCGAGCTTTTGGGGACTGCTTGACAGTGATGGTAAAAGAGGTATCACAAAACCTGGTAGAAGGTGAGGATGCAATAATCTCAGGGTATTCGTGGGAAGAGATTCGCACCCTGCAAAAAGAAGGGGACCTTGGGCCAGTCTTAGAGGCAGTCATGAAGCGGATGAGGCCAGACCGGAGCTTTGGGGACAAATACCCTCAGGCTAGGAAGCTGACCAGACAGTGGGAGCGACTTAGGTTGCACCGTGGAGTGCTGTTCCGTGTAATCTGTCATCCTCGCGATGGCGAAGAAGTGTGGCAGTTAGTGGTGCCAGTGTCACTTCGCCGACAAGTTTATGAAGCCAGGCATGACCATGGAGGGCATTTTGGAGACAGAAGCACTCTTGAGGTGATGAGGAAGATCTATTACTGGCCTACAATGGCTAGTGATGTAACAGCATGGATCCGTCAGTGTAAGCGGTGTGCCCTAGCCAAGGATGTGTTTCCCCCCACTCGGGCCCCTTTGACCTGCACCAATGTGACTGCCCCAATGGAGGTCTTAGCAATGGACTACACTCGGCTAGAGAAATCTTCAGAGGGGTTTGAGAACGTACTGGTTCTCACGGATATGTTTACCCGATTCACTGTTGCAGTTCCAACTAGAAACCAGACAGCGCAGACAACGGCTGAAGCCCTCCTAAAACACTGGTTTATGTATTATGGTTGTCCAGCACGGTTACACTCAGACCAGGGGAGGAATTTCGAGTCAGGGGTGATATCAGCATTGTGTAAACTGTATGGCATAGCCAAAAGCCGAACAACACCCTATCACCCACAAGGAAATGCTCAGTGTGAGAGGTTTAACCGGACAATGCATGACATGCTCAGAACACTCCCACCGGAAAAGAAACGAGCCTGGCAGGAGCATCTCCCTGAGCTGGTGATGGCCTATAATAGTCACATCCATTCGTCGACAGGGTATTCTCCTTTTTATCTCATGTTTGCTAGAGATCCCAGGTTGCCATTGGATATTCTGGACAGAGAGGGCCCTGAGGAAGATGATGTGACCAATCTGGATGACTGGGTCAAAAGTCACCATGACAGGCTGAAGAGAGCCTGTGAAGTTGCTCTCAGTACGTCTAAACAGGCAGCCCAAAGCAGGAAGAGGACTTATGATCGCAAGTCCAGGGGGGCTCTCATCAGGCCTGGTGATCGTGTACTAGTTCGTAATCATAGACACCGGGGGCGTAATAAAATACAGGACAAATGGGAGTCGAGTCCTCACATTGTAGTTGCTCATAACAATCCTGACCTACCAGTTTACACCATTCGACCTGAACGCGGAGGTCAGGAGAGAACAGTTCATAGAGACCAGCTAAAACATTGCACCTTTAGTTCAGTCAGGAATCCTAGGAGGCGTAGATCAGGACGGCCTGAAGAGACTGAAAGGAGTTGGGGAATGGTTTTAGTCCCACAAACTGAATACCAAAGGGAGCAGAGGGTAGCAACCCCTGACCACAACGAGGATGACCAGATCCCTCAGGCTGACCCAGTATTACCTGAAGACAGGGAAATAGAAAATATGGGTAATGAACCACCTGTTGTAAGAAGGTCCCAGAGAACTAATAAGGGTGTATTGCCTGTTAAACTTAGAGATGATTATGTTATTGGTCCTATGTAATGGCTTAATGAGTGTCCGCATGTCCAGTAGAAATAAGATGTTAAGTATGTGAAATGTTTTTGTTAATTGTTAATGTTTTTTATATGGTGTGAATTTTGTGGCTGTGGTAGAATTCTAGCAAGGGGGAATGTAAGGGGACTGTTACCCCTTACTAAAACTCTGTGGGAGTTTTTTGGTTTACCAGCTTCAGAAGGGGAAGGGTTCATGAGACTGACAGACCCCAGAGACAATGGAAAGCAGTCAACACTCCAGCTCAGCCTGACTGACAGGTTGTAAGTGGGGATTGTTCTGGCTCTCTCTCTGAGCAAACAGGGAGCTGAAAGAGCAGAGCGAGCTGTGTGCAGGAGAGGTCCTGCAAAGACAGAGAGCTGAAAGAGGAGTACAAGAAGAAGTCCTGCAGCGACAGAACCAGACACAGACAGGCCAAGCAGTGCAGACCCTGTGTTGAGCAGCAGACTGGCAGTGCTCAGAAAGCCAAAAGGAACAGAGAAGCAACACAAGGAGCTGGAACAGCCAAGCAGCACAGCCTGCAGCTGGATGTGGTGAGCTACTGGGACCTGCAAAGTGTGGGGAAAGGCTCTGGACTGGGAGAGGGGTCTGGCCACTTAGAGACTGAGGCTGTGTGGTCACTGCCAGTGCAAGCGTGTCCAGCCTGCAGCCCCTTGCAGCACATCCAGGGCTTCTAAGGAAGAGACTGTGAACTGTCCTTACACTCTGCAGACTGCTGTGTTGATGTCCCTGTGCTACAGAGCAGGGCTGTGTGTTCTCATTTAACCATTCTCATTGTTTCTTATTCTATTCTCTTTAATCAGTTGATGTTTAATAAATTGTATTTGCTTTGAACCTTATGAAGTGATCACTGGGCCAAGAAGGCCTGCAGTGTAAAGAGAGCACCTCGGAGTGGGGACACCCTAACTCCTGCCCCTAGTGACTACAAGGTCAGGGATTAAGCCCCAGGAAACCTGGGCCCAGCCTTGTTGGGGTTTCAAGGGCTCTGCTACTCAGGAGAGTGGAGGGGGAAGCCCTCAGGATCAGGGAGCCGTGGGGTAAAGGAAGTGGGAGCGGGGACTCAGATCCTTTCGCTGGTTCATTTCACCGGGGTGTATAGAAGCCAGGAAAGTTCCCCACAAGAGCGGGACCATTCCCCCGCTTACACTTGGGTGGCACAGCCGGGATCTTCTCCCCGACTCCCTGTCCATCACCACCCCGGTCCTCCCTCTCCCGGCTCTTCCTGGGACGCACCCCTCCGCACATGGGGCCCGGAAGCCAGAAGGTGGAGCTGAAGTATAACTTTGCAAAAGAGGAGCACAGGGCAGAAGTGCGGGAGAGGCGGTTCTGCAGCTGGAGGCACAGGGCCTGGGTAGGGAATCGAGGGACCATGTTTTGCCCAGGAGAACAGAGAGCAGCACCATGTGGCAATGTAGATACAAGCCACTTATGCACAGAAAGAGCCATTGATTCCGGCCAGCTCGCAGGGGCAGCTTGGGGGCGCACCTGGGCAGGCAGGGAACTTCTCTCTTCACCCATAAACCAGCAGGCCACCAGATTCAGTGCCCTCACTGGCGTCATGGAGACAAGACTTCAGGGGGCAGCCTGCCAGCAGCACTACCAGCAGGGGCCTAGTTTTTCTCTCTGGAAAGCCCACCTCTATCTTCTCGCCATGCGTCAGGGGTAGCAAGCACCTCCGGGACAGGACAGCATCCGAGCGCTGCGCCAGACATCGGGGGAGGGGAAGAGCATTAAGGAAAAGGCACGGATCATAGAGGGAGGGAAGAGACACGGAATATCTTTCTAAGAGCCAAAGAAGAGCTCGGAGTAGCTTGAAAGCTTGACTGTCATCAACAGAAGTTGGCCCAATCAAATATATTCACTGACCCACCATGGTGTCCATAAAAACCATCAGGCAAAGGAAATTCACAATATACTTGCGGTTGTAATAGTAGCACCAGCAGGCCCCCTTGTGCTGCCTGCTGCACAGACACATAGAAAGAGACAGTCACTGTTCCATACAGCTTAGGCCTGTTGCGTGGGAGGGGAAAGAAGCAGACGGACTAACTCTCGAAAAGCGGGTCCTTGGGGCAGAGATGCGAAAGGAAGGCAGGTGGCGTGATGCCCAGCTGAGTGCCCTACACATGAGACCGCACTGTCTTTCAGTAATGGGGAGAATTAGATACCCTGGGTGTCACGTGCACCAGCAGAAGCTGCCCTGGAGTTACTGGGACACTAGTAATTCACGTGGGAGCCAGTGTCCCCGCTAAGATTTTCCATTCATGAGCAGAGTGAGTTTTGTCTTGTGCACCAATATTGAGATCCTGTGCACTTGTGTGGATTGGTGGCACCAAAGATATAAACCCTCCCTTTTCCCCTCTGCTGCCCTGTCTCCCATCCTCCCCTCATCCTATCTGCTCCCCTGGTGCCTGCTGCCCCTACACCCCTCACCCTCCTCTGCTGGCCTGGCTCCAGCCCTTCTGGGACTCGCCACACCTCCCCATCCTCTCTGACCTCTTCCCTTCCCCCTGTGCCCACCCCTCCTCTAGCCTCCCTCTTAACATCTCCCTCTCCCCACCTGCCCTGCCTCTCTCATCTGCACTCTGGTGCCCGTCCCTCTCCTCCACTCCCCTCACCACCCTCTGCCCCAGTTCTCACACGTGACTTGCTCCATCCCCCACCTTCCTCATGCCCACCCCTCCTTTCAGCCTCTCTTCTCCTGGCACCACTCCTCCCCTTTCCCCGTCCTTCCTCTTGCCCCCATTGCCCCTCCCCTGTGCCCTTTCCCCTCATTGTCTCCTCTTGACCCCCAGTATTTGTGTCTCCTCCACCCTGCCCTTGGTGCCTTCCCCTTTCTTCTCCTGCCTTAGCCCCCTCCTCTCCCCTCAGCACAAGCCCCTTCTTCTCCTCACCCCACCCCACCTTCCCCTTAGTTATTCCTCTGCCCCTTCCCTTCTGCCTTCCTGACACCTACACCCGCCAGGCAGGACAGCACGGGGGGTGGCTGCCATGTGTGCCGGGGCTGGAGCCAGGGCCACGGTGCAATTTTTAGTACTGTGGCCCTGGCCCAGGAGCAGCTGCACCGCAGCCCAGCTCCAGTCCTGGCACACGGAGCAGCCACCTGCCACATGGCCTAGCCCTAGGAACAGCTGGGGCTGGGACCACATTACTAGAAATGGCACCACGGCCCCGGCTAGAGTCCTGGCACATGGTCCACACGGCAGGCAGCTGCCCTATGAGCAGGGACTGGAGCTGGGCCATGGTGCTATTTTTAGTACCAGAGCCCAGGCTCCAGCTCTGGCAGCTGCCATGCAGGCTCTCACCCACCATGTGGCCACTCCCCCAGGAAAAGTTGCGGCCGCAGGTGCACAGCTCTGCTGAGAGGGAGGGGCAGGAATGGAATTCTTGGTGCGTGCCCATGCAGGCACACACTTAACAGGGAATCCTGGTGGGAGCAGAGGGCCTTCTCCATGTCCAGGCTGGGTTGCCCACTGGTTAAAGTAGCACAAAGATGCCCCACCAACAGCTGCAACCCTCAAGACTTTGCCTTGAAGACAGCAATATGAGTGCCACGTCATCCAGATTCATAGATAAGCTACCCTGTCACAATGGAGGTCCGTGAGTTCTAGATCTTCTCTACAAAAGACGCAGGACCCATGCACAGGAAAAGGTAGCAGGCATGCACCTCCCAGCTCTCTGCACTATAGCAAGATTGGAACTTTAAGCACATCACCTTCATCTGCTTCTCTTCCCCCGTTTCCTCTCTCTGGAGTTCAGATGCAGTTTCCTATACCTCCATGAAACCGAAAAGGTGTCACTGAGTCAGCAGCCTGCTAATAGCCCAAGAAGAGTCTGTTCAGGCACCATTCAGGTAGATTAGTAACCACAAGAGCTAAGCTTTCACCTTCCTCTCGGTGGTCCAAACTCTGGAATGATGACTGAGGCAAAGCTAAGAGAAGTCAGTGCGAGTCTTGCCTGAATCCACTGTGGTTTTGTACTGGGGTGGAACAGAGATTGTGTGGAAGTGCAGGCCAAGGCCACATATGAACATTGCAAACTCTGCGCCACACAAGACATGGGGACCGGCAGGACGTTGGACTGACTAATGGAAACGGAGCCTTCTGTATCCGGGTCACCAGTTGAGCATCCACCACAGTCATAAGAAGACCCTCTTGTTGCCAGTCTCAGCAAAGAGGCCTGGGTTGAATGAGCCACTGAGAACAAGGTGTTCTTTTTGCATAGAGGCATTGTTCCTAGGGCAGGAGAGAAGTGTAATGGTGGGAGGGTGGCGTGCCAGGGAAGGTACCCATATGGTACCTGCTCCATAGTCTTCAGGGTGCCAATCCAGCATCTTTCACCAGGGCTAGAGAGGCTTCAAAAGCATTACGTACAAAAGGAAAACCCAGCCAGGGCAGCCTTTGCCCTGCTGCTTTTCCCAAAGAAAGTCCAGTGCTGGCACAGAAAAAGGACGTGGCTTCTGCCTCTGGGCTCTCTCATTTTCAGCAAGGTGCCTAGGGAGAGCTCAGCTCCGATCACTGTTCCTGTTTGGCAATTTTGTGCCAATTCAGCTGCTAATAAGGGTTTCGCTGAGCTCTCTTAAAAATTCATGATGTCCAATTACATCGAAAGGGCGGGTGCTGCCCTGGGAGCCAGGGGCATGTTTAAAAAGTAACTGGGGGTCGCCCTTATTAGGAGAGGGGTCGGTGGGGCATTCCACACAGCCGGCATGGTGCAGGCTTTCTGTGTGTGTGCAGGGTAAAGAGAGATTAGATTTTCTATGGGGGAAATGGACAAATACATTGAAAATGGACTCATGCCACAAAGTCCAAACTCTATATTTTGAGCACACAAAACTCTAACGCTCGTTGGATCTAGTCCTAATAGAAATAGCAAAGAGCTGCAAATTCAGGCTCAGCCCTGAGCTGGAGTCTCAGAAGACCCATAAAGGTGAAGGGTATTGAGACACGGCAGGCTAGCCCTGGCCTATTGCTAACCAGAAGGAAAACGGGCTGGGGGGCGGGGAGAGGGTGACAACCCGGCAAACTGAGAATTACAGGCTCAGGAATTCAGCTTGAGCTTGTTCCATGATCACGCAGCTGTGCAACGGTGCAGGGCTGCTGCTTTGCCATTCACCAAGGGTCTCTCTGTGAACCTTGCTGCACATCAACTGGCTCACACGCATGGTATTGTGTGCACCGTACGTGCGCTGGGGCCGCCTCTCGCAAAAGGCCAGACAGGACAAGACAGAGATGGGCAAGAAGAGGAACTCAAACAGTCTCCCAAGAGATGAAGGTGTAACGTGGGGTAGAGGGGCAGAGGTTGTTTACCAAAGAGCAAGAGCTTTCCACGCTGTACGTGAATCTGACCCAGGCAGTGTAGCAGTCGACAGCACAGTATTTACACGGAGCAACACTGGTTCCCTTCCCCCACCCCCATTCTTACTGTAACACAAATACCCTCAATAAAATATGCACCAAATTATATTTTGGGTGGATGCAATGTAAATTCAATTTCTTAAATGTCATTTTTAAAATATGAATGCTGTGCTTCTGGCTAGGTTTATGCAAGGTTTGGACTGGAGGCACCGGTAGGGTTGCCAGCTTTCTAATTCCAGAAGACTGAATATCCTTGCCCTGCACACTGCCCCACCCCCTCCTGCAGCCCCACCCCCTCCTGAAGCCCCCTTCCTTTCCCTCACATGCTCAGTTTGAGCGCAGGGCCAAACAGGCATATTTATTGCTTTGACAGATGAATTATGTTCACTTCAGATTTTATTTGTTACAGGACGCTAGAGCTGGCAGCAAAATAGTTTAAAAGGGTCATTTAAAAAAGAATGAAGTTTCACAAAGGTTTTCACGATTCTTTCCCTCCCCTCTTCTCATTTTTTGTAACCAGCTCCATGTGTTTTGTTCATTAACGCTATTGAAGTTGTTGTGGATGGGGAGGCAGAGGGAGGCACAAGGGGGCAGGTGCATGAGGATGTGGGGAGCACTGAGTGGAGTGCAGCAGTGTATGGAGGTGATGGGGTGCAGGGCTGTGGGGGTGGCAGCTCTAGGCGGTGGAGAGGATGGGGAGAAGAGGAATACAGGCCTGGGATGGACAGGGGCGGGGAGGAAGGAGAGGATGCATTGGGGGAGGAATGGGACAGGAAGGGCTGCAGTGACTGGAATTGGGGGGTGGGAGAAAGGCTGCAGTGAGGGGGATGGGGATGCAGGCCAGTTCCCCGTACTCAGAAACAGGGATACACATACCTCACCTCACAGGTGACAGCGATGGGGCGCCAGACCGATCACAGTTCAGCACAGGGCACGCGCCCCTGCTCGAGCTCAGCCGCGCTAGGAGCGGGAGGAGAAGACGGCTGGACAGCAGCGGGAGAGGTGCTCCTGAGTCGCGCTAATTCCTCCCTGGCCTTGGCCCAGCCAATGAGAGCTGCACCTGTGGGCGGGGCAGCTCACAGGCCCTCCTGGCCACACCGAAAGTGAGGGACCAGACATGCCGGCTGCTTCCCGACCCAGGAGCCGTGTGGCACAACAGCCAGCCGGGAGCTTCCCCATGCAGTGACGCCAACTGGACAGTCAACGGTCAGCAGTGCTGATCAGAGCCCAGGATCCCTTTTAGACCAGAAGTTCTGGTCCAAAACCAGACACCTGGTCACCCTAAGCACCAGAAATCGCCAGCTAGACTAGACAATTGCTGGAGCAATCAGGCTCCTCGCTTGACAAACTGCCTATTCACCAGAGTGGTTCCTTCGTATGCTCTTTATAGTCCCCTCCCAGGCCCAATACCCCTGGAGGCAGTGTGAGAGCAGACTGAATCTCAAGAGCCCTGCAAATCCGCAGAGTCCTGCCTTACAGCCACCTCTGTGGCTGTGGATGCGGATAGCCACAGACCCTCTTTGCGGACACGGATACCAGTTTTGTATCCGCGCGGGGCTCTACGCATCTCAATGGGCTTTCCCCCTGGAGGGGGCAATGCTGAGGCTCTGCTCCTTTTCCTTCCTCCCCTCCCCCCGCCCCACGCGCACAGCTCGCCATCTGGCATTGTCAGGAACGTCTCCCTTCAAAAATCTGGCTGCAGTTAGACACAAACAGCAGAGGATGCTTCCCTCCACAGCTCAACAATAACCTCATTAGCAGAGGTGCAGTGGGGGAGATAATGAGGGCAAATATTTAGCAAATAATGGGATATTTTTCAGCTGTGCGTGTGTGCATGCATGCACAATTATAATGCTTCGCTGATGGGGAGAACCTGGCTAGAAGTAGGAGTAATGCAAGGAAATAGCATTGCATGTATTTTTCCTGGACAGGGCATCTCTTCTCTAACTTGTAGCCCTCAGCTGCTGTGCCAGCCACAGCTCAGCCAATGTCGCTCCATCCTCAGCAGCAACTGCCCGTGTGGGTCCTGAGTAGTCCCATCACTGGAACCATCTAGTCTCAGGTTTGTGTGGCATTTCTCAGGCCATCCAGCCTGTCTACAGAATACACAGTCTTTCTGTGCTGGGATTCTGCAGACAACATGGATTCGAGGTAGAGCAGAGGAAGCAAAGAGATTGGTCCTGTTCGGGCATGATACAAACACAGTCACCATAAGCTCTCAAGAGCTCCCTTTGTCCACAGTCACCTGAAGCCAGGGAATATATTTCTTTTCCTGGTTTAATGCCATTTTTGTCACATGGCAATCAGGGACCATGGGATCGAGGGGCTGGGAGCAGCAGAGATGAAAAAACTAAAATTTCTGGCCTCCATTGGGCTTTGCAAATGCACCTCGCTGCTGACCTCAGACTCCTTTATTTATTCCCATAGGAGGGGGAGCTTCGTCTAAGCACAGACTGCCAAGACCCAGATATCAAGTCATTAGTAGCACTCCCATTACTCTCTATGCAATAAAAACCTCATTCTGTTTTGAAGGCTCACAGGAGGCAACCCAAAACTCAGCCTCTCACACTTGTGAAGACATACATTTCCTCCTCCAGTTGAATGCATTGTTGCTTAGTATTTATGACAAATGCTTGCAATGCATGTGGTGTCTCTCTCCAATGATTGGTCCACAAGGCGGATAAGAGCCTGCTACTGCTACAACCTCTCTAATCCGGCACCCTCAGGACCTGATTGGTGCCGAACCAGAGAATTTGCTGGACCATCGGGGGTCAATATTATCTAGCCGCATTACCAACACATGCATCTGACGAAGTGGGTCTTTGCCTACGAAAGCTTATGCTGCTACACTTCAGTTAGTCTATAAGGTGCCACAGGACTCCTCGCTGCTATTACCAACACTGCTGCTGCTCACTGGGCTCTTAGATAAGGTGACCAGACATCCTCCTTTGAGGAGGACAGTCCTCCCCAATAATTATGTCCTCCTTTGAAAAAAAATTGTCCTTCTTGTCTTACTTTGCCAAAAAAATATATCCCACTTTTTTAAAGTATCATTATACTGCAATTGAACCCCTGTTAAAAGGCTTAATATACAGTAAAAGTACACTTATAGGGTATTTATGAAATGTTGTTTATTTTGAGCCATTTTAATTTAATGTCAATGTAATTTTTTAGTTGACATTGACACAAATACTAATTTTGGCGGTGTAAATCGCAAAGGCGATAAAAATGTTCTTAAGAAAATGATGCATTTACTTGGGAAAACGATTACTGGAATCAGTTGCAATGTCCATATTGTATCTAATGCCATCAATACAGCATCAAGCTTAATGTCCATCGATGTTGAAGTTGTGATACCTCAAATGTATTTACATTTTGAACGATTCATTGTAAGAGACTTTTTGTGAAGAAGCCTCAGTTAAATATAAAAACCTGTTAGGATAGTCGAGCTTTAATGCCAGCCACTGAACGAGTGCTGCAATTGTTCGAACCTTTAAAATAATATTTTCTAAGTTTGGAAAAATGTCCACTGAGCTTGAAAAACTTTAAGAATGCATCTGCTGAAGTAACTCTGTATTTTGTTCACAGTCAAGCAACTTTGTTCCAGTCAGTTATAAAAATATTGAAAAAGAGCATAACTTCTACGGAAGTGGGATTGCATATTAAACAATTAAAGGAGCAACTTCAATAACGTCTTGAGTCCAACTTCCTTCCATTGGTTGTAATTACTAATTTAAACAAATTACAAGAGAGCTATCCGGGAATGAAGAAAGAATTTATGAGGGAGGCTTTTATAAAAATGCTCTTGAATATCTAGAAAATTGGACTAAGCATGACGAACCAGTGTACGTGTTTGATTGGATTCTGCTGAATGAAGAAATTCAATGGAATAAAATCCTTGAAACAGTTTTATTTGTTAAAGAAAAATTTAGCATCACAATAAATGACAATTTATTGTTCAACAAAGTACGAAGAATTAACAATATAATAAAAGACAATGAATGGACTCAATGCGAAATTGATAAAAAATGGATTGAGATTTTTAATTTCTTAAAAGAGTGACAAATATTGATATTTTAATGTTATATGATTTTTTTTAAGTCTGTTTGTCTTATAAGACGACTAATATAGTGATCATTTATTTATATACATATACAAGTATGTTTTTTTGTCAACTCAGTGTCCTCCTCGCATATTTTCAAAATCTGGTAATTTTATCATAGAAGACATGTAGAGGTAAATCAGAGCTAAAGAACAGCTGAGAGCCAGGCCTGGTGACTGCAAAAAAACATCATGGGACCACAGGAAACTGGGCCACACCCATGATAAGTGGACATCTGGCTAACTGAAATCATGCCGGACCATGGAAGTTGCCGGACCTGAGAGTGCCAGAGTAGAGAGGTTCAACGTGTACCAACTGTGTGGAGAGATCTGTGGGTTAGGGGCTGAAATTCAGTCTACCAGGACAGGCAGTGTGATGCATTCTGAATACAGATGGCTGCAGTGGTGCTAGAACAATTTTTATAATGGGGTTGCCGAGGGAAGCCATGTGTAGTATTGCAGCTGTTACTACTATTCCAACCCCACTGGTTGGCAGAGTTCATTTCCAAATGGGAATTCTTCCTAATGCTCAGAGGTTTGGGCCCCTACATGCAGGAGAACGTGGACCCCGAATGTCTCCCAGCTTTCCAGTGCCTGGGCTGGCAGTGCTCTGGCACATCATGGGTGGGACCCAAGCAGGCGGCAGGAGAGTCAAGTAGACAGCGATTCTTTAACAAATCCACAATCACACGGCGACGCTGACACTGACAGTTCAGACCACCGACGGTACCGAAGTACAGAACACCGAGGAACGAGAGTTGGGAATCCTCCAAGAAAAATCCAGGGGGCAGCTGCGAGAAATGGACTTGGGACATCAGACTCCTCTTTGAGTCAGCAACAAAGTTAAGCCCTGTGGACAATGCAAGGTAGAAGAAACCCCAGCAAGCCCTACCCTGGTATTTCACTGCTGCCCTGGTTCTTTCTTCCTCTGGTGGAACCTCCCCACTGAACTAGCAGGAAAGTCCCCTTTCTCCTGAGAACGAGACTGTCTACAGCAGGGCTACTCAACTTTGGAAGCCCCGGGGGCCACAATGACACTCACAGCACATGTGGAGGGCCGCAACTTAAGTGGGGTTGCATATACATGCAAATATATGCAAATAGCTTCTTTCATACTGATAGGCATGAATTCAAAGATTAAGGCAAGACTACACAACACACAGGCCCCATTTAAGTCAGTTCTGCTGATATTAATAAAATGCAACAGTTACCCTATTTCCACCCATGTGACAGCACTTTGAATGAGCAATGACAGTCCAGGAATTTAACTACTAAAACGCATCTCAACAGAAGACCAGCATGTTGACTACTTTTTTGTTTTGGCTCCCCTCTGCAGGCTGCGTGTTAAGCCCCTTGTAAATCCAAACTGCACCACAGGCCGCTAACGAACAGGCCGTGGGCTGCATGTTGAGTAGCCCTGGTCTATATTAACAGGGAGTGCAAGTGAATAAGTCACCCAGAGCTCCCAGCTCACAGCCGTGCTCCTTAAAGGATTGCAGGAAACCAGTTGCTATTAGCCTGTGCAGGGATAGAGACTAGAGTTCAATCAGGAAAACGTCTCAGTGCCAATGGTTTAGTGACTCGTTGGGAGTGATTCAATAACCCCTGGACTCCTTGTCCTGCAACACCCATTCTCAGATCATTACTTTGGCCAGAATCCAAGGCAGGGATTTTGGAGAGACTAGTGCAACCTGCTTGGTGCTAAATCACCGGCCTTTAAACTGTTCTCAGTGGGATTTTAATTCAGTGGAAAGCTCCCCACCTAAAAACAAACAGAGTCTGCGTTCCAGCTTTCTGTGCTTTGCTCTGTAATTAAGCGCCGTGCTTCCAAAGGCAGCCGGCAGGTCAGATGTTCTTGCCTTTGCTTTGAATACTGTAGCTTCAGAACCTAGGGGAGGGAGACAGAGTGTGCATGGAAGTCCTGGCCTCTGCGGGAGACGGTCCAGGCCAAATTCACCCCATAGCCTCCCTGCACCCCACCGATTTCAGGACCACTGAACCTTGCCAGGAAGTTCCAGAAAGTCATGTACTTTTCTTTCTCTGCACAAGTGCCTGAATTGCTTCTCTCACATGCCCTCGCTGTGCCAGTGTGTCACGTTCTTCTGCAGCTGTTGCCCTGCCACCAGCCAGCTTGGCCAGTGGAAACCCTTCCTGCAAGGTTTCCTTGTGACACGGTGGAACAATTCTCTCTCCCACCTTGTGGGACTGCAACAATCAAGTGGAACAGCAAAAAAATCACAGGCCCATGAATAACATTCTACAGGCCCCAAGTGCCCGTGTGCAATTTTGATAGAAACAGACTTTTTTTGTCTCATTTATAAATATCAAACTCTTAAACCAATAATGTGGAATTGGGACTTGGTGATGGAGAACCTCATTGTAAGCCCAGGCAGCCTGCTACTATTGCACAGCATACAAGTCATGACACGGTGCCTTTTCGCAACTATCATTTATGTTCCCGTTGACAGTGGTGAGATTGCAGAGGTTGCAAGCCAGTGTTGAGTTTGGCCTAGCTGCCCCACAACTGCCACGCGCACAACAGAAAGAACTGCACACACACACCACATGTGTGCATGGTCTCATGTCACTCAGGCAATGTCAGAGACCTTGGTCACATTCCCTCTCATTTTTTCCACCCAGGTGTGGAATACATTTTCTTATGTGCACCAAGGCATGTGCAGATATGCACCACACATGCTGCCAGCTGTGGAAGCGCACAGCTTACAGAGAACACCAGTCCCTTAGCTCTCTCCCGAGCATGCGCCTACGTACATGGCCCCATCATATATGGAGAACACTGGAATCATATTGCATGAGCTGTATTCACATAACCGCTGCTAACTAGAGTCATTTTGGATCTATAAACGCCTCCATTGCTAATGCCTGACAAAAATTAATATGCAAACATCGAGATAAATCCTCTGATGTGCACATTTATGTTTTTATCATGTAGTTAATCAGGGCAGAGAACGTTCAGTTTAGCTACAACTCCACACTCTGGTTCTATAATCCAAATCCCAGAAGGGCCCTGTAAAACCATAATCTGCAATTCAAAATTGCAAAGCATATGGGAGTGTCTATAGATTTTCCAAATCACCTGTGCCCTAATTTAATATGAATAACAATTAGTTTACTCTTATCAGTTAATTGTGCCCCTTGTGGGTTCAGCAGCACAGTATCTCCTCACCAAATGTCTTTGTCTGTGCAAACTTTAATTACACTTCCCTCCTCGGACCAGTCTGGCTGGCTGCTTTGACAATCACGGCAAAGTCACTGTTCCACAAACCAGTTAGTCTACACAGCCTCTCTCTTTCTGATGGGACAGAAGAAAAAAACAAAAGCAGCTCAGGGTGAACGCTGGGGAGCATTGCTCAGCTCTTGTCCCTCCAAACTGCTCCAGCCCTTCAGAAAAGTGGGAAAACTTCCTCCTAGTTCAGGGCCGTAGCTGCCCACCGGAACGCTGCTCATTCCTGTCTGGTTATGTGCGAGAACCAGCTCCCAGCTCTGCCACTGACTGTGGGGATGACCTTGGGCTGGGCCTGTCACTTCACTACTGTGCACCTCACTGTTTCCATTGAACAGTGAGAATATTTACCTGCCTCAGGAAGAGCAATGAAGCTCAACACACTGTGTGCTGCATGCATAGGGTCTAATTCTCAGTTACATGAAGTCCCCTGTACACCGCTCTGGCAGGGTCCTGGAGCCTTCGCTGAGCTGAGAAGGCTGCCAGCTACCAGCTGCATTTGCAAAGTGGAAGGAGTGAGGCTGCAGAGCAGCAGATAAAATTTCTGGGGTTAAGCATGTTTCCAGCCCACCGGATCTGAGCCAGGAAAGGAGGGATTGCAATAGCAGAATTCGCTGTGGAATTTATAGGGGACGTGCATGGTCATACTAAGGACTGAGACAGCTCTGGCGCAGTCTCGGATAGCTGTCCCCTGGAAGAGAGGTTCCCCAGGAGGGGTCTGGCGTGCATGGCTGCACATCACTTACAATACTCACACAGCCTTCTCCTCAGAACCTCCTGCGACTCCAGCAGCTTCTCCTCTGCCAGCCTCAGAAAAAACACCCAATTCTTCTGTTTCAGACAGAGACCTGGAACAACGCCCTGGCTGCTCGTCTGACTGCCCGACAGCTGCACCCTTCTGCACACACCCACCATGCTTCCTGGGTCACTGGCTTACAGGGAGCCAGTGGTTCTCTGACTTTTGTACTGCTGACCCCTTTCATGTGACGCTGTTAAACAGTTAACACGAGGCTTCTGTGTGTGCTTCTTGGTTAACCGGCCCTGGCCAGTGAACTCCGGTGGCAGACAGCCACACCAGGCCACTGTGGCACCAGATGGCAGGACTTATGGTAAAACGGTTAACAGGTTAACCCTCTTGTTTAACTAGTTAACCGTTTTAACATCCCTATTTCACACAACAAGCTGCAGAGTGCCACCCCCTTAAAATTAAAACCACATTTTTGTATTTAATGCTGTAAGTGCTGGAAACAGCCCACATAATAACCTGATGTCCCCCACATAATAACCTCGCAACCCCCTGAGGGGTCACGACTCCAACTTGGAGAACCCCAGCCTTTGGGAAACAGTATTTGGGCTGGAGGAATCGTATGGCATACTGGGTCCTAAGCTTCCACCCATTTTCATACGAGCTCTGAATTTCCTCCATTACGCTTACCGTTTACACTCAGACATTTCAAAAGGCCCAATGTACAACAAGAAAGCCTCAGGTAGAGAATCCCATCTCAGGTTGGTGGATCCAAGTGGCTCTGGGTATTAGTTGGACCCATAGCACCCTCTAAACTGCATGTCTGTGCATAACCAGCACCAGGTAGATTTGAACCTGGGACCTCTGGAGCTGAATATAGGAGCCTCTACCCTCTGAGCTAAAAGCCAGCTGGCTCCCAGCCCATGCTGTAGAGGTCTCTTGGTCTTAACTGTTGCTGTGGGCTAGGTACCACTTGCATTGCTCAGTAACCACACTACATATGTGGGTTACACATGCATGAAAAATTCTGGGCCTGCCCCCTCTCTGCAGACCCCTGCAGCCGTGCTTGCCACTCACTGTCCTGCTGGAAGGCGAGCGGTGGGTTCCGGCTCGGAGGAACGCCACGCGGCCCAGCTTCCCTGTGTGCCGCAGCTGGAGCCAGACTGTGGTAAGACCGTCCCTGCTGGGGCAGCCTCGCTCCGGTCCCGGTTCCTGCTCTGTGGCAGCCATGTGGTCTGGTTGGCAGGGCTGCATGGTGGAGTGGGGCTGCTCTGGGGCAAGCTGTGTGGCAGAGTGAGGCTGTTCCGGGACCAGGGCTGCTGGGGAGAGCTGTGTGTCAGGCAGCGACAGCCCGGCCAGCTCCAAGTCCAGGGAAAGGTGCTCTGCCAGCTATAGCAGGGCGGGCTGCATTCCTAGGGCTGGGAAGGGACCAGTCTGCAGTGCCTGGCTCAGAAGCAGGGCGGGTGAGGTGGGCACTGAACTGCTGTGCCAGGGGCTCGCAGGAAACTTCCCTTCATGAATATTACTGCTGTTAAATGAAAGAAATCCCACGTTCAGATTGTGATCACAGGCCTGCTTTGCTGGTGATTTACATTTTTACAAACAGCAAAGTTTTAAAATCGGCATCGTAGCAAGCCTGTTTGTTACTTGAGACAGCTAAAAGCAATCGTTAAATTGTGTGGAAAGAATGGCCTTTTTGGAAATCAGGGCTATTATTTTTTTAGTCTGGTGTGTGTGTGGGAGACACATCCGAACAAGTGCACAAGACACAGATCTGGACCCAAACTCTGTTACCACAGCAGGATACTGGATCCAGAGTTTTCACCGAGGCTTCTCTCTGCTCCTTAGAGTTCTCAGACGGGAGCCACACAGCTCTGGTCGCATCATGCGGGTTTTGGTTTCTGTTTGCCTTTGCACCTTGTTTGACGTCTCCGTTTAATGTTGCTATTGACAGGACAGGCTGCACAATGGGCAGCCTCAGCAAGATGGCCAAAGAGCAACCAAATCATAGAGACTGAACCTAACTCTCGGTCTTAGAGTTGAGGCCTATTGGCAGGGCTGATGTGCACGTAACTTAACCTAAACTGCACCGGCTAGGTCCTCAATCTCTGGAGTCTTACCGTCTCCAGCATAACAAGGAGACACAGCTATTGAACCACCAGGTGGCTGGGCAGCTCCCACAGGGAACTAGGACAGAGGAAATCTTGCAGAGAACTCATGGCAGGGACACCTCAGATTCCCGGGGCACGCTTGGGTTGACGTTTATAGCTCAGTGCAGCTGGAGTCCAACCGCACCCAGCGAGAGACGTCAGGAGTGAGTCGGGATGCGTGTTCGCGCTCCGTGTGCTCTTTTGAAAATGTGGTAGGAGTTGGCCCCGTTCACAGCACTAAATTTGCCAGAGGCTCAGCTCCAAGTAAGATGCTTGTGTGTAAGAGACTGGTCCAGAAACATTTAGGTAAGGAATTTAAACAAGGCAATCACCTTCCTCTCCCAACACAATCAAGCTCTCTCAACAGCACAAGGACTGATGCCCTGCATTCCATCCCTCCATATAATTGCTTTTATTATTCTCCTCTAATTGCTATCACATCCCTCCCACTCCCTCTCTGCACCTCTCACCAAAGTGTTCTTGCTGAATCACAGGTGCTCTTAAAAAAAAAATCACTTGCTCCGTGCTCCTCTTAGGGAGCTTTCCCCATCAGATGGGACCTCAAACCCATCCCCTGCTCCTTAAAGGGCCACCCCCCTGAGACAAAGCGAGCTGTTCGGGCCTCGGCTTTGGAACCTACACAACTTGGCAAGTGACCTTTGTCGGAGTCCTTTTCCCCTCCTTCCTCTTCTCACTGAGCAGTGGGAAAGAGAAGAATTACAATGAGAGGAGGCCAAATGTCACTGCCTTGAGTAAGTGGAGCCAAATAGCTCACAAGACTTTCAAACTGCAGCAGGTAGCGTCAATTCTTAGAAGAGGAAAAGAAGTCTCAATTTTAGCCAATTCCATTAAAAGATGGACAATCCAAATCCAATCCATAGTGAAAAATATCTTTGCAAGACTCATTTCTATTGGGAGTCTACATTATTTTAAAGTTAAAAGAGCCAGGGTCATTCAAAGGAGTCATAAAATCAAAGCCTGACCACAACTGGCCATTAGAGATCCCACAACAGAAGGGAAATTGGCTTTAATGTCCTGGTGAGTAATCTCATTTTGCCTTTTCTCAATTTCCCCCACGTAATTGCAACTGGATTCAGCGTGCCTCTTCACTTCCTGTCCCATACTGCTGAAAAACGCCGCTGTGCGCTTGGCTCAGTCGCTGCTGAGGTTCAGCTGCATTGGAAATCTGCTATATACACACACACACACACACACACCCACCCACCCACCCCCCTGTTGGAGCATGCAGCGGTCAGTGCTCATTGCCTCCAAAGGCTAGTGTCACCGCTGTCACATCCCATCCCTGGGTGGCATGAGTGAAGTGACTTGTGTTTGCTTTGCAATCTTTTGGAAGGAGTGATGTGACAGATATATGGCAACGTATACTCATTCAATAGGCAAGATCAGCTAACGCAGCCCCTACCTACACCACCGAACCAAATCAAGCAGTAATTATTGGGCCGAGCCGCTTGAAGAAACTGCCCCCCAGAAGGTTCTGCATCCCACAGGGATTTCTCTCCTGCCTGGGGTTTTATTTCCTCTCCTCTCTCTTGCACTATGCTAGGGATTTGCCTCATCCCACATCCTCAACTTCTCAGCCAAGCCAAAGGATACAGGCTCAGTCTGGATTCAAACTACACAAACAGAATCCTGGCAAAAGCCACTCCTCTCCCCTGCCATTGGATCTTGTCAGCTCGGAGGAGTCTCTGCACCTCTCTATGGCAGAAGTCATGCCCTGTGGGGGTGGGGGGTGGGAAGCCGCCTAAGGAATTCTGGAAGGAAACATGACAGCCGTGGTTCTAAAGCTGAGCAAGCATGATGCTTTCTAGGCATGCAACATAGTGACGCATTGACTTCTGGCTACTGTACTTGGAGTATGCACTGGCACAAAGCTGCAGAAAGTGCCATTGGGATCCAGCAAACCCTCCCACAATCCAACCCCCTGCCCCATCCCAGAGTCCCCTCCTGCATCCAAACTCTCTTCCAGAGCTTGAAGACTTCCCCCCCCCCCCATATACCCTCCTAATTTCTGGCCCCATCCAGAGCCAATCCCCCCCAGCATCCCAACCCCTGCCATAGCCCAAGGAAAATTTGTGAGGGTGGGGGAGAGCAAGTGACGGAGGGAGGGGGAGTTGTGAAGGTGCAAGAAAGGGGGTGTGCTATGGTGGTTTGTGCAATTAGAAAGTTGTCAACCTTAGGCAAAGATGGGAATCTTTTTTGTGTTTTGGGCACATTATCAACCCCACAGTATCAGCAAATCTTTCCACTCCAGCCGAATAAGGTATCGTTCTTGTCGTGAGAATCATAGGTCCGATGATGCCTACCCAAGGGGGGGGGGGGGGAGGATAGAACCAGTTGGACCATTTTAGCAAATAAAAAATATTTCTTTATAACAGTGATGAATTAATAGTCTTTATTCTAAGATTTTAATAGACCGTGTTAATAATGAATTTACAGTATTTATTATATTTATTCTCTGATTTCTAGTTAAACGTGTCAGAGATGTAAGGATGGGAATGGCAAGGGGAATAGTCTCTATTTTAAAAATATCCAGCTACACTAATTATATAACAGTGATAACTACAAACTCTATGTACTATCCAAAACAACTACAACACTAAGCTTATACAACAAGAAAAAAATCAAATCATTCATACCAACTTACACAGCACACGGAACATTTCAAAGATATCGGTTCGGTTGCGAAGGCCTTGGTTATGCCCGAGAGTCGGGGGAGCTGGCTGGTCAGCTGATCAGGCCGGCAGCGCTTTGGAGTACACGGGAAGGCACATGCACGGTGGTACGTGTGTTGCGAAGACCTCCTCGAGCGAACTGTGCGATGGGTATTTATCCCCAAAACTGCACATCGCTTTTCTGCGCTTGCATATTACCACATATGGTCCAACAGTCACCTAGTGGGGGGATCTGTGTCCCAGGGGTTGGGCTGAAACTGAGCAGGTTACATGCGACCAGGTAAGCCCCGCAGTTCTCACGCCAAGGTGACGGGTGGGAGAGTCTGAGGCTATTTTCCCCTTTTCACACCTTCCCTTTTTCTATAGGCAATGGTATGCAGGAAGGGTGCGGCCGGTTTCTCCCGAGGAGTACTGCAGCCCACTATAGCAAGAATAGCCTGGCCAAACTTTTTACTGGGGGGGACGGGGGGAGGGAGGGTAAGCAGTTTTTTTTTCTAACAGTTCTCTGGCCATTTGCTTCACAGCTAGGTCTAAACACGTCCCCTGCATTGCCATTGATACAGAGTAATGTGCTTCGTTTCTGTTCATTTAATAAATGTAAGAGAGATATTTGGCAACCTCTGAAAGCTGCACAGTGGTGCCTGGGCATCCTGTGCTCTGATTTAATTTCACTCCCACATCACCAGCTGCGTCAATAGCGAAGTCACTACATCTCAGAGACACTGAGCGACGGAGGAACCACACATACAAACCACCACCCACCAGGGCCGCCAATGGGGGAAGGGAGGAGGAGGGGTAAAGAGGACAGTTGTCCTGGTAATTTTAAAGGGCCCTGGGCTGCTACAGCATCCCGGGGCCCTTTAAATCACCACTAGAGCCTCAGGCAGCATGTCCCAGGCAGCGCTAAGGAGTGCCCCACCCCTTCCAGGGGGCCTGGAGCCCAGCCCCTCTTCAGCTGCCCAGAGCCCAAAGTCTGTCACCAGCCCCAATGACCACAGACATCCCCTTCCCCCCAGAATATTGGCTGGGAGAGTTTTCTCCTTCCTGCCAAAGTGACAGGAAACAGGATTTGATGGACTGAATGGTCTGACCAGATACGGCAATTTTGTGGTTGTTCTAAATGAGCTTCCTGTTGTGGACTTTGGTAACTAACATACTAATACGTCCAGTGGCTAGACGTTAGACCATCTCTGTCTAATGGCCTGGCTATTACAAGGCCTCCCTTATAATATCCCTTCTATGAGTTGGTACTATCAGGGTAGTTACTATTATCCAAATGCCTAGATGCCCTTCAAAGTCAGTGGGAGGGAAGCCCAAGTAAAGGGGCTCTAGCCTTAAATGCAGCTCCATAAAGCGGCGAGTTTCCCAAAGCAGAGACATGAATTGAAGGGAGCCACCGTGCAAGGATGGAAAGGAAAGGAGAACTCTGAAGCACGTTCGTGTCGTGTCTGCTCAGGCGAATTAGAACCTGCACTGCTGAACCCTTTCACAAAGAAAGGAACATTCTCTACTTGCAGCTGAGAGGGAGCACACAGGGGTGAAATTCTTTTCCAAGGTCAGGTGTACATGAGGTGGCGAAGTCAAAGTAAGGTATGCAACTCCAGCTACGGGAATAGCACTTCTGGAGCTGACGTACCTTACTTTGACCTACCACGGCATCTCCGCTGGGAGGGGAGGGGGGTGTCAACAGGAAAAACTCTTCCATCAACTTCCCCTACTCCTGACACCCCAGTGGAGTACTGGAGTCGATGGGAGCACAACCAGCAGTCGATTTAGTGGGTCACCTGGTAAGTGGAGACAAGGCTGAACTTCAGCAAGTCACCAGTGCTCTCATTCTTACGAGGGGAACAAATCATGTCAGCGTGGAATGGTATGTGGAAAGCCGTTTTAAATCCATGTGCTGTAGCCGAGCTATTGCTCGAGTCAGCCTGCTGTAATATCTTCTGGAACAAACAGATTTGCACAGATTAGCTGCGCATCAGGTAGGCAATGGAGAAAGCCACCTTATCTCATAGCTGAGTGTTGTGGTGGGTGCCCATCCCTCTCCGATGCTGAAACTGGCTCTTCCCCATCACCCCGTCTAGGTAACAAGATTACCTGCTTATTCATCTGTATTGACCCATCCCTACAACTAACCTTCCCCACCCCCATCCCCAAGCAAAGCCTCAGTTAGGAAGAGTGATGGATTCCCTCAGGCACTGACTGATGGAGGAACCGTTGTCTGTCAGAACGCATCTGGCCTGAGAGCTGTCACTTGCAATCAGCTCTGTTCTCCCAGCTACGCTTCTGCTCTGGACAAACACACTGAACGCTGACTTTCAAGGGAGCACCTCCCCCCGGCGGCACTGAGGGGTTGCTTCTAAATGGTATATTTACTACTTTACATTAAGCTGGCCAGATTCAGAGCCCTGCATAACTGGCCGGCTTATCACACAGCACAGCCACGTGAAGGACTCCATGATGAACTAGAATGTAAGGAGGGGGATGACTGGGAGGGAAGATTTCAGAAGAGCTGGAATGCAATAGGGCTCCTCGGTTTCTCACTCGCGTACCCCCAGTTTGAAAGAGAGGGTTGTTTGTTTAGTTATCCCTTAAAATAGCCCATCTAGTCATTGTTACAATTTGCAAAACATTGCTACAGCCCACTCTGTGCGAAGCAGTTACACGGCATGTGATGCATTTGTAAACCAGGGAGAAGTGGAGATAGTGTTTGCCCAAGACCGCACCGCCCGTCAGTAACAGAACCCAGCCCCTAAATTCCCAGTCCTCTACTCTGCCCATTAGCTAAGTGATAGAAATGTAGCCGTGTTAGTCTGGGGTAGTTGAAGCAAAATGCAGGACAATGTAGCACTTTAAAGACTAACAAGATGGTTTATTAGATGATGAGCTTTCGTGGGCCAGACCCACTTCCTCAGATCAAATAGTGGAAGAAAGTAGTCACAACCATATATACCAAAGGATACAATTAAAAAAATGAACAAATATGAAAAGGACAAATCACATTGCAGAACAGAAGGGGGATGCGGGGGGGTGGGAAGGGGGAGGAAGGAAGGTAAGTGTCTGTGAATTGCTGATATTAAAGGTAGGGAGAGTGGGATGTTTGTGAGTTAATGGTATTACAGGTGATAATTGGGGAAACTGTCTTGGTAACGGGTGAGAAAGTTCAAAGTCTTGTTAAGTCCTTGTTGGCAAGTGTCGAATTTTAACATGAATGACAGTTCAGAGGATTCCCTTTCAAGTGCAGATGTAAAAGGTCTTTGTAGCAGAAAGCTAACACGCTCCAGAGCAGTATTTACAGTGTCATAGGCACCATCGACACAGATATGTATTCTCACCCACACGGTTCTGCAGCTTCAGAACGGCCCTGTGCCCTGTAGGGTGAATTCCTATTTTATAAACAGAGAGAGGCATTTCCCTTCCTCATGCAGAGGCTGAAATGTCTATATTTAGAGCAAGACACATCTAATATATAAATAATGGAGGCAACCCTAACAACCCCACATCTAAGTTTGCACATGGAATTATTATTTATTTAAAATATTTTTTCCCCGCCTCTGTTTAAAATTTCCGAGGTGGCTTACAAAATTTTTTTAAGACACAATACAAATATATATCAAACGTTAGGGATGTGAACAACTAGTCGACTATCTGATAAGCAAATGCTTGTTGGATAGTCGACACGCTAGTTGACTAGTCACGTCCCCCCACTTGGTGCCTCTATCAGAAAGAGGCAGCAAGGGGGGGGGGAATGTGGAAGAACAGGAGGAGCTTCAAAGCAGCAGCACCACATGGAGCCCGGGGTCAGCTAGGGACTTCCCCACCAACCCCGGGCTGCATGCGGTGCTGCCGCTTTGAAATGCTGCGGGGAATACGGGGCTGGCAGAGGACTGCTTGAGTCCCTTGCTGGCCCCATGCTCCCTGCAATGCTTTCGCCTTTGAAGTATAGCAACAGCCCTAAGGCTTTCCCCAAAGCTGTTGCTACACTTCAAAGGTGGAGGCACCTTTATTGACTAATCAAATAGTCAATGCAAATGACTATTCTATTAGCCAATTAATCAGAATTTTACAACCCTACATGAAACAGGACTAAACCCCCCCTCTCTTCCACACTTCACTGATTGAACTGGGCTTCCACACTTGGCACAGCAACTCAAAAAGACAATTGAACTTTCCATGTAACAAGCAAAATAGTTACTAACTTTTTGCAGGAGAAACATTTACAAGTTTTCCTTTCCAACGCATTGCACTGTTTTTGTTTTTCTGGTTTCTTTGGGCTTTCCTCTTGCTGAAAACATCCACAGAACAAGCCTTATAAATTGCATACTACACACACAGACACAAACACTGCTGTTGGCGCGGTCAGAAAAACTCCCAAGGTGCAATTCCTTTCATTTGGCATAATGGATTTGACCAACACCAACTGTAGCTGATGGAATTGCTCAGAACGCTCACACGTGCGGATTTTCCCATGCTGCCTGTACAGCTCTGTTCCTCACAAATCTCCCGGGGAGCCCGAGAAAGCAGGCTGGGTTTGAAGGGACACAAGAGGAGCTTTCAGTAGGCAGATGAGTTAGCAGGTAGTGCTCAGAATGTGGGGGTGTCTGCTCAGAATGTGGGGGATCAAGTGGAGGAGCCTCATAGGCCCGGGACTCTGGCTGTGGTGCTCCTGGGAGGAGAGACACCACTGCCACAGAAATCTAGTGTACACCAGCAATCAGCATCCTCGTGCAGACACAAGTGTTCCCACTCACAGCCCCAGTCACCACCCCACACAAATCCCTGATCACTCACCTCACTTCTCCCAGATTGCCCTGGCTTGTGTGAGGTGACAACAGTCTCAACGTGGGGCCATGGTTGTTTAATATTTTCCATTCCAGGATTATATTACTGACAGATGTCTAGAATGCACAAGCCTGTACAGACCCTCTACCTCCCGCCCCCATTAGTTAGGATGGCTATATCATGAATGTTTCCCTCAGTCTTCGGTTCATCAGACGGCAGATCTTTGCTCCTGCCAGTCCAGGAAGCCGGCCAGAACTCTCCAAAAGTCCTTTCCCCCTTCCTTGTCATGTTTGAGCTGTTCAGGAGGGTCACCACATTGGACACAGTCTCAGAAGAACGTGTTCACTGCCTGCATGCAAGATCGGCAGACAGAAAGAGAGGCCGGAACCAAGCTCCACGCCCAGTGTTTGCTAGAGACCCCATTGCATTTTCTTCAGAATATAAAACGGTGGAATTCAGCAGCAGTTCCAAGTAGATCTGTCATTTTAAAACCCCTT
The DNA here is from genome assembly GCF_049634645.1 of Pelodiscus sinensis. Lineage (NCBI taxonomy): Eukaryota > Metazoa > Chordata > Testudines > Trionychidae > Pelodiscus > Pelodiscus sinensis. The sequence continues at coordinate 2,333,024 of NW_027465908.1, forward strand.
CCTGAGCTAACCCATCATAAACATTCCTGTGCACGTGGCCTAGGACGGACCCTGCTATAACAGAGTCATTAAGCAGAGAGGGAAACGGGGGGAGGGGAAGACTAGCTGACAGGCAGGGACGCTGCACGCTCAGCCCAGTTTGGTGAGCAGCCCCTTCCAGTCTTCCCTTATTCACATGCTCCGCCTGCTGCTCGCTAATTGCTTTCTGAAACAGGAGAGACAGCTGATGAGCAGAATGCCATTGCCACTGACAAATTCCCCAGCTCTGTAAATACAATTCACCTTGCCGTGAACAAGGGAATGGTAAATGGAAATGTTTGTCTGTGCTGAGATGTTTAAAAACAAAAGCCATTTCCGGGGTGGTTATGAATATCTATTTTGCTTATTTACGTGCCCCAGGAAAGTGCTTGCACAGGTCTGGTGAGAACCAATGCTAACCGCAGGGCGAACACAAGCTCTGGGGTCAGTGACATTAATGCTCTTTGAACCTTCTTTGCGTTGCCTAGGATGGCACTGATGGAGAATGCATCAGCATTCCTTGTACTCTGCAGAATTAATCCAACTGAAAAGCACCGAGCTCCTGTTTGAAAAGGGCTTCCTTCATTTCAGGTGGAATTTTAAGATATTAATTGCCAGCCTCTCCCTCTTTCAAAATTAGACAAGTTAAGGCCCATACACCCCAGAGGTGGGGTCATTCCAATTATACTGCATGTATCAATAACTGTGAAGCAATCTAGGGGACCCCCAAGGATAAAAGATACCCATTATTGCTAACCTTAAGCATTCAAAAATCATGATATTTATAAATATATTTTCAGTTCTTTTTATTTACCTTAGGAGTTGGGAACCTTTAAGTTACACATGCTACTTTTTCAAACTTTTTCTGTGCAGTCATGAGGGTTAGAAACTTTGATAAAAAAAAAGAAGCAGAGACTCATAACTTCGGGTACTATGACTTTAAGACAGACACGAAATACCATGACACCGACGATCAAGTTGCAAGAGTTGGCAATACTGCTGCGTAGGTGTAAAGTAATTTTATTCACTTATGTCCTAAGTCACTGTGTAGCATTACTGTTACTATTGTTCCACTTCAGGATCAGGTGTATTTCAGTGACACATTTAGAAGCCACATACAGCTGGGTGCATATGAAGAGTGGTTAAGTTTGTGATCCAGACGGGATTGAATGTGCTAGAAATGTCTAGATATTATGGTAATAGAAAACTCCAAGTGATAGACAGGTGAATTCTTAGTTACGGATACATTTTTCTGTAAATGGCAACTAGGTGAGCAGAGAGTCAGTGGACGTGGGAATTAAGATACAGAGCCATCTAGGACACGGGGGGGAGGAGGAGGGGAAAGAGGAGGAGGGGAATCAGCAATGATGGAAGATACCAAATACATGTCAAGGAGATTAGAAAAAAAAATGACCATGGAAATTTTAATTCACAGGATCTCTCTCTGCAGACAGATGGTCATTTCAGGCTTTCTATTCTCTAATCCCTCGTTCTGCAAAGCAAACATTCTAAATCCCAGATAATGTAGGTTTTACCATCTCATATATATATCCCAGAGCATTAAGGCTGGCCCTGGCGATAGGATACATATGCTTAAACATCTGAATGCCTAAGTAATTTATGGTGGCAGGAAGCAGTTACCTGGACTTTGCAGAGGTGAACGTGACAGCCCACATCAGAAGCCAGCAAGCAGTGGCCTCTTTCAGAGCAGGTCGTCTTATTCAGTGGAGCGTCACAGTGATTAAATCATCAGCTGAGCCAAACCCTAATTGCTGGGTTCATGTCAGAATTCTTCTCTATTCCCCACCCGGCAACCTCTATTAGGAAGGGGCAGGAGGTTAAAACATGTGAGTGATGAAGGCTCTCTCCATCAGTCTACAATGGATCTTGTTAGCACAATGCAGTTGCCTTCCTGTGCGGGCAGCCTCTTTACAGCATGGGTAAGAACTTCTAGCCAGCTCTCTGAAGGTGAAGAAAACTAAGTGTATCCCACAAACTACAGTAATGTCACTGTTAGTAAGTCCACAGCCACCTAGGTCTTCACAGACTTTATTATGCCACTTGGAGCTCCTTGTGGACAGCAGGACTAGAACTTGGGATCTTCCTACTAAAAAAAAAAAAAAAAAAAATCCCACAAGTCTGTCATTTGAGTTAATGGAAAATCTCCATTAGCTACTGCAATACAGGGTCTATGAAACAGACCTCTATTATTTGGATTCTATCCAGTAGCATATACAGCACCAGACAATTACAATATTTGGTCTTTATCCTTTGGTGGCAGGAACTGCACACCAGCATGCGCTGCAGATATTGATGGATCATCCAGCACCAAGCAAGGAAGGGGGTAACCTTCCTAGTTTTGTAGTGGAGAAGCGGAGGAACCAAGAAGGGAAGTGACTCATCCAAGGTGTGTCAGCAATTCTGTCACAGGGCTGGGAACAGAAATCAGATTCTTGACTCTCCTGACCTGCGCTTCAGCCACAAGATTGCCCTCTCTGGGTCCAGAGGAGTAAGAAGTTTTCCCTTTGGGTTCAAAGTTCATCTCCAATGTCAGATCAGAGGGGAAAGAGAGCAAGACAGAGAGCAAGACAAGGAGGTGGCTGGCTGGCTGGCGGGCAGAGGCTCAAAGCAGGATAATTCATTATCAGTCTCACAGCCTCCCTGTTAAGTCAGCTCAAATGAGTTAACAAGGAGCAGTTAGCGTCTCTCAGCCTCACAGAGAGTTGCTCACAATTAAACAGACATGGAAATGCATTTCATGAAATATGCATATTGTTTGCCTCCTAAAGAGCTGGTTAAATCAGACCATGAAAAGACCAGAAATTAATGCTTAGAATAACAGTCACTCTCAATTTCTTCTCTAATGCATCCCAGATGAGTGCCGAAAAAGAGGATAAGTCCAGAGAGATCTTTGCACTTCTGAGGATGTAGGGAGGAGTGGACATATTCCCAGGTGGTGTAAATCAACGTAGCTCTGCTCAAGTCAGTGGCACTTTGCATCAGCTGAGAATCTGGACCCATCTCTCTTCCCACATTTGGAAACTCCCTTGTCCATCATAGGCAGCGCTGCAAACAAATCATAGCTCCATAGCTGTGGTCATAGTGCAGGCAGCAGCCCCTTCCATGGCTGAATAATTCAGGCCAGGATTTAGGAAGACATTGAGCGAGGACTCTAGGCAGCGCACGGTGTGTTCGTCCGCCAGATGAAACCTGTCTGCATCCAGGATCCTCAATAAAGGGACCCTGGATCGTTCACTGTAGTCCAGTTTTGTCATTTCCCTTCCGTGAGGGATGTACTGCAGGGCTACTCCCTCTGCCTGCAGGTGGAGCACAGTGGCTGCTTCCCGTGCAGGCGCAGTGCTGCTAAGGAGTAAGATTTAGATGCCCAGCCTGGGCCACAAGAAGGGCCCCTCGGCTGCAGGCATTAACAGCAGGCTCAATTAAAGCGCTGCAGAATATTAGTGATGAGATTCAAGCCCCCAGCCTTCAAATGCATAGGGCCTTTGTGGCAAGATTTTCACTTCCAGCCTCCAAGTAGGATCCCTGTCCCTGGGGCGAGGAACAAGGCTGAGTACCCAGCAGGGCCCCCGAGCATGGCAGGATCCCCGCACACAACAGGCCAACGCTCCAGGGCATTTTGCAGTTGCCCTTAAATGCAGCATTTAGCATCCTGGGCCCTTTGCTGGTGACAGACGCTCTTGTCTCCCATGACTAATGGCTCATTGTTTATATCTGTGCTGGAGGAGTAAATTCTTCATTATTGGAGCGATCTGACATGTACGAACAATTGGAGCAAATTGATTGTATTTTCCAAATCATCACACAGACTCTAATTCTATCCGCAAGAGGCACTAATTTGAACCAGAATTACCTTCTAAATTAGAAATTAGAGCTTTTGATGGAGAAGAGCAATGACTCCCCTTGTGCAGCATGGTCTGTGGGGGAGGGGAGCAGAAGCCTTCCTGACTTCAGATAGGGTTCCTTTTGTCTGCCTGCATCTCCTTCTGCGACTTGGTGGCCTTCTGCATCAAAGGCTTGGCTTCACTGAGGCATTAGCATGGGTGATTGACAATTGGGTGAGCTGGGCCTGGCTTAAGCAGCCGCACTGCAAAGCTAGAGGCCTTAGTTACTGGCTCTTCACTGGTGCATTCACCCTCCTTCCTCGCTAGGACTCCTGGTTCTTTGTGCGGGACTAAGCTGAGCTGCTCTTGGATTCTGTCTGGGTGAACATGGGGAGAACTGGTTGTTTATTCTGGGCACAAGGCGGAAATTGTGGAAGACACTAAGCGCCGGCATGGGAACTAGGGAGACGGGGGGTGCTACAGCACCCCTGGGCTCCCACCTTGTGCCTGGAATCTCAAGAGCCAGCCCCATGTACCAGGGCTCTGCTGCCAGACCTGCGTGTTGGGGTCCTGGTTAGAGCCTGCACGCCAGGGACCTCTGCTTCCAACCCTGTGTGGGGTCCTTGTCTGAGCCCCTTACACCGGGGGGACCTGGCTGCTGGTCCCATCTGTCGGGGTGGGAGTGAACAGAGGGAAGGGGCCTCAGCACCAGTACGTTTAGAAATGTTCCCATGATCCTGGCACTAAGGAAGACAGGAGAAACAACACAGCCAACTCAATTGGATCTGGGGCCACTGACCAAAGCCACAAAGGTGCCCCTGGATTCATTCGCTTTCCAGAGTAAGTCAGAATCCTAGGGCTGGAAGAGACCTCAGAAGGTCATCAGATCCAGCCCCCGCCCAACGCAGGACCAATCCCAACTAAATCAACTCAGCCAGGGCTTTGTCAAGCTGAGACTTAAAAACCTCCAGGGATGGAGATTCCACCCCCTCCCTAGGGAACCCAGCCCAGCGCTTCCCCACTCTCCTAGGGAAATAGTTTTTCCTCATATCCAACCTAGACCTCTCTCACTGTAACTTAAGACCATTGCTCCTTGTTCTGCCATCTGTCACCACTGAGAACAGCCTCTCTCCATCCTCTTTGGAACCTCCCTTCAGGAAGTTGAAGGCTGCTCTCAAACCCCCCTTCACTCTTTGCTTCTGCAGACTAAACAGACCCAACTCCCTCAGCCTCTCCTCATAAGTCATGTGCTCCAGCCCCCTAATCATTTTGGTTGCCCTCCGCTGGACCCTCTCCAATGTATCCACATCCTTCCTGTAGTTGGGGGCCCAGAACCGGACACAATACTCCAGATGTGGCCTCACAATACTCCAGATGAGCCGAATAAAGGGGAATAATCACTTATCTAGATCTGCTGGCAATGCTCCTCTTAACGCACCCTAATATGCCATTAGCCCTCTTGGCTATAAGAGCACCCTATTGACTCATCTCCAGCTTTTCATCCATTGTAATCCTCAAGTCCTTTTCTGCAGAACTGCTACTTAGCCAGTCGGTCCCCAGCCTGTAACAATACTTGGGATTCTTCCATCCCACGTGCAGGACTCTGCACTTGTTGAACCTCATCAGATTTCTGTTGGCCCAATCCTCCAATTTGTCAAGGTAACTCTGGAGCCTATCCCCGCCTTGCAGCATATCTACCTCTCCTCCTAGCTTAGTGTTATCTGCAAACTTGCTGACAGGACAATCCAGCCCCTCATCCAGGTCATGAATAAAGATGTTGAACAAAACTGGTCCCAGAACCGATCCTTGCGGCACTCCACTAGAAACTTACTGCCAACCTGACATCGAGCCGTTGATCACTACCCGCTGGGCCTGACCTTCTAGCCAGCTTTCTATCCATCTTACAGTCCATTTATCCAATCCATATTCCCTTAACTCGCTGGCAAGAATATTGTGGGAGACCGTATCAAAAGCTTTGCTCAAGTCAAGGTATATCACATCCACTGACTTCCCCATGTCCACAGAGCCAGTTACCTCATCATAGAAGCTAATCAGATTGGTCAGGCACGACTTGCCCTTCGTGAATCCATGTGACTATTCTTGATTACTTTCTCCTCTTCCAAGTGCTTCAAAATGGATTCCTTGAAGATCCCAAGACATGCAGTCGGTTTCCTGGAGCTCCAGAGACTGGCTATGCTGCATTGTCCCATTAGCAACAAATGAGATTTTTAGAAGGGGCCAGGTTAAGACATCTCAAAGGGGCCTGATTTTCGGAGGTCAGCACTATCTGAATGTCAGCTCCTTTGAGGTGTCTCAGAAGTGAAAGCTCCCCCCAAATCAAGGCACTCAAAATTATTAGTCACTTTTGAGGTTTAAATATAAATCTTATGATTAGTCCACTAACACTATGACTATTTATTACTTATGATGGCCCCCATTGTTCTAAGCAACCCACAATAACAAGCACAGATCTAGCTTCCCCTGCCCCACCCCAAGAATTCTCACAGTATAAACTAACACAACAGGGGAGGGTCAGATAACCGGGGATGTGAGGGAGAAGAGAAGGCCATACTTGAAGTCTCAAGCAGAAAAAAAAAAAAAGAATTCATGAGGCAGGCCTGAAAACAGTCACGTGATCAGTTAAATCTTGAGATATTTATAAATCCTCTGGGGACAGGGGTAAACATCCTGGCAAAGTTTGGAGACAATACAAAATTACTCAGGATAGTTAAGTCCAAAGCAGAATGAAGAATTACAAAGGACCTCATAAACTGGATGAACCGGGCAACAAAAAGACAGATGAAACTCAAATGTTGATCAATGCAAAAGCGATGCTCATTGGAAAACAAACCATACATAGAAAACGATGGGATCTCAATTAACTGTTAGCACTCAAGACAGATTCTGGAGTCACTGTAGATAGTTCTTTGAAAACATCCTCTCAGTGTGCAGTGGCAATCAACACAAGCTAACCATGATAGGAAAGGAGTAGATAACACTGTAAATATCATAATGCCACTATAGAAAGCCTTGGTAAACCCACACCTTGAATACCACAGCCATGGTCACCCCATCTTAAAAAAAAAAAAAAAGATATTCAAATTAGAAATGGTTCTAAGAAGGGCAACAAAAATGGAACAGCTTCCATGTGAGAAGAAATTAAAAAGATTGGGACCGTTGAGTTTGGAAAAGAGATCACTAAAGGGGGAGAGGTTAGAGGTCTATGAAATCATGAATTGCGTGGAGAAAGTGAATAAGGAAGTGTTATTTACTCCTCACAACACAAGAATCTGAGCTCACCCAACTAAATTAATAGGCAGCAGGTCTGAAAGGACCATAAGGAAGTATTTTTACAGAGAGTACAGTAAACCTGGGGCACTCACTACCAGGGGACGTTGAAGGCCAAAAGCATAACTGGATTCATAAATAATTAACTAAGTTCATGGAATTAGATAAGCCCATGAATGGTTACTAGCCTAGATGGTCAGGGATGAAGCCCCATGCTCTTAATGTCCCTAGCCTCCGACTGCCAAATGCCAGGCTGGCTGATAGGGAACAGATCACTTGATAATTTTCATGATCAGTTCATTCTCTGTGAAACATCTGGTACTAGCCACTGTTTGAAGGCAGGATATTGGGCTAGCTGGACCAATGGTCTGACCTAGTATGGATGGTAGATTTCTCTCCCTGTCTTTCTGCTTGATGGCTTCAAATTTGTCTCTTGCAACTTGGGGTGGGGGCTAGAAACTCACTTTATTTGAATCGAAAGCCCAGATCTTTACATAATCACGTCTCCAAGTGCTGCAGCTTGAAGGAGGAGGTATGGAATAAAAAAATCACCAGAACCCCAATAAAGCTGCGGGAGTTGGTAGGGCAGAGGAACCTCAGACCAGATCAGGATCACAGAATTTGCTCTGGTCATTACAGCATAGAGACATTCAGGGGCTCTGCTTCTTTGTGAGCAAGGGTGAACGTTGCCTCCCCAGCTCCTTGAAGGCAAAGTAGGTGGGAGTGACTATTCAATTTCAGCCGAAGTGGGTTGTGCCCACGACTACATGTTTTGTTAGTCTCTAAAGTGCTGCAAGACTATTGGTTGTTTTTTACATTTTTCCAGTTACAGACTAACTCGGCTCCCCTGCTGAAGCTTTTATTCAGGAAGGATCAGAGACAGGGTTATTGTGTGGCTATAGCCCCAGATGCATAGTTTTGATGGGATGTGTGACGTAGTGGGGGTATTTGCTGGGCTGTGGTGACCCCTGCTGTCTGGAGCAAGACCCAGCAGGGAAAACCTCACTATGCAAAGGTGATGCCAAACCGGTTGAACCAGACACCCCCCATGGAGAGGAACAAAGGAAGGTGGAATGCTGCCCTGGCTGGGGGGCAGGGCTGGAAGAGAGTGAGTTGAGTTGCGGGCTGGGAGCATGGAGGAGACAGCCTAGGGGAAGGGGCTGGAGTTTAGGGGCCCAGTCTCCCCCATCTCAAGGGGGCCTGAGGCATCCTAGCCCAGCTCTGGGACCAGATTCCATCTGTGCTGTATCCTGGAGAGGCAATAAACTTCCTCTATTCCACCGGCTGGTGCAGGCTGTGTGTGCCATTTCGGGGTGCAGGAGATGGGGGACCCCCAACGCGCCGTCACAGGATGGTGGCATGCTATCCATACGGATTGTGCTGGGGCAGTCGCCATTGGCCCTGCACTCCAGTCACATGCTGGTTGCTGCCAGAAATTGATTTCTAAAATATCTAAAACTCATTGGGATATTAGGATTGTGGTGGTTTAGCTCCGATACACATTTGCTTTGTCATATCAAGACAATAGTAATGGCTTTTTTATGAATATTAAATTCTTTGCTCAATAAAGCAAATGAGTTTCCTTTCATGAATAAGAGAACAAAGGCATTAATGTCCTCTGAGGTCACCCTCCTGTTTTGTCTAGGGCTGCCTCCGGGGCAGTGTCTCTGTACCGAGCATATCGAGTCATCATCAAGCCGGGAAGGCAGATCTGGGTAGGGCCATAGCAGAGCGGCCTTCTACTTCTGAAAGGGCGAAATTAAACGTCTCTTTGGTCTCACACGAGTTGGAGCTGGTGTTTAGCTAGTTCTGAGCGAACTTGGAGCCACATCACACAGATCTGCACTATTTGGTGCTACCGCTGGGAGATGCATGAACACGCTACCTACCCAAACGTACAGATCTGGGCAACCCGCCCAGTGCACTCCACTTCCTGCGGTGGCAGGAAGGGCACGACCACTGCCACCGTACGGTGCTAAGCTCCCCTAAGCGATCCCCAAAGCTGCATGCTTGGGGGACAGGATGCCATGTGGGGGAGAGGGCGGGGTGAAGGCAAGAAGGGGTGGAGCTTGAGCCCCTGCTGTAAGCTGTGCACTCGCGTGGCCACTTGGGAGAGATTGAAATGCCGCCCAGCTGATTAGCACCGCGCCCATAGCTGGGTTTTGTGTTACGATCTGTGGTTTACATGCCTGGGTGCACAGAAAAAACTGTTCTGCACAGGGATGGAAAAGTTTAGAGGGAACATTGGCCAGGAGGACGGGAAACTGTTATTTAGTCCTGACCCATCAGGCCCTATTCTGTTGCTGGAGAATGCTAGTCCTGCAGATCCACAGGCATCCGATTCTCCTGCTGCGCTTTCTTGTACAGCAAGGGTGGGGAATGCAAAGCAAGTTAAGATTCTCAGGAATCACAGGACTCCAGGTGCCGAGGTCTGAAGAAGAAAAGAGACTATAGGATAACGATGAGAATTCTGTACAATGAGGGTGGGGAACTAAGGCCAGGGGGTCGGATGCAGCTCCTGGTTTGCCAGGATCCAGGCCTTGACGCTCATGCTTTCCCCCAGCATTGAGGAGCCCACGCTGGTGCTCCAGTCCCCTCCCCACCATCCCCCTCCACCCCCAGGGTGGAACACAAAATCTGCTAGCCGGGGGACCCTAAGGCTCTGGTGTGCGAGGGAAATGTGGGGCATCCTTGTCAATTGGGGGTCTACCTCAGTGAGAGTTTCTGTCTTTGTTTTTTTGCTTCTCATTTGTGTGCGGTCGCCAAGCGATGCTTCTATGGGTCAGCAGCCCCCGGCCCACAAAAGGTTCCCCACTCTTGCTGTACAAGAAAGCGCAGCAGGAGAATCGGATGCCTGTGGATCTGCAGGACTAGCATTCTCCAGCAACAGAATAGGGCCTGATGGGTCAGGACTGCGATTACAGTTTGGGGTGTTAGGGAGGGACGGGAGAGAGAAATGGCCGGCAGCAGCAGGGATATTCAGGTGAAGCTGCAAAGGCGGAACTGGAGAGTTCCAAATGTCTTCCTGCAAGTGTGTGCTGTAGCCATAACCTCTCATTTACAAAATCACAGAAATTCATCGCATTCAACCAAAATATCCATAGGCACTGTGCACTTGTATAAATATAAAGGTAATTGATTAGGTGCTTTATGGGGTGTGCGTGTTAGTGCCCTGGCTTTATGGCCCATTAGTAGTTAGGCTCAGTTATGATTCTGCATTCTTTTGATTATGCAGATACAATCTATCATATTGTTCCAGAAACTTGGTTAAAGCTGCACTCGGCGGAGGCTGCAGCTGCAGTTTGCTCTGTCAGAGACACACATCATCGCTCCCTTTTATGAGAGAGAAAATTGGCCGTTGCTGTGCCTGCAAAAGCAGCTGTTATTTGTTGTTTTCCTTTCTAAAAACTATGATAAGGAGTTTGCCTTCCCTTCCCTCTTAACTGAATTACACCGTGTTTGTCTTCCCAGTGCTCTCACGGAAACACGCCGGCAGGCAGGCCAAGCTGCGGCTGCTTCTGCTTCGACGTCAGGAGCCCTTTTCCAGGAAGGATGGACTTGTAGTTAAGCCTCAGGATTGGGAATCAGGATGCGTGGGCTGGCTGTCTCTTCAACAAACTATGCCATCAGCAAAGCAGCGTTCATTAGGCCAAGTTTAGGGTTGCCAGGTGTCCGGTTTTCGCCTGGACAGTCCAGTATTTGTGGGCCCTGTCCAGTAAAAAAAAAAAAAAAACCAACAGAAAATACTGGTATTTTCTGTTTCTCTCATACTGACAGGGACAACTTTGGTGTCCTCCCTCCCCTGCTTTTTTTTGCTCAACAATTTTGGTCCTGTTTTTGTTTTTCCTTCTCAACCAATTTTTTTCCTGCCATGTTCGACATTTTTCAAAAGTATCTGGCAACCCTAGCCACGTTAGAAAAGCCCAGGCTAGGTGTTCTGGTGGAAACTCCATAAGGAGTGGGAAGGGAAGACCCCCACCATAGAAAGAGGATAGGGATCTACCCTAAGAGCCTATAGTGAGGGCCAGGCGCATCCACACTTCCTTGGCTCTAAGGGCCCCTCAGCTTGCTCCTCCAACTCCAGGGCAGCATGGGTCAAATGGAACCCCACTGCAACATCTGGTACAGAACCTCCCTCTCTGCCTGACAGGTGTTTCCATGGCACAGAGGAAGGCTCATGGAAACCACAACCCTGCCTTAAGTTGCACGAGTTCCCCCCTTCCCTGCCTGATTTTGCAACCCTTCCCAACCCCTCCCACTCGCTTGCCATAAATCCATGTGCACTATCAGAGAGGATACTGGCCTTTGGCTGTGCGTCTATGGCAGACCTGCCTACAAAGTGGGTGTGCTATCAAAGCTGGCAATGTTCCTGACCAGCTGCCCATCTCCAGCCTGCTTCTACAACCTACTCAGAGGCATGTACAGTCTAGGGGAGGCTCTGGAAGCCAGTCTGCCCAGATGGAGGAAGTTTGGTAGTAGAGGCAGCTCTTCACCCTGCCCCTGAAGAGACACAGAGCCAAGCCGAGATGCTCAAATAAGGGGAAATATTAAATACCCCCACACGGGCTTTGGGAATATCAGAATCCAACTAATACAGGAGCTGAGCATCACAGCTTAGGCCCATTTCTCATCTACTAAGCCCCGATCGCTCTGGTGGGATGTCCCCATTGAAAACAATGGAAGTTCATGATGCCACCAGAGTCCGCTTTTGCGGAGATCATGGCAGGCTCAGAGCCCAAGTCACAGTCTAGTCTCTAGGCCGGGACGGGAGAAACCAGCATGGTTGACTGGAGAGGAGCATCCTGAAGTTTTCGGTGGGAGATCTGGGCGAGTTTTCAGATACCGCTCCAAAGCTCACCATAAAAGACAACTTTCTCCCTCCATCACATAGAAGGAATCAATCACAACAAGCACAATTTGTGACTCCCTGCCAATAGCTATTCACAGGTTTCCACAAAGTCAACATTCATCTGAAAGCCAAAAAAGCACCTGACTTTCCCCTTTATATCCTGCCACTCACCCTTTCATGTGCGGGAAGACACAGATTAAACACCTCATCTTTCCACACAAACAGTAATATCCCAGGGTAAGAACTTGCTCCACTTTCCAAGTTCAAACACAAAACAAAACACAGCAGCTGTCAAAAAGGCAATGCCATTTTTTACTCTTGAACAAGACTTAAAAAAATATCAACCTTATCTATTTTGTTAAAGCAACTGTTTGCATTAAAATGATTCCCCCTTCAGAAACACTGTAGCTATATTTTTTTCATGTAACGCACATTCTTATGGGGAAAAAACCCTCAATTTATTTTTAAAGGGATCTTAAAATATTTTAAAGACACAACCTTTTTATTTCAATGCAGTTTTTCCAATCTTCCTCCCCAAATGCCATCCCTGCTGATTAAGTGGATTTTATCCACAACAGCACATGACCTAATACAGTTGTTAGTCTCTAAGGTGCCACAGGACTGCTAATTGTTTTTAACCTTATAGACTAACATGGCTTCCCCCTCTGAGCCTGCCCTCCTCAAATGGGAGGCTAGGGTCTCAACATTGCAAATGTAACTTGTCTGCCAATCTGCATTACACATATGCCCCCAAACTGTTCCAAAAAGGACTAGGGCTATTCTAGCACTAGTAACAGGGTACAAGTTATTTAGCGCAGGCTGTTAAGGCTCACTGAAGTTCTCGGTATCAGTCCCTTGGTGCATCAGCAAAAACGTAGGCCATCACACCAAGATTTCTGCATGCCTCACTGTGCAAACAAGAAGCCCCACTGAATTCAAGAAATATTATACATGAGTAAGCACATAGGCAAGATCAGAGCCTGGTCCCAATCCTGCAATCAGATCTACAATATGCTACACAAGCACTTAAGGTTTGTTGAACCCTTGCCCATGCGAATGGCAATTAATGGGGGTGTTTTCTTTCTGACGCAGGGCTTTTCATTAACAAAAAGCATCCCATTAAATGGACAAACACATCGAGCTGAGAAGCCCAAACGTCATTTTGGTCATTTTTTAAGACCGGTGTCGCAATTACTTAAATGCACTAGAAAACAAGAGCACAAAAAGAAACATTAAAAGAAAAGACTTACTCTTTGTTGCCAGCTGGCTCCAAATCAGGACGCAGCCAACAGTGATGATAGGGGCTGATCGTGTCTGCACAGAGCAAAGGGGCAGGCAGGCCGGCCCTGCCTGTGTTGGAGAGAATTCTGTTCAATGCCCTAGCAGAGATCTCACTCTGCTTAGTTTGGGGTCTCTGTAAGCCTCCTTTCAGTCCCTTGGATATCCTGCACTCCCCACACCTTATCACATTCCCTTTAGTATCCTAGGGGAGCTCTAACTCTCCCTCTGCTCCAACTCAGCTCCCACCCCTTCTACTTCTAACCAGTTATATCTGTGGCTTGTTCTTGGAACTACTTCCTCTGTGGTTAAATCCTCTGGCCCCCGTCAAAATTTGCTCTAATTTTTTCCATCCATGTGCAGAATAAATTGTATGTGCACTGAGGCATGTGCGGCTGTGCACCACCATTAGCGATACCTGCTGCCGGCTGTGGGTGCTAATCAGCTGGGTAGCACTTGAAAATCCACTGGCCATCTATGCTCTTGGCACTGGCCTCCCCAAATCTACTCTACTGTCTTGAAGCTCCTAAGGTCAGAGCCCCACCATTCCTCTTCCATCACACTCTAGTGCAAGTCTTAGCCCCCTTAGCCACTGGGTGTGGCTTGGTGGAGACGTGCTATGGCTCATGAATCGCTAATCTTGGCAGGCATGGAACTGTTGCAACCATTGGCAACCCAGCCTCCACAAAGAGTGAAACCAAAAGCTGGGGGCCTGTGGTATTCTGCCTTTTCAGGCTGACAAACCAGGCTGGGAAGCAAAGAAGAATGGAGCATCCCTCATGAGTTTTCTGGTGTTCCCAGTCAGCCAGAACAAGCCGCCCTGCAGTGCTTTGACTCTTCAGCTTTTGAGCAGAACCCACAGGAATCTGAAAATGCAAAGCAGGGATCAAAATTAACAGTTACTCTGAACCTAGAAATCATACATTTTGATAGCGGAGATTCAGGGAACAAAGCCTCTTAGCTTACCTTAATCCCAGACAGGTTTGGTACCTGCAGGGCAATAGAAGGGATGTAGGGAGGGACGTCCAAAGGGGCAGGGGAAGGCACATGGGGGGCACCCCATCTAGCAATTAAAATGTTGGCAGGGATGTAGGGGGGCAGTACACCTCTCTCAAGTGCTGCCATGACTCCCCTGTGACCCAAAGGCCCTTCTGATACACCCCAAGAATTTGCAGTCTCTGCTCTAGAGAGGCCCAGAACGGGAAGACAGTAGTAAGAGTTCTGTGTGGAAATGGAGAAGAAAAACCTGTGAACACAGAGTAGCCAGTTGGCCCCGGGTCTGCAGCTGTAACCAATTACCCTGCAATTACTGATTTGCTGCAGAATGAATCTAGCCTGCTTGTGCCCAAAGCCCAAGGCAAATTAGAAGGTTTCTCACCGTGAGAGAGTACACACAATAAAAATGAACCCCAGTGAAGCTGTCTGCAGCCACAGCCAGCAAAGGCTTTGTTGTCTCAGGAAGCCCTTACTCAACACTCCATAGTCTGAGAGCCTGAAGATCTTCTCACGCAGCTTCTCCTGCCTGCTTAACAAATTGGCCTCATCTGATGCCAGATCCATTAGCAACCTGTTGTGGAATGTCTCTGCAATTCTGTCTGAACTCAGGGAATAGGGATTTAACTCTTTCCCTACCATGCAGAAAGAAGTGAAGTAACTTGACCAAGGTAGCAGAGGAAATCAGTGGCAGAGCAAGGACAAGCGGCACAGATCTTCCAAGATCTTTAGGCACCTATTTAGGAGTAAGGTGTCTTAGTACCTCTGAGGATGTAAGCCAAAATCCTTATCTTCTGGACCACTCTGCCACTTGCCTGCTTGCTGTGCCACATTTAAGCTCTGGCACTATTTCTCTCTTGTTTTCTCATGTACTGAATTCTCACAGCAATGAAAAGGGGGGGGGGGAAGTATTATAGAGAGAGGAATATGGTATTTATCAAGCAGGGATGCTGAATTAACTAGGCAGGTGTGCAGAGCTTAGTAGGCAGGGGTGCAGAGTTTATCAGACACAGATAACTATTGTAGGAGCTGGAGAAGAAGTGGTCATTAGCTGGTGATATGTATTTCCATGCAACAGATTTTTTTTCCTGACGATTAGTTAATTGCACCCCTTTGCAGGAGGATTAGTTGATGCTTTTAATGATAATGTAAGAAGATTATTTTTCCTCTTTCCCTTCATGACTCAAACCTTTTAAATACACAGAACAAGCTGCCTTGAAACAGTGCTACAGATTTATCTCTCTCTCCATACAAAAACTAGAGAGGCCATTGGAGTGGAGCAGGGGTATTTGCCTTAAACACATTCTCATAACAGCTCAGCGAGAGAAAATAGCAGCGGCAGATGAACCCTTCAGATAGCATCTCCGCTGAGGCTCTCTCAATTGCCATATGCTCTGATCGAATCACATGGCTCACGACAAGAGCAGATGTTCTCAGCCTTCCGCTGGAAAGCCCAAACTATAAGCCAATCCAAATGCTGAGCAGTACTGGCCAGTTACATTCTTCGGGGCCATTTGAGAGGTAGCCAAGGCTAAGGAAACTGGCCAGTGATTCATTGGAATTGGCAAGCAATGGAGAACTGTTCTGCATTATGCTCTCTCTCCCCAGCAACTTCATCATATGAAGGCATTTGCAGCTCTGAGCATTGGCATCCAGAGGACATTTATGCTAGAAGATGTAGATAAAAGGGCATTTCTCTAACGAAGTATCTTATTAGCAACCTGTCTATCTGGGCTCTGTTAACTATTTAGGTCAGTGAGCAGAGCTGACTGGGTCCTGGAATCTAAGCCGTGGCGTTTTTAAATAATGGAGGCCTGTCCTTTCAATATTTCACTTTAGTGCAACTGAAACTGAGCAGCCAAGGGGAGGAAAGTAAGACAAAGTTGCAAACTGATGGGGAGGGAAACAAATCTTGTAATTAGTTAAATGAATCAGGTTAATAACTACAGTCCTGTTAAACTCCTTCAGGGCTCTAATGCTATTTATTGAGTGACAAATAAGCCTCCATCCTTGATTAGTTTTAGTTTTGGCACCTATAATTAGATGATTTTCTTACTCCAGCCAAAGTTTCTTCCTACCCCCTGACTTGTTGGAGGAGACAGGACTGCACGGAGTGTTAAGTGCATGTTCATCAACTTTGCACAGACATTCCTAACCAAACTCATTCCAGAAGTGATTCAAGAACAAGTTAGGAACTATTCAGAAAAGCTAGACAAACACAAGTCCATGGGTCTGGATTTAATGCATCTGAGGGTACAGAGGGAGTTGGCAAATGTAATTGAGGAGCCTTTGGCCATTATCTTTGAAAACTCAAGGAGATCGGGAGAGATCCCAGATGATTGGAAAAAGGCAAATGCAGTGCCCATCTTCAAAAAAGGGAAGAAGGAGGATCCAGGGAACTACAGACCAGTCAGCCTTATCTCAGTCCCTATAAAAATCATGGATGGGATCCTCAAGGAATCCATTTTGAGGCACTTAGAAGCAGGGCCGGATTTAGGAAATGCGGGGCCCGATTTGTGGGGGCGGGGCCATACATGCGCTGCACGCCCAGGGTGGCACCGTACATGTACCATACGCCCGGGAATGGAGCCCTCTTAGGTGCAGGGCCCGATTCAGGGGAATTGGCCTAAAGCCGGCCCTGCTTGGAAGAGGGGAAAATGATCAGGAATAGTCAACATGGATTCACGAAGGGCAAGTCATGCCTGACCAAACTTATTGGCTTCTATGATGCAGTAACTGGCTCTGTGGATATGGGAAAGTCAGTGGATGGGATATACCCTTGATTTCAGCAAAGCTTTTGATAAGGCGTCACACAATATTCTTGCCTGCAAGTTAAGGGAGTATGGATTGGATAAATGGACTATAAGATGGATAGAAAGCTGGCTAGACTGTAGGGCCCAGTGGGTAGTGATCAATGGCTCGATGTCAGGTTGGCAGTCGGTTTTTAGTGGAGTGCCCCAAGGATCGGTTCTAGGGCCGGTTTTGTTCATCATTTTTATTAATGACCTAGATGAGGGGATGGATTGCACCCTCAGCAAGTTTGCAGATGACACTAAGCTAGGGGGAGAGGTAGATACTCCTGGAATGAGGTATAACAGTTAAGTTGAACTAAGGACTTAGTTTGAATTACCGTTTCACTGCCGCGTGTAGCCGCGGGCAGTTACTTTGGGCTAGTGAAATTTCAAAATGGCAACCGGATGGGAACTGCAAGTAAAGCCCAGGATATTTAAATCCCGGGCTTCATTTGCAACTTCGAATGCCTACATTAGCCTCCCTAGTTCGAACAAGGGAGCTAGTGTAGACATACCCTGAGGGATTTGGGTTTGTTTAATCTGCAGAAGAGAAGAGTGAGGGGGGATTTGAGAGCAGCCTTCAACTTCCTGAAGGGAGGTTCCAAAGAGGATGGAGAGAGGCTGTTCACAGTAGTGACGGATGGCAGAACAAGGAGCAACGGTCTCAAGTTACAGTGCGAGAGGTCTAGATTGGATAGTAGGAAAAACTATTTCACTAGGAGGGTGGTGAAGTACTGGGATGGGTTCCCTAGGGAGGTGGTGGAATCTTCATCCCTACAGGTTTTTAAGTCTTGGCTTGACAGGGCCCTGGCTGGGTTGATTTAGTTGGGATTGGTCCTGCCTTGGGTAGGGGGCTGGACTTGACGACCTCTTGAGGTCTCTTCCAGCTCTATGATTCTATGATTCTAAGAAACCTCTGAAGGGCTCATTTCTCTAGGACTACCTACCCCCTCATGCAGAGCACAGGGTACTCCCTCGATAAAGGTAGCTTTTCAAAGATCACCCATCACACCCATCACTGGCAGCTTAGTATCCTGATGATGGATGCATCATAAATGCCATGGTAACAGGTGTGCATGTAAAACTGATGGGTGAATCTTTCTCTGTATCTTTTAAGACAACTTCTCTTACACACAAAGGAGACTGAAACAGGCAAAAACTGTTTCTTTTCAAATCTCTCACTCTTTTCCCATTGGCTCTCCTGACTCCCTGACAACACTTCCTAGATACCCACTATTCTGGGCTTCACCGTTTACAGGCAACTTAGTTAACTGAATGCTGGGATGTCTTTAAAAGGGCAGTACCTCTCCCATCCATCACACTGTCTATGTCATGCAACAAGGATGGACATGAGAGATAGAAGTATCACTCTACATACATAATAAATAGAGGGGTTTGAAGCATTAGAGCTTCTGTTTCTGTAGTCCGAATGGTTCTAGACTTCCATGGAGTCAAATAAATGGAGCCAATGAGCAAGGTGGGCGAAGATGGACCCTGACACCACCAAACTGGATGAAGAAAAAGGAGATGGAATGAAGTGTCTTATTTATCATGTGAAGAGTGCACAAAGCCTTTTGCAGACATGCAGAAAGATATCACCCCGCCCCCATTCAGAGACTGTAGCAGCTCAGGACAAGAAAAGGTGAAGGACTAAATTCTCCTTGCACTCATACATGTGTAATAATCCATTGATTTCAACTTCATTGTCTCCAAGCTGCAAGTTACTCCCGATTTACACTGGTGAACTTGAGGCAATTAGGGTACATCTACACTGCAGCACTATTTCAGAATAACTTGTGCTGTTCTGAAATAACGTAGTCCGCATCTATGCAGCAGGCAATTATTTCAAAATAGTGTCAAAATACTGTCAAGCTGAAGGACTTCTTACTCCGACTCCTGTAACCCTCATTGTACGAGGAGTATGGGAAGCTGGAGGAAGAGTGCTCTCTTTTGAAATAAGTGCTGTGTAGACGCTCCCTATTTCAAAATAAGATACGCAACTGACGTAGCTCAATTTGCATAGCTTATTTCGAGTTAAGCCCTGCAGTGTAGAGGCACCTTTAGAAGGCCCATTGGCTTCTCCGAGCATTGGCCGGGTGAGCCAAGTGTCTGTAGAAGTGGAAAAGTTAGGAAGAGACTGCAGAGAATGAGAGGAACAGACGTTTTACTGTTTGCAGGACAGCATATGAAACATGCCCAACTCAACAAGGCAATTTCCTTACAGACAGGAAGCCATGTTGATTATTTATCTTCCAGCTGTCCTGCTGCAATACCTCCACCTACTCCAACACCTACATACGTGGATATCAACTGTGTGTCTGCTTCTTCCCTCCTAGACTGAGTCATTAGTAGAGTATGTGATGTGAGCCACGCTGCTGTGAAATTCCTCCTGTTGGGTATTAATGCAGCATGCCATCCATTACACAAGTATTTTGCTGTGGCAGACAGAAAGTGACATTTATGGGTCTATCATGAGAATGAATTTCACCATCCATTACAATGATGTACAGGTAAACACTCCATTCATTTTTTAATCTATGAGCTTTGGTTTTTTCTCTGCTCTGGTAGATGGACCCATCCTTATATCCATTATTAGCAAAACTATTTAACAAGAAGCAAGAGCTGCTGAATAACATTACATGCTTGTAATTAAAGCGATTGCAGCACAAATGGAGCCTATGGGAATTAAAGGCATAGCTTCACAGGACTCACCTAATATGGATTTGCATGTGATGAGTAGCCATAATCTTTCTATGAAGCTCTTTGTTTGGAAAGGGCACATCTCATTCAGACACAATGAAACACCTCATCAGACTGGGTTACCTGCTGTGATTGAACTCAAGGCATTTGAATCTAAAAGTATGAGCTACTTGGACCAATGTAAAATCAAACTATTGGCCATAATACAGTTATAAAGCAGTCTATGTGAGTTAGTCACTAGATAGGGAGAAAAAGCCATATAGGGTTAGCTACTAGGCATGTTCTTCAATTGCTCGCCTAAAGCGTTGCTGTGTGTTTTTAAACAGTTGCCATGTTCTACCCCAGAAGTGGCTGCATTTCAGTTGTGAGTTGCTGAACATTGCAAGTGCTTTGGAATTCTCTGATGTGAAGGACACATATACTTTATTTTTATTATTATTGTCAGAGATTTACTAGATAGAAAAAAACCCTCTATAACCACAATCATTAGAAATTAAGTAAATTTATTTCTGCTATAATTCTAGAAATGGAAAAACTTAAAAAACAACAAATAGTCTTGCAGCACCTTAGAGACTAACAGATCATGTAGATGGTATCATGAGCTTTCCTGGGCACAACCCACTTCTTCAGATTAAATGGAGTTAACAATTAAGATTAAATGACTCACATATACTACTATGCAAATAACTTAAGTTTAGTTTTATTGTTATTATGTATTAAGTAAAAACCAACTGGAGCATTTCAAGTTGTTAAAGTGATTCATTTGGCTATATACTTCAGTTTAAATCAATACTGGGCCAATGTATGCAACATGATGTTAGAGGATGCTGTCCTGATAAAGGGGTCACTCTTTCAAATGCAATGTCAAACCAGAGTCCTCCTCGCTAAATACTTCACGGCTCTTTTTGCAAAAGTAGAGTTGTTAGCCCAGCTTTCCTGGCCCAGTTCCAATTTGAATTAGCTGTATTTTGTCTGGTTAACATTGCTCATATTTCAACAGCATTCTTCTACACTTCCTGTCCTAAACCTGTTTTACAGTGTCACGTGCAGCTTCACAATTGCCATGGCATGCAGTACAGCATGCAGATGCTTGCAAGAAGTACTGTGTAAGATCCTGATAATTGAAAGAGTCTCTCTGAGGCAGTAGAGAGACAGGAACAAAGCAGCAGCTCCAACAGATGCACAAGCAGTACAGACTGTATGTTGACTTTTAAACATTATAATGACATTTTCTTGGCTCACATTTTTTACACTATGAGCCCCACTTCCACATATGAATGTATGTGCTTGCTTTCCCCACTCAGAGTTGCCACAGACTAATTTTGAGAATGGATGCATTTCTTGGTTCTCTAAGAACATTGAATCCTCTCTGTCAATTTTTAATTATTCTTTTGCTGAAACATCAGATGAAATTTGGGTCTTTCTCCATGGATCAAAAGTGAAGAAATATTTATAAAATGACCTATAAAGCAAAGATGACACATTTCCCATAATCCTAATTTTCCTTATTCAAGATCATGATGATTTGTACCATGTGATCTTGCACCTGTGATCATTTCTCCCAACTTCTAATGGATGACTTGAAAGTTGGGACAGAAAAAAATCTCTTAAGAAGGAATGATCCTCTTTTTCAGATAATAGGCTTAGAAAAAGAGAAAAAAATATTGGAAAAATTCATGCAGCACAATTTATTTCTAAGTAAGATGTTTTCTAGTTTTCTAAAGAGGCACTATCAGTATTAGAGTCCCAGTAAGTATGGTTTTAATAATCAGCTGGCATTTAATTAACATCCAAAAGCTGTCTGACAGAATCTAAACTGAATCTTTATTTGAGACACTTAATTAAAAATGTCTGACTGAAATTTACTGGGAGTGGTTCTTACAGCCTGGGTCATCAGTCACATCTCCTGTATCAGCATGAAGGGCTCCCATTTATTCTGTGTGTGTCTCATCTGAGTTTGGGTAACTTCAGAAGCCACCTTGAAAGTGAATCGGGTTAATTCACTGTGCTCTTTCTGTCAGTTACATCAACTTCCCTCAGGTAAGGAAACCAAGGAGAATCTATTAACCATGGTTAAAACAAGGGATCAGAGAGAAAGCAGATGAAAATGTCCATTTTCTTAAAACAGCTCTGGGATCAATCACTAAAGACATTCAGCACTTGTTAGATTATATGTATGAAATACCATTGGAACAATTCTTGGTCTTCCTGCCAATTTCTGTCCAGATTCTCTTTGACATATATTTCTCTTGATAGTTTTTATCAGCTCAGCTATTCCTTTGATCCACTAAGCATCAGTGACCATCGACAATTATTTTTATTAAAAGCCACTCCCTGGAAAACATTCAATTCTAGAATCAGTCCTCCTGATGGAGCATGTCTTGGTCATTTGGGCTAGGATCAAAGGTGTGATGCTTCTTTTGTTGAAGCCAATGGGAGATTTGTTATCAGTGTTAACAGGAGCAGAGTTTAGCCTGTAGTAACTGTTAGACCCTCTATTTGTGGGGCTAAGTCCTGCACTTGTAGGCTATGTCTAGACTGCATCCCTCTGTCGACAGAGGGCTGAAAATCAAGCACTTCAAAAGTGCAAATGAAGCTGGGATTTAAATATCCTGCACTTCATTTGCATAAACATGGCCACTGCTTTTTTCGAATCGGAGCTTTTTCGAAAGAAACAAAAATGGCAGTCGGTGCAGATCTGTCGAAAAATAAAACCTTTTTGGCGAAAGATCCCGTATTCCTCAAAAAATGAGGTTTACAGGATCTTTCAAAAAAGGGTTTTTTTTTTTTGACAGATCTGCGTCTAAATTGCTGGGTTTTTTTTTTTGAAAAAGCTCCGTTTCGAAAAAAAAGCAGCGGCCATGTTTATGCTAATGAAGCGCAGGATATTTAAATCCCCGGTTCATTAGCAATTTCAATGTGCCTAATCTATATCTGTCTGTCTGTACAGAGATGTAGTCTAGACACATCCGTAGGGAGCTGGGCTTGATGCCTTGTAACTATCATGAAACTACTGTCTAGCATCTGTATTTCCCACTCCTATATTATTTACTCTGCTTTGGGCAAAACCTATTCCTTTTTCTGTGGCTCTGAAGGACCCTGTTTGTAGTGTGGCCTCACTGTATGCAGCATGGGAAGTAAGATCTGGGGAGCCCAGGGGAGATCTGGGGTGCCTGGGTCCTGTGCACTTTTGGAATGGATTTTGGGAACCAAGATGAGATGGAAGAAGTCAGGAGGCAAATTGTCTGTTCTGCATTGCATGGTCCTGTTGGTCTACAAGAACGACACTAACAATATAGGGTGGGAAAGAGGGGAGCATTTGGTGCTTTCCCATTAGGGAGAATTGACATGGAAGCAAACTTCAATTTCCTGGCCTTTTGTCCATCTTTGTGCTCTGACCGTCCAGTTTTGATGCCCCCGTGCCTTCCCACAAAGGCGTAGTGATGCCAACAGTTGCAAAAGGCCTGGTCTTCAGACGGGGAGGCAGCAGCAGCAGGAATGGATGAACTCCCAAGGAATAAAGATCATATTCTCACGCAGGGGTTAGCAGCGTGGCAAGAAAACGAGAACAGAAATGCCAACATGCAAGCAGAATGGTCTGTCTAAATAGAATGTTTTTCAAAGCTTTCCCCGAGGCGGTGGCAGTGCTTTAATAAAAGGCACTGAATTAATGTTGGTGAACTGAGGAGACCCCTTCTGATAGAAACAGCGGGTTTGATTCCCTGCTTAGCTGCAGCCGTATCACTTGGGAGTAGCACCACTCAAAGCGGTGGCCTTACACCAGTGTAAAAGCAGGTGTGAGTAAGAGGATCAGGCCCAGGTTCTTTCAAGAACTATTTGTCTCAGCTGTGTTATCCCTGATGGAAGAACATCATTTCTGACCATAGTTTAAGACGTTAGAGATTCAACAGATGTGACTTGTTGGATCCTACACCTGCCCCAAGATGAGCTGTGGATAAGATGCCAGAGGACATGGTTCATTCAGGTGACTGACCCAAAGATGGGAGGGAGGTGGGGATGAAGAGCAGGGGTAAGAAAACATGTATCATTGGAAATGTAAGACTAGACAAAAGGAGCTGCAGTGGGGTAATTGATTATTATTTGCACAAAAATAGGCAGCAATCTGTTACACAGGAGAACAAAACGGTATTGACACATTATGAAATTTCTATGCCTCAGGTAGTGGGATAAATCTGAGTTTTCCAACACTATCTGCTTCCTTTCTCCAGACCCACATTTAGTAAGTTGACTGGAAATAAAGCAGCTTTTAAGTGGCACTAAGAATATAGATGGAAATCTTGTTTTGGTTTCTGTAATTGTTTTTGAGCTGTTTATCAATAAATCTTCTGGTGCCATGCAAAAATGAAGGAGCATTATTATACTCATTGTCCGGATGGGAAACTGAGGTATGGAGAGGTGTGATGTGATTTACCCAGGGTCCAATGGGTCTTAGTGGGAGAGCTGTAATTGGAGCTCCATGTTATCTGACACCTAACTGCACTGTTCCATATCTTCTGGTCTTGCAATGGATACTACAGGTCAGAGAAAGTAAGGGTATGTCTACAATGGGCGCTTATTTCGAAGTATTGCGTCCACACTACAGAGCCCCATCGCGATAGCACAGGAGTATGTCGAACTAGTGCGTCCACACTGGTGCCTGAATGCATGCAAGGCCCCCCGGAAGCACTCCGGCCAGGGCATCAGGGCAGTCACCTCCGGGAGCTGCTGCCTGACGCTATCTGAGGCTGGCACTTAAAGGGGCTCCCCTCTACAGCCGCGTCTCAGACTCTTCACCTTTGCCTGCCCCGTCAAGGGACAGCTAACTCTGGGTGCTCTGGTTGCCCTTGCGGATGCCACAGCACTTCTGCCATGGAGCCGGGCCTGTTGCAAAGCACTTGCTGGCTGTTAGACCTCCTGCTGCACTCCTGGTGCAATTACTGCAGGCTGCCCACGTGGCACTGCAGGACCAGGGCCAGCAGCTCACCCTGGGGCACCTCCTCACCCCACTCCATGTGCTTGTCATGTAGCACAGCCCCTGCACACCGTGCATTGCCGCTTCTAGCAACGGAACACCAGTCCCAGCCGGTGGGACCAGATCATCATGGGGCGGTGGGACGACCAGCAATGGGCCCAGAACTTCCACATGCAGGACACCTTCCTGGAGCTCGGTGAGTGGCTCGCCTTTGCCCCTGGGCAACAGGACACCCACACGCAACCTGCCATCCCCCTCCAGAAGTGGGTTGCCATCACTATTTAGAAGCTTGCCTGGCCGGACAGCTACCGCTCTGTCAGGAACCAGATTGGCATGGAGAGATCGACCATCAGGGCCGTGCTCATGCAGGTTTAGCACTCTCAGCTATTGTCCCAGGAGGGTGGTGAAGCACTGGAATGGGGCTCTCTAGGGGAGGGGAAAGGGTAGTGGACTCTCTCTCCCCCGAGGTTTTTCAGTCCTGGTTTCACAAAGCCCTGCTGAGAATGGGGTAGTTGGGGTTTCTCATGCTATGCGAAGGGGCTTAGGCTCAGGGAACTCTCGAGGGCTCTGGCAACCCTGTGATTCACTGTTTGTATGCTTCTACAGGCGGTGAGGGTCCTCAAAGCCTCCTGCTGCACAGGGTCTTCATTCTGGGCAACATGGACGGCTGCTGGACTGCTCAATGGCGGCGACCAGGCGGTTGATGGCAGCAGTGTATGCTGTGCACATGCTTCGGGTCTCCTGGGATAGCTCCTGCCAGATGGAGCAGTGCAGCTCCTCAAAGTCCACATCCCACCTCTGCTCCTCCCACTTGAAACACCACTGCAGGGCACGCAGGCAGGCGATATGTTCCCGCTCAGGCCCTCGCGGCGTGGTCTGCGCTGGCGGCTCTTGCAGGGTTGGGAGGATGGCGTGGGAGGTGGTGGACGCATCACACTCGCAGCTAGTCCAGCTGTGAAGAACACAGAGAAGGGGGTCATCCCAGGAGACACAGTGCCTGAAGCCTATCCCTAATGTGTGAGCCGACACTGAAAGGTCTTGGTTCACACGATGGCA
This sequence comes from Pelodiscus sinensis, assembly GCF_049634645.1. Lineage (NCBI taxonomy): Eukaryota > Metazoa > Chordata > Testudines > Trionychidae > Pelodiscus > Pelodiscus sinensis. The sequence continues at coordinate 2,358,812 of NW_027465908.1, forward strand.
ATGTGCTTTGAGCAAGCCCATCTGTGGCCTAGACAGCAGACACTGTCCTGCAGGGGCACAGATGTCCCAGGGGAGCCTCACTACCCCCATTCCCCAGGGACAAGCAGGCATGGGAATGTGCTGGCTAGGCCAGGAGCCTGCGGGTGGGAGGGGGAAGTGGGGTGGCTCATCTGCCCTCTGTGCTGCGCACATGCCAGGTCTGGCCGTGGTGGCGGCCTACAGGAAGAGGACTTCTCTCCCTGTCCACTGGATGGGGGAGGGGGAAGGTGCTGGAGGAGGTGTGTGTGAGGCGACTGAGGGGGGATATGATAGAGGTCTATAAAATCATGAGTGGTGTGGAGAGGGTGAATAAAGAAAAGTTCTTCATTAGTTCCCATAATAGAAGGACTAGAGGACACCAAATGAAATTAATGGGTAGCAGGCTTAAAACTAATAAAAGAAAGTTTTTCTTCACACAGCACATAGTCAGCCTGTGGAACTCCTTGCCACATGAGGCTGTGAAGGCTAGAACTAGAACAGAGTTTAAAGAGAAGGTAGATAAATTCATGGAGGTTGGGTCCATGGAGTGCTATTAGCCAGGGGGTAGGAATGGTGTCCCTGGCCTCTGTTTTGGAAGGCTGGAGATGGATGGCATGAGACAAATGGCTTGGTCATTGTCTTCGGTCCATCCCCTCCGGGGTACTTGGTCTTGGCCGCTGTCAGCAGACAGGATACTGGGCTAGATGGACCTTTGGTCTGACCCAGTACGGCCATTCTTATGTTCTTATGTTCTAAGCTCAGGGTCGGGGGTTTCACTGGACCAACTTGATTTTCATGTAAACCTGCTCCCGGGTTCACATGTGGCCTTTGGTGGCCAGGCTGGCAGCTCTCCTGCCCTAGACGGCCGCTTTCCTGTGCCTAGTGTGGAGATCGTGGATATTGGAGGCCTCCCCCTAAACCTCGATGAGGTCCACGATCTCCGCACTAGACCAGGCGGGCGCCTGCCTCTTGTGGCCCCAGGCAGGCTCCTGGGAGCCGCCAGCCTGGTCCTGGGAAGAGGCAGAGGGCTGGGTGGCAGCGGGTGACTGGCTCATGCTGTGCCAGGTGCAGGGTCTGCTGGCTGGGTGCTGGCAGGCTTGCAACTGGCACAAGCACTATAGCCAGACCGTACCCCTTTAAGGGCTCCGGGGCCGGGAGGGGGGCAGAAGAGTTTCCCTGGTTTGGCCCAGAGTGGCCACCAGGGCAACCTGGGAAGGGCTAGCCTCCCACTAGTTCGAATTAAATGGCTACACAGCCCTTAATTCGAACTACTTAATTCGAACTAGGCGTTAGTCCTCGTAGAATGAGGTTTACCTAGTTTGAATTAAGCGCTCCACTAGTTTGATTTAAATTCGAACTAGTGGTTTGTATGTGTAGCCCCTATTAAAGTTAATTCGAACTAACGGCTCTTAGTTCGAATTAACTGTGTAGTGTAGCCATACCCTCAGTCTGTAAAGCAGCCCTTCCTTGCAAGGCAGCATGGCCTAGCAGCCAGAGTCTATGTGAGAGCTCCTTGCAGGGCAGCACAGCCTAATGGCCAGAGTCTATGGGATTGGGGCAGAATCCCTGGTAGGGGGTCTGGGCCCACCCGACTCCACCAAGCCCCAACCCCAGGGCTCTGGCAGGGGTGGAATGGTCTACCACTAACTCAGCAGGGAATCCCACTGAAACACGCTGACCTCACGCAGGTGGGAGATACCACTCTCAGAACCCCCCTGGGCCACTTCCTTCAGTCTCTGGTGATCCACACGGCTTCAGCATCCTCAGGCTCCATGGCACCAGCCACTCCCCAAAGCTCCGATGGGTCTAGAGACTCACTCCAGTCTCCTGGGTCTCCAACTCCTGTCATCAGGGTCTCTGGCTGGTCTGTCTCTGGAGCTCCTACTACAGGCCCTCTGTCTCCACAGTCCAGCACAGACTGAGCTGAGCTGCTTCCTTTTATACTATCCCAGGACTCATAACATGCCCAGTATGGCTAGGGGGTGGAACTTCCTCCACCCATAGGGCATTAACCCCTTCCTGCCCAGTGCAGGGTATGTACACCCTGTCATTAATTCCTATTCAATTCAGTGATGGGACAATTAAGTTAGTTCAAATTAGTGCTGTAGTGTAGACATACCCTGACTCAGCACAATACAAGACTGGTCCCAGACAGGACTCATCCAGAGCAGTGAGTAGTGCTATAGTTCCTGTGTGATTTGTAAGTGCCTTATCGGGGTGAGGGAGAAGAAGGCATCACAATAGTCATGAATTAATTTACCATTGCAAAGTACTTTGCAGTTCTTACATAACAGGAAATCTAAAATGTTGTTACTGTTTACAACAAAATGCTCAGACTTCATACAAATTAATTAATTTGCTATAGTTCCTTATTGAGAAATATTGTGTCATGAAGCCAGAAGTAGATCAAACACACATATTAGTAAGAGGGAGAGTGATAGGAAAATGTCTTTGGGGTTTAACAGGGAAATAACAAACAAATAAACAATCACATATGTTCTTTTTCATTTAATTTCTAGGCTCTCTTGTGAATACGCATTTCATATCACACCTTTTTTGATGGCTGCCACAACATCGTCTCAAAGCAAAAGCCCCTTCTTTATGAGACAGTTAAAGTGGCTTTTCTGTGATCAGAGAAAAACGAAAGGCAGCTTTGCTATGTGGTTCCCTCACAGTCGCAGACCTTTTGAACTGGTAGGATTTCTATGTCATTAAATAATTCACTCAATGATGCATGAGAGAAACGAATGCTGATCTTGGTAAAAGACCTCCATTAATTGCTTTCCTTTCAGTGGAACACTGCATTTTCATGATGGGATATAAGTGAGTGTGAACTTTATTTCAGAGACTTGTTTGATAAATACAGGCATAAAACGATGGAAAATGACCTGTTCGGATAAAACATTTCATAGAATCATAGAATCACAGAACCATAGAGCTGGAAGAGACCTCAGAAGGTCAAGTCCAGCCCCCTGCCCTAGGCAGGACCAATCCCAACTAAATCAACCCAGCCAGGGCTTTGTCAAGCCGAGACTTAAACACCTCTAGGGATGGAGACTCCACTACTTCCCTAGGTAACCCATTCCAGTGCTTTACTACCCTCCTAGTGAAATAGCTTTTCCTAAAATCCAACCTGGACCTCTCCCACCGCAACTTGAGACCAGTGCTCCTTGTTCTGTCATCTGTCACTACTGAGAACAGCCTCTCTCCAGCCTCTTTGGAACCTCCCTTCAGGAAGTTGAAGGCTGCTATTAAAACCCCCCTCACTCTTCTCTTCTGCAGACTAAACAGACCCAACTCCCTCAGCCTCTCCTCATCATATGCTCCAGCTCCCTAATCATTTTGGTTGCCCTCTGCTGGACCCTCTCCAATGCGTCCACATCCTTTTTGTAGTGGGGGGCCAGAACTGTATACACTACTCCAGATGTAGCCTCACCAGAGCCAAATAAAGGGGAATAATGACATCTCTGGATCTGCTGGCAATGCTCCTCTTAATGCAACCTAATATGCCATTAGCCTTCTTGGCTACAAGGGCACACTGTTGACTCATATCCAGCTTCTCGTCCATTGTAATCCCCAGGTCCTTTTCTGCAGAACTGCTACTTAACTGGTTGGTCCCCAGCTTGTACCAATGCTTGGGATTCTTCCGTCCCAAGTGCAGGACTCTACACTTGTCCTTGTTGAACCTCATCAGATTTCTTGTGGCCCAATCCTCCAATTTGTTTAAGTCACTCTGGACCCTATCTCTGCCCTCAAGCGTATCTACCTCTCCTCCTAGCTTAGTGTCTAGCATTTGTTTTCTGAAATATTTTTTGGACTGTACAGTCTTTGGCTCCAACTGCAGCTGCTACTCTGCACACTTCAGCCCCCTCTTCTTGGTGACATTTCAGGATAGGAGTTTTTAGAGTCGCGTTAACTGATTGTGAGTTAACTAACTGCGTTGGAAACCTAATAAACGTTTGTTCCAGGACACAAATTATTTTGAGTTGCTGAAATCTAAGGTAGACCCCAAATGTATGTGTCCGGGTACAAATATTTGTGGAGTGGCCAGACTACCATGTACAAATGTGTGCCAAATGGCACTCAAATGTGTGCCAAATGGCACTCAATAACTAATTAAAAACTCCAGGGTAGGACTTACACTCGGTGTCTTTGGAAGACGAACAGAATGGGCCTGTCTTTTGGAACATTATCTGGTCAGACTATATGATGAGCTGTTTGTATGTTATCCAGCACATCCTGTAGTTAGAACTAATAAGCAACAGTGAGTGGTTTACCAAGAATATACCCTGGGGAAACATGAACATGCTATCGGAGAGATCCGAACAGATGATTCAAGCTAGGACAGAATCCCAGGAGTTGAAGAGACTGAAAAGACTGATTAGGCCAACAAGTCTGGGTGCAAAATTGTTCTCCAGTGCTTTTCCAATTTGGCTTTAAATGCCTTCTGCCACATCCCAGCACCTCTGTTGGAATTATTCCATGGTCTAATAGACTATAGTTCCTATCAATGTAAACCTCCTTTGCTGTATTTAATCCCAGGATTCCTGGAATCTAGTTAGCTCAGCTGACTGTGGTTACACTCTGCATGGTTACATTTTCAAAACATCCGCTAGGCCTAGGTGGATGATGGAAAAAGTCCTTCTGTCCTTAAACACACCAGCAGTGGAATGTCCTCCGAGTTATGCCTCAGGCCAGGTGGCTCCATCTTGAAGGGAGTGTCTCTAATCCCAGATTCAATGGGGGTAACTGTGCCACCTCCATTTCCAGTTGTGTGGTTTGTCTGTGAGTGCCGAAGCGCTCACCTCATCCCAACCCGGGGGGCGGGGGTTTGAACTGAGCCACAGGAACAATTGGGGATATAGGCTCCAGCTGGGGTCATTTTAATCAGGTTGCAAATTCATTATTTAAAAGGTTAAAAATGGACAAATCTGGTGCCATCTGTTTGGGAGTCAGGATAAGATTTCTGCCAGCTTCTTGTGCTCACCCCTCTCTGTGCTGGGTTCACAGGAGCATCCACTGCCACTTAATTACATGCTGTTACATTCATTGCTGTTGTCTTTCAAATGGCACCCGAAGGCTAGTGACTGGCTGTAGAGAAGGGCTTCTCTCTCATTAGCAGATGGTATGGCCTCAGCCAGCAGGTGATAAGCAGCAATGTGTGCTGAACTGATGCCCTCTGCCCCATTTCCAGCAGCCCCCATCCCTACCTTTGAAGGCTCTTCCATTGCTGGCTGGCTGGGAAATTGAAGCTCTCACTGCAGGGAAGGTGTTTAGAATTAAAAAAAACATAATCCAAGTGAAGCAGCCTCCCCGCTCCTGCAGAGAGGTAATGCATGCGTGTGCCGGGGACCTCTGCCGTGGCTGCCCTGTGCGCTGGTGATGACAGCAAGAGCCTGACCCTGCAAGCTCTCTGCACATGGATGACTCCTGCACCTGGAGAATGGGCGGGATTGAGCTCTGAGTCTCTAATTAGGGCTTCTCCGTATATGGGTTGAACATCTCTAATCCGGCACTCTCTGATGCAGCAACATCTGTGGTCCGGCATGATTTCAGTGAGCTGGTTGTCCACTGAAGGTGTGACCACGTCTTCCGTGGTCCCATAAAGTTTGTTTACCGCCTCTTGTTGTTCCATGCTCCTACTTAGCTCTAATTTACCCCTACATACATGTCTTCTAAGAGCCCAATGGTAATGCTGCTAAGCAATACTGACCTCCTGTGGTTTGACAAATTCTCTGGTTTGGCCTGGTCAGGTCCTTAGGTGACAGACTAGAGAGGTTCAACCTGTATGAGAGGTCCCAGTAACACCCACTCTCCTTTTCCAGTAAACCCTTGGGCTGCGTCTAGACTGGCATGATTTTGCGCAAATACTTTTAACGGAAAAGTGTTTCTGTTAAAAGTATTTGCGCAAGAGAGCGTCTACACTGGCATGGATGCTTTTGCGCAAAAGCACATATTTTGCACAAAAGTATCCTTGCCAGTGTAGATGCTCTCTTGTGCAAGAAAGCTCCAATAGCCATTTTAGCCATTGGACTTTCTTGCGCAAGAAATTAACACTGCTGTCTACACTGGCCCTCTTGCGCAAGAATACTTGCACAAGAGGGCTTATTCCTGAGCGGGAACATCAGAGTATTTGTGCAAGAAGCACTGATTTTGTACAGTACAAGGTAAGTGCTCTTGCGCAAATACTCGTGGCCAGTCTAGACGCAGCCTAGGGCCTTTTGTCTTCTCCCACCATAAGCTCCAGGTCTCCTGCGTGGGCAGGAGGAGACAGGACAGAGAGGGGAAATCCTTCTCACTTTTTATCCTCTCTGGTTTCTTCGGGGAGCCAGTTCTTCTTCATGTAGTGAATGAGGGCAGCTGACTGACTGATCACCACTACAATGGTTTCAAAGGATGATCAGGAGGAACACTACTTTTAGTCAAAGTTTCTTCAAGTCACAAACAAAAACCAGAAGTGAAGTCACAGGTGTCTGAAGAGGTCAGAATTTCAGAGTCAGATTTTGCTGTGTGGTTTATTAAACACATCTTAAGAGGGAAGCTACATTTTGTAGTGTCAGGATAAATATCTACGCATCAAAAAGAAGATCTAACAGAGGCCCAGACAGAAAGCACATGAAAAGGGTTCTCTAGGAGATCATCTTTAAGAGCTAGTAGATTGTTTTGGTACCATGTGTTGGCCAAATTAGCCAAAGCCCCCATGGTGCTTTGCAGCCTGGGTAGATGTGAAATAGAAGAAACACTATTTGCACAGTTTTTACATTGCTAAATGCTATAGGGGCAGTTATCAGATAATGCATGGACCTTATCAAGCTGAAGTTGATACTTATAAACAAAATACCTTGGGAAAACAACTCTCACATACAGAACTATTAACCAGGAAGGTAAATGGTGGCATTGCTAACTACCAGGAAATAGGCTGCATTCAGCTCACAAGTAAATGTATTAATCAAATCATGATATTTGTTTGCTGTAGCTATATATGTGATTGAAAATGAGATATTACGTAACCCAAATAAGAAAGTAGCTTATAGGGGATAAATATATTACATTAAATTTAGAATGCTTTATAGTCATATTGATTTATATTATTCTAAAATTGTACTATAGTTAGGTGCTGTGACCTTTCCGTGACTCTTATTCTGTATACTGCAGGAAAATACAAAGCTTGACAAATAACTCAACCTGCCAACCTTTAGGTGTTCTGCTGTGCATGGTTAGTACAGGTCTTCTGTGTTGCAGATCTGCATAGAGTCAGGTGAGATAAGGTCTCTAAGGTTTAATGTTAGCCAATATAATATAGAATATTATATATAATATTGTGTATATTTTACATAACAACACATTTTATTTATGTTAAGTGCTTTCCAATTACTTTGCACTTACGTAAAGCTGTTTAACCCAGCAAAGATATGGAGTATTATATTCTCAGTGGTAGGTACAAAGGCATTCCAGAGAAAAGAATGAGACAAATAATTTTGTTGATGCTTAGCTAACATATCCACTGTACCAAGCTATAGCTGATGCAGGATGTCTCTAAAATTTTGCTGACTTTTCAAATGCTATGGTTGAACTCAGATAATAAACTGGTTACAATCTCTGTCCTGTTTACTGCAGGGTCTGTGCAAGCAAAGCAAAAAAAATCGCCAAAACATGTCAAAGATGATAGATAGGAATGATATGTAACGTTTCAAATAATGCAACAAAATGTTTGTAAACAACCCTAGTATAGCTAGAGGTAAAGTGAAGCACAGACAGCTGACCAGAGTCATTGTTGGATTGGTAATGTAATGGCTTTTCTATATTAATCCTTGGCTAATAATCTTTGATTAATACAGTTGAATAAGCCTAGCTATTTGACATCTCTTTTTAAATTGAACCCTTGATAGGCAACAGGCACTGGACATTAGTGTAGGTCTTCCTATATTCAGCACGATGGTACGTGGCAATGTTAGATCGGTTAGACAACAAAAGAAGATCTGAGCTGAGAAGCTTGTCGTCTTCACAGACCATTTGCTCCAGGTGACTTGCACTTGTCACAGCCTCAGTGTATGATGTCAATGGGCACGTTTACAAAGACAAAATGATCCTGCTAGTGCCAATGAAGAAAAGGTGATGTTCAATGGTCTCTTAATAGGTCGTTGAGTTTCCTCTCACTCATGGCGATGGAAACGAATAGGAAGTGGACTCTTCAAGTAGCTAGCATTACTCAGCTCTGGTTTACATGTGGGCAGATAGGAATGGGTTTTATTAACGTTTTCCTCTGCATAATCCTCTCAATAATGCATTTTGATAGTTAGACTCCACATAGTGGAATAACTAATGCCATCTTTGGAATGATAATCCATTACAGAACAACAGATCTTAGAATTATAGAACTGAAAGGAACCTTGGGAGGTCATCAAGTCCCATCCTCTACACTCCTGACAGGACCAAGCACCCCGAGTAATTTCACCAGTATGAGTTCTTGGACATCTTCAGTATTTTTTATTCCAAAACCCTGTTGAACTGTGTATTGTAAGTAATTCTGCAGCATGTTTTCCAATGGCTTGATCACGAAGAGCAGTCCTGTGTATTAGCAAAGGCAAATAAGTATCTGACCCAACTGTGGTTAGCTGCAAGGGATCAGAATCAGTACATTCGATATGAAATTTTACCTCCATTGAAATCAATTGCAAACCTGCCATTGACTGCAGGGGCCATGATTTCACACAAGCAGTCTGTTGTTCAGAAGGCTGCACTGTGGAGATAGTAAATTAGTCCAAGCACCCTTGTTCTGTCTTGTCTACTTAGATTGGAAGTTCTTTGGGGCAACCTCGGTGTTTAGTTTCTATCCCTCGTGGGTGTAGAGAAAAGCCTTTAACCATGACCCCAGTCAAAAAGCCTCAAAAACCAGAAGACAAATAAAATGAACCTCAAATGTATTTTCTTCACACAAATCTCAGGACTTTTATGTCAATCTCATGGCTTTTAAAGACCCAACTCATGACTTTTGAACTCCTGACTATACTGACTTCTTTAGCTCCAATATTTACATAGTACAAAGCTATTTCTTTAGCACCAGCTTCAGTATTACATGCTGCACAAGAGGGGCAGAGTTATAGACCTCATAACCCTGGGAGTTGTCACATGCTTGTTTTACTTACCAGGAGGTTATACGACATTAGGAAGCAATGTAGATGTCATGCCTCCCGGTAAGATGATTGCCACGTCTGTGCAAATTCCTTTCACACTATAAATACAGATCTTTCCCCATATTTCAACACAGTCTTAATCTGCCAGTGGTGATTAAAAAACCAGATGTTTAATTTAATTAGAGTCCATTTGGAAAACTCATAGCATGAAAGAATTTGATATACAGAAATTCTCTTTACTGCTAGGCTGTGTCTACACTGGGCCACTTATTCCAGAAAAGCAGCCGCTTTTCCGGAATAACTTGCCAGCTGTCTACACTGGCTGCTTGCTTTTCCGGAAAAGCAATGACGATCTACTGTAAAATTGTCAGTGTTTTTCCGGAAAAACTATGCTGCTCCCGTTCGGACAAAAGTCCTTTTCCGGAAAAACTGTTCCGGAAAAGGGCCAGTGTAGACAGCACAGTAGTCTTTTCTACAAAAAAGCCCCGATCGCGAAAATGACGATCGGGGCCTTTTTCCAGAAAAGCGCGTCTACATTGGCCACGGACGCTTTTCCGGAAAAAGTGTTTTTCTGGAAAAGCATCCTGCCAATGTAGACGCGCTTTTTCCGGAAATACTTGTGACGGAAAACTGTTCCGTTTTAAGCATTTCCGGAAAAGGGTGCCAGTGTAGACGTAGCCCTATAGACTTCATTTTATGGTACCTTATCTTGGGGGTAATGATAGCATGTGTAATCCTGACGTTGAACGGATATACTACATTTACAGTGTGGTTAATAATTTGTAAATTGATGTAGGAGTATTGCTACTTACTCAACTCTCAATCATCAACTAAGAAAGGATACAGATGGCACTAGGGTAATGGTCACTCTGAGGGAATTCACAGATGCTTTAGGCCTCTCCACTCCTAGCAGGAGTCGCTGCTAGTGTAAAACTGGAAAATACATTGTGGTAGCTATGTTGTTCCCAGGGTATTAGAGAAACACAGGGGGTGAGATGATTTCTTTTTGATCAACTTCTGTGGGTGAAAGAGACGAGCTTTTGAATGTATGTCGTGTTGTGACCCAAAGAAGAGCTCTGTGGAAATTTGAAAGCTTGTCTCTTTCGCACACAGAAGTTCATCCAATAAAAGATATTACCTCACCATCTTGGATCCAGAAAATGTGTGTCATGTTTCCTGCGAAGGCTGGTTTACTAGTGGAAAACAGCCTATTACCGCTACAAGAGGTCAGTGCTGTTGTGAAGAGGAGCCTGGGTCCAATTGAGGATTATTATATAAACATTGTTCTAGATTCTTATTAAAATATGGTAACTATATATAAATAGAGTAGAGCTGGACAAAAAATGCCTATTTGTTTTGGTGGTGAATTTTGAAAAAATAATCTTAAAAAATATTCTATAAACAGTTTTCTTTAAAAGTATAAAACAGAAATAAAATAGTTTTTGAAAAAACTGAACATTTATCCATTTCCATATGTACTTTTAGATTTCAAGAACAGGTTTTAGTTTTATTAAACTGAACTCCATACATTTTTACAGAACATTTTTTTGGTCTTTTTACTCTCAAAATATAAAATTTCAAGAGGAAGCAAAAACGTGCCACGAAGAATTACATTTCCTTTGAAAAGCCATTTTGCACTGACAAAAAGTGTTGACAAAAATATTTCAACCAGCTGTACTCTATACTGATGCCACAGGGCTGTGGGCCATTGGCTTAGAATAGTTTCATAGTCTCATACAGCCTTAGGCCAGAAAGGACCATTCTAACCTGCTGGATGTCATGGGTCATTAAATTTTTACCCAGAGTCCCCTATAATGAGCTCAATAACTTGCGTTAGAATAAAGCATTTTGGTGCTTGGGAGACTAAACTCTTGAATGCCACAGAAAGAGAGCACTGGAATCCTTTTATTTTTTAATAATGGAAAGCTATAAAAATGCTCCTTTACTGTGATTACAGACTTAAACGTGCTTCTGTGTGATACAAGAGATAAAGCTATAGAAAATTGCTCTTATGTGGCTGCGTGTGTGAGATCGTATAGAGGAATCAAAGCAATAGGAACCTGCTCATCTTTATGGGAGAGAGTTATAGGAGCTAAATCTATCAAAAACTGAGAGAGAGAGAGAGAGATGTGAAGGAACTAAAGGGGTATGATAGGAGAGATCTGAAGGCATAGTCTGTCCAGATATAGGTGAATCAGTCATTTTCTCTTTCATTTCATTTCAGTCTGTAAAGAAACCCTGGAAAGAAATCTAAGGTATTTTTCCTCCTTTGGATATTTTCTCATGGGGCATCAGAAAGTATTCATTTCTGATTTCCACTTACAGTTTAATTTTAGTCTGATAGGTAAGTGTATTTGAAAGAAGTCTCACCTATAGAAAAATAATTTAAAGGCACACTATAGGCTAAGAGCCCAATGTTGCAAACATCGTTTGAAGTAAACGGGACAATGCGCAGGAGGTTAAAATTCAGCCCTGTGCAGGGGGCTTGTACAAGGCCTAGAACCATTCAATTCCCCATTAAATCTTCAAAACTGTGCTGAAGTGGGACTAACATGGAACATTTAGTACTAGCATGGCCTCTCGGCCAGAGGGCATTCCATGCATGAAGAACAGTCCTTCCTCAAACAATCATGCTGTGGCACAAAGGCCTGTTGGTGCTAACCGGCAGAGGGCACGGTGATGCATTGAGTGCCAGGGATCTGCTGGATCTGGTCCCTACATTGTAGTTTATCAAGAGCTGTCATGTAAGGTCTCTGCCAAAAGTCTGAGTCACACTGACAATCGTAATCACTGTGAAATGTATGCACAGATAACACATAGGGAGTTATGTGTATATTCTGAAAATTATACTGTTATGGTTGGATCTGGTCACCAATGTTTTTCTTTTCAGGCAGGAGACGCTTCTCTACACCTCTGGCTATATGTGAATTGAATATTGTATAATTCACAAATGAACACCTGTTCACGGCCTGAACAAAGTCCTAATCAAGAAATTGCACAGTCTCCAGAGGAGATTCTGAACTAGCAAAAACAGGCATCAGAGGATTCCTGGTTCACAAGCGGAGAGAGTGGATTGCTGGAACTGTATCTGGAGGTACAGACATACGCCCAGGTATCTTTCACCTTGCTCCTTCTCAAATTGCTATTCTTTGTTAAACTAGCCAATTAGTCCATCATAAGACGGGATTTTCAGGTCTCTCCTTCACGTCGGTCTTCTCTCCTGAGCCTCCAGTCTCTCGCTCCATCTCTCTCTCTCTTCCTCCTCCTGCCTCCCCCTCTCTCTCTCTCTCTCAGCTCTCCTCTGCCTCCTGCCTCTCTCTCTGTCTTTCTCTCTCTTCTCCTTCCCCTCCTGCCTCTCACTTGGGGAACTGAGGAACCCAAACAGCTGTTCGGGCTCCGCACTCCTCATGCTGCCTGGCTGAGCGGCGCAGAAATCAGCCAAGCGCCATGGCGGGAGGTGAAAGGGGGGTAGGGTGGTGACATTCAGGGCCAGGGGGCGGGGCCTGGAGCCGCTGTCACGCTGCACATCACTGCCCCGCCCCCTTCCCCTCCCGCCGTGGCACTCGGTTGACTTCTGCACCTCTCAGCTGGGCCGCCGCAGGGGAGCAGGGGGAGCAAGCGGCCGTTTGGGCCCCACACGCCCCATGCAGCACGGGCCGCCCAGAGGGAACAGCCAGCATTTCAGCGTTACAGACTCACAGATATTGGGCTACTATACATATGATAAACTAATACCTGTTTTCATTCCACACAAATCTCAGTGCTGTGAGCTGAGCAGAGCAGTGATCCGGAGGCATAACTGGTAAACTGATGTTTACAGTTCCTTTGGGAGCAGTGGATCATTGAATTCTGTGAGTATCCAGTGAAACAGGGGCTGGACATTCCAGGGGGATTCTTGGGGGTTGGAGTGTGTCTGTTGCTGACCTGCAAAGGGACAGGAGAGCCTGCTAGGCTTAGAGGGTTGTGGTTGTGGTGCCTGTGAGTGATGCAGTCAGGGAGCTAACCCCCTAGCAGGCATGGATAAGGCTCCCTGGGTATGTCTACACTACCCTCCTAGTTCGAACTAGGAGGGTAATGTAGGCATACCGCATTTGCAAATGAAGCCCGGGATTTGAATTTCCCGGGCTTCATTTGCATAAACGGGGAGCCGCCATTTTTAAAACCCCGCTGGTTCGAACCCCGTGCAGCGCGGCTACACGGGGTTCGAACCAGCGGGGTTTTAAAAATGGCGGCTCCCCGCTTATGCAAATGAAGCCCGGGAAATTCAAATCCCGGGCTTCATTTGCAAGTGCGGTATGCCTACATTACCCCGCTAGTTCTAACTAGCGGGGTAGTGTAGACATACCCCCTCAGACTAAGGCCAGGTGGTAGCAAGGTTACCTCAGAACCCTGAGCAGCGCTGGATTTAGGGCAGGGTGAGCTGGGCTGCTACCCCAGACCCCGCGCTACCCGAGGCCCCGTGGATGCGCCGTGTCAAAGTAGAGGCCCCATGAAATTTCACTGACCGGGGCCCCGCGGCACTGCCCTGGGCCCCACGGCACTCTCATCCGCCCCTGACACTGAGTATCTGTGGGGAGCATCACTTGAACCACATAGCCTCCCTCTGTGTGTTATGGAGGTTAGGTCCATAAAAGGCTATTAGCCAGGGGATAAAATGGTGTCCCTTGGCCTCTGTTTGTCAGAGGCTGGAGAGGGATGGCAGGAGACAAATTGCTTGATCATTGTCTTTGGTCCACCCTCTCTGGGGCTCTTGGTGCTGGCCACTGTGGGCAGACAGGATACTGGGCTAGATGGACCTTTGGTCTGACCCAGTACGGCCGTTCTTATGTAGTGAATGAAAAGGGGTGCCAATAGGGTTGAACTGAACATATCTATTGAATTTATCTATAGATAAAGGTTCACAGAGGCTATTTTTCCATTACTCAGATATCTCTTAAAACACCTGGATGGGACTAGGCGTGTGGATTTCTATTAATATAATAATAATTAATAATTATTTGATTGGCAGTCACACACAGAGGACCCAGTCAGAGATCCATTGCACTTGGTCCTTTCTTCATGCAACAAAGAGAATTTTGGCCCCAGAGAGTTTCCATTCCCCCCATAGAATGAGCGACAAGAGAAAACATCCTGGGGAGACGACTGTGGAATGATATTCCTGATCCCTTTTTGCCACCAGTTTCATTAGATTAGTCTCCCAAAAATGCATTGGAAGCCCCAGCATTTATGGTTAGAATGAGCATTCCCCTGGAGAATCCTCTCAGTAGGGAACAGTCCTTTACTACGGTCTTTACGGGGGACAGGAGAAGGACTGGGTGCTGTAATCTGGCAGGTCTTTTTCCCCCCATCTCTTATTCCTCATTAAAATTCTTCCCTGAAGAGATTATTTCAGTGGCGGTTCAGAGCAGACATGCAGGCAGGGACAGTTCATGGATTATGTCTTTTATTGCAATGACTAGTATCTCCCATCATCATCAGTGCACTAATAGTCTGAGGGCACAGGAAGGCACGGTCCCTGCCGGATGAGTACCTGTACACAAGGACCTGCCAATGAGAAGAACAGGCCAGTGACCCTCTGGGCTCCTTCTCCTCAGGAGTTCAGATAAAGGAGCCATCACCTCTGTCAGCTGCCAGCATGAGAACTCTTTCCAAGAACATAGGCTGAAAACACGACTTAGCCCCCCCCTGGTCCCCTGTCGAGCTGGATCTACATAAATCCCCATTTGTCTCTGACGATAGCTCTAGTTTTCTCTCTCTATTTATCTACCTGTCTGCTCTTTTTACAATCTCTCTCAGGACAGACACGGAGTGGGAGATAGAACCAGATGCCGAGGCATGCACTGAATGTCAACTAGTCCAGTGGGGTGTGTGAGTATCCTCATGCGGTGGAAAGCTCTTTTTGTAAACATGCCTTGAGATGAAAGGGCTGATCCATGCTGATATTTTCAATATTAATAATCTCTCAGCTGCCTATCTCCATTCCCCGGCTCCTTATTTACCCATCCTTCACAGTACCCAGAGAGACAGAGCTTAAAGTCACAATCCAGTGGTAGGAAAGGGAGGTTGGTTAAAACAGGAATCTATATGGAGAATAAACCATATATCTATTGTCCAGGAATGCACCAAATGTATATAAAATAATACTCATTGTGTAGTCATATTCAATACATAGCACATGCTATGTCAGGGGTGTGTGATTATATAGATACACATATACTTGAAATAGTCTGTGCCGTATACTGTATATGGCTCTATACATACAGACAGGTGTATTTGTGCCCATCTTCCTATTGTCTCCTTGCTGATTTAGATATATTCCCTTTCCTCCGAAGATCCTGAAAGACTTAGGAAACTTAAAAAAAAAAAGCTGAATGCAAACTGTGCATGTCAGGAAACTGTCACCTGGCACTTAAAATGCAGCCTGCTCTTGGTGGAAGGCGCTGGTTTTAAACAGTACACAGCTGGACTGTACAACAGTTCAAGAGAGACAGTGAAACATGCCACATGCATCTGAAACTCCCGGGGTATTTTAAAGTGGAATGATTGCAAACAGAATTTAGCCAAGTCATCAGGATTAACCTCTATACTCCTGCAGACGGTGCTGTGAATTCTTTAATAGACACAAACTGTTAAGACCTTTGTTTTATGATCGCCATGCAGAAGCACACTTTCAGCAGCACTGCTTTCTCTAAAAGTATATTGGGGGTTCATTTGAGGGTTAGCCCAGGGAAGAGTCTGCTTGCTAACTCACAAGCACCTCAAGTTTCTTGAGCCAGCATGACCACATTTACTGTATAAGACCACAACCTAAAAGGTGCCCAGCTGCATGACTGAACTGTATATCCACATGAACAATGTCTCAGATGCATACAAACCCCTTCTTGTTCTTTCTCTCTCTCACACACCACACACATAACATCGGCTATCACCCATATCTTCTACAGGGTTTCCTAAATAGGTCATAATGCTTCATTCATTTTGTGAAGCAAAAAAAAATCTATACTTTTATTTTCACATGTTCATGCCTCTGATACCTTACATTTTTGTGAAATGTTATGGAAATTTGGAGGCAAAACATGATATATCACGTGTCCCTGCTGTGAAGCCGATATTACTAGAAAATGGGTCAATTTTAATTTGACAACAGGTCCATTTTAGACTGACGAAATGTCACAAAAATGGGACTAATTTGGAATTTGCAACACAAGGTGAAAATCTGAGGTAAGTCAAAAGTTGTTGCAAATGTCTTGTGTTTTCTATGGGGTTTAAGGGCTTTCTGGGCTCAAATATCACAAAGAAACTGACAAGAGGAATCAGAGTTAGGGAACTCCACCCCTTATGAAGCAAAGTCTCTTCTCAGGAAAAACACATTTCAACTGACAAGAAATCAGTCCCCTCGCTTTATATCCCATAGGACTGTACCATCTGTTATTTGGATTAACATACTCAATTTCAGTCTGCTTTTTAGTGGATACATCTCACAATGTAACATTAATTCCAAGGAGTAGTTAAGGCCCACCCAAATGTCTGTTTTATTACCTAATCCCTAACATGTGTAAAGCACAGTAGTTTTACCAATAGTTAGGATATTACATTCCGGAACTAACACCAGGTGTTATGACCCTTTTATACAGGTTATAATTTCACTTCCTTCTTTCCACACACAAATTTAAGCATTTAAATGCAATAGCTGACATGTCATGGCATTAGGGCTAAGATGAGTACTCCCTGTGCAGGAGAACAATAGAGGCTGCAGAACACTCACTGAAAGATTTACACTCTCCGCCTCTGAATACTATAGGACTCACAGACTAGAGTATCAAGCCAGGGAAAATGCATCACTGCCAACATTCACACAGCAGCTTGTAAAGCTCTAGAGGGCAGGTCCTAAAGCGCTCAGAGGCTGGGAGTGTGATTGCGGAAGGCATTTCCTTAGATAACATTTGTCTGTGCAGAAAATAGCTTTTCCAGAGTTCAGTCCAAGACTGTGGAATGAATTCCCCTGGGAATTAAGGGGCACCTCAAATCTCATTGCCTCTGCTTCAAGGCCAGGGCACAGCTTTGGACTTGCCATCTCTGACATAGGTACAAAGAGGCACGTACATGTTACGCTTCCCACCCCGGAACAACCAGAAACCAAAGCCATACGGAGCAATCCTCCTTGTTCCCTCCCCCCACAACTCTCCCCCAGGTGAGGGTGGAAGTGCACACTACACGAGACAAATGTTAGTCATGTCATTCCATGTGCTGCTGGGTATGTTTCCAGTGCAAAAAAGGACCCATGGTGGTGACTCTCACCTTCTGGTCGACTGACTAGGACTTGCAATAAAATATATTAGAGGGATAAATACCAGGGAGGGAGAGGAATTATTTAAGCTTAATACCAATGTGGGCACATGAACAAATGGATATAAGCTGGCTAGTAGGAAGTTTAGACTTGAGATTAGACGAAGGTTTCTAACCATTAGAGGAGTGAGGTTCTGGAACAGCCTTCCAAGGGAAGTAGTGGGGGCAAAAGATCTATCTGGTTTCAAGATTAAACTAGATGGGTTTATGAAGGGGATGGTTTGATGAGATAACATGATCTTGGTAACTAATTGACCATTCATTATCAGTGGGAAATAGGTCAATGGAGGGATGATAAGAGTTACTATAGAGAACTTTCTGGGTGTCTGGCTGGTGAGTCTTGCCCACATGCTCAGGTTTTAGCTGATCGCCATATTTGGGGTCGGGAAGGAATTTTCCTCCAGGGTAGATTGGCAGAGGCCCTGGAGGTTTTTTGCCTTCCTCTGTAGCATGGGGTACAGATCACAGCTGGAGGATTTTCTGCATCTTGGGGCCTTCAAAGTATTTGAAGGCTTCAATATCTGAGACATAGGTGAGAGGATTATTCTAAGAGGAGTGGGTGAGATTCTGTGGCCTGCACTGTGCAGGGGGTCAGACTAGATGATCATAATGGTCCCTTCTGACCTTAAAGTCTATGAGTCTATGAGACTCATGCTATAGGAGGAAAATAGCAGTGTGAATGTTCTGGGTGTAGGTTCCAGCCCAAGACCAAACGTCTACACTGTTATTTTTGCTGCTGCAGTGTGAGCACCACAAGCCACAGTGGATTGACCCAGGCTCAGAGACTCGTGAGGGTACATCGACACTGCGAGGTCCAAGGAACATGTTTGCTCTTCCGCATTTTTTTGCAGAAGAGCAAACACGTTCTTTCGGGGAGCCCTGTATCCCTCGTTCTACAAGGGATAAGGGCTCCACTGAAAGAGGAGACTTTCCCACAATTTGGCCCCATCTAGACTGGGCCAAATGGTGGAAAAGCCTCTTTCGGAAAAGCAAGCGGAAAAAGCTACGCAAATTGCACAGTGCAATTTGCGCAGCTTTTTGCAAAAAAACCCCCCTATAGTGTAGACCTAGCCTGACTGCTGTGGGCTTTTCCTGCAGTGTAGACATGCCCTCAGATGCCACAAGGACAAGGTAGGATAAGACCCTGCATAGAGCTGGCTTTTGAGCAGTGCATGATCTACTCACTACAGCAATGGTGCAACGAATTACCCTTCTAGATTGAGTGCCCTCAGACCTACACCCTTCAGTTCTTTGCTGCTCTTTCAGATACCATTTAACTGCAAACCAGAGTACAAGAATCAATGGATTTATGATGGCCTTCTCTGAAGTATGCACCATGTCAGAGGCACAGTGGAGGGGATCAGTTGTCTCTCCATGGTTCCCTCCAGCACCCAGACGAGGAGTCTGGCACACATCAATCTGCTGTCCATCCATGTTCACGGGACACTTTTCCCACCTAAGCAAAGGCTGTTCGTTGTGACTCTTTAATGGGGAAAAATCTCCTTCTGGGATGGCAAGCAGAGAGCAGAGTGAATTCCAGACTCTTCATCTCCTCCCACGCCAGGCTTGGGAGCTAGACCCAGCAGACGGAGGGCGGAGAGGCGCGGCTCATCCTGTCACTGCCAGTTTGCCTTGGTTGTCTGAGGATGTTTAAAGTGCAGAGGAGATTGTTGTCAAACGTGATGTGGAATAGGAGCCTGCAGAGAATGGAGGAGTTTGCTAGACACTGAATTTAGTGATTTTTTCTTTATGTGAGACTAGTGCTGGTAAAATAAACTGTATTAAGAGCTCCAGAGACCAAAATCTTATTGATCTACAGAATGCATACAGTGTAGGCAGTATCAGTGTCAGGATCTTCTGTCACCCTGACCCAGAGGGGCTCTCACTAGGTGAAAGGGGAATTAGGCCTTTTTATTGTACCACACTTTAGATATATGAAGCACAGTATAAATCTTCAGTATGTGTGTGTAGCTCTATATCACAATACTAAAACAAGGAGACATTGGGGAAAATTGGAAAGGCAGTGAATGAATATAAGTAAATTAGTTATTTTAAATGCATAATTAACCTGTGGAACTCAGTGCCACATGATGTCATTGAGGAGAAGAGAATTACAAAAGAGGACTGACATGAATAATGAGAAAATATATAGTTACTATAGGGGATAAAAATGCATTAGGGGAGTAAACCATCCTGTGTCAGGACACGAGCCAGCCATGGTTACAAAGGAGTCCTCCCTGTGGGAAGACAGGTTGTCTCAGAAACATGTATTATGGGATTCTTGTACCTTCTTCTGAGTGCCTGGCACTGGCCATTGGCAGACTCAGATACAAGATAAGATGGGGCCCACTGGTCTGATCCAGTAGGGCAGTTCTTATGCTCCTATTTGTTATGTCCATTCAGCCCCAAGCTTCATTGCTACGGACTATTAACAAGGAGGCAATTTCATTCTATGGACGGGGCCGTACCAAACAGACGCATACGTTGGGGTCAGTGCAGGCGGCATGTTTCCAGTGGTGCTTGCAGCTCCCACTGACAGAACACAGCTGCTGGGTGAGTGTGCTCCTTCCACCAGCAGTCAGAAAGGCAGGCAGGCCTAGGCAGAAGGGTAAGGTGCCCTAGTCCTACCTCCTTCTTACTCCTTAAGGGGTAGCTTGCTGCCCGGGGAGGCCCTAGGGGTCTGTCCCTGCTTTCAGCAGATCACAGGGCCTGTGACTGGTCCCTGGGTGGGTGA
This sequence comes from Pelodiscus sinensis, assembly GCF_049634645.1. NCBI lineage: Eukaryota > Metazoa > Chordata > Testudines > Trionychidae > Pelodiscus > Pelodiscus sinensis. Next base: position 2,379,044 of record NW_027465908.1, read on the forward strand.
CCCAACACAGAGCATGTGTGTCTGTCTGTACTGCAGCCCTTTGGAACAGGATCTGACGCTGCCAGGTGCTGAGCCGCTCCTGGGACACGGGATGAGTCCCCTGTGCAGGAGACAGAAGCCGCTGGCAGCTCCCAGGATCAGATCAGATGCTCAGCACAGCCACAAACCATTCCTTGGGAGGGGGCGCAGGAATCGCTCTGTGCTGGATGCCAAGCAGCTGGTGGCAAAGACACAGACGGCTCCTAATGATGGGATATAAACATCCGCCGTCTGTCTAAGATCTGGATGAGACTTTGATCCTTGCAGCCAATTAGAGATGAAACTTCCCCAGAGTGCTCGCCCGCCGCCAGCCGAAGGTGGCGGTTCAATCAAAGGGAGTGTAGGCGCTTCCCAAAGGCAGCTATAAAATAGAGTGGGGATAAATCCTCTCTGACAAAGAGCTGAGTTTAACATTTCAAAATAAATTTACAGAGACCAACAAGCTCCCCTCCCCTCTGCTTGAGGAGTAGCACTGACACTCTGTAATCATTGACTTAAAGCAACAGGGGAATAGGCAGAGCCTGGGCTAGAGAGGGGGAACTGAGTCAGTCTTCAAGGGGCACATGAGGATGTTTAAATGCAGGCCAGATGGGAGGTATATGCAGCTGTATTTCCCCATGTTTTCTCCCTGGGGACCTGAAAGGACAGAGGGCTCGCCAGGGACTATGAGATCAGAGGTCAACCGTTTCCAGGGAATTCCTGCAAGGGGAAGGTGAAATCTCCATCCTTTCCCCTTCTCTAGGCCCAGGGGGAGGTGAAACTGAACTGTCAATTCTCTTCTTCTGGAAGCCCCTGGCAGGAGTGTGATGAGGACGAAGAGTAACTAGGACTTTGACTCATTTAATCCCCCTCATTTAATTTCTCTCTTTCAAGTGGCTGCAGCACATATCTGTCCCCACTTTAACCCACTGTAGGGGGGAGATTATGTTTTATGAGAGTTTTGCACCAGCAATGGGCTCAAGACATGATGAAGGATGTTATCAGGCTGACCTGCACCTGGGGAGTTTCCTCCTGGCTCTAAGGCCCTGTCTACATCAGGGCGGAAGGCGGGATTTAAAACATGCAAGCAGCTAACGAGGAGAGGTTTTAGCACTTTTGAAGATGGGAGCTGGGCATGGTCAGACATAGGCTCTGGCCCTGCACGGTCCCATTTTTTTTCTGTTGTTTCCCCATTTTACTGACACTGATTTCCTTTTAGTCTAATGTTCTGCTGGAGTTTCCTGTGGCGGGGCCCATTTCTGCACTCCGGGATTCAACAACCCCCATTTGCTTCATTTTGTGATTTCCTCAATGAATCATAGAATCATAGACCTGGAAGAGACCTCAGAAGGTCATCAAGTCCAGCCCCCTGCTCTAGGCAGGACCAATTCCAACTAAATCAACCCAGCCAGGGCCTTTGTCAAATCCCCCCTCACTCTTCCCTTCTGCAGACTAAACAGACCCAAGTCCCTCAGCCTCTCCTCATAAGTCATATGCTCTAATCATTTTGGTTGCCCTCCGCTGGACCCTCTCCAATGCGTCCGCATCCTTTTTGTAGTGGAGGGCCCAGAACTGGACACAATACTCCAGATGTGGCCTCACCAAAGCCGAATAAAGGGGAATGATGACATCTCTGGATCTGCTGGCAATGCTCCTCTTAATGCAACCTAATATTCCATTAGCCTTTTTGGCTACAAGGGCACCCTGTTGACTCATATCCAGCTTCTCATCCACTGTAACCCCCAGGTCCCTTTCTGCAGAACTACTACTTAACTGGTTGGTCCCCAGCTTGTAACTATGCTTGGGATTCTTCCATCCCAAGTGCAGGACTCTACACTTGTCCTTGTTGATCCTCATCAGATTTCTTGTGGCCCAATCCTCCAATTTGTCTAAGTCACTCTGGAACCTATCTCTGCCCTTAAGCATATCTACCTCTCCCCCTAGTTTAGTGTCATCCGCAAGCTTGCTGAGGGTGCAATCCATCCCCTCATCCAGATCATTAATAAAGATATTGAATAAAACCGGTCCTAGAACCGAACCTTGGGGCACTCCGCTAGAAACCGACCCCCAACCTGACATTGAGCCATTGATCACTACCCACTGGGCCCGGCCTTCTAGTCATCTTTCTATCCATCTTACTGTCCATTTATCCAATACACATTCCCTTAACTTGCTGGCAAGAATATTGTGGGAGACCGTATCAAAAGCCTTGCTAAAGTCAAGGTATATCACATCCACTGACTTTCCCACGTCCACCGAGCCAGTTACCTCATCATAGAAGCTAATCAGATTGGTCAGGCACGACTTGCCCTTTGTGAACCCATGCTGAGTATTCTTGATCACTTTCCTCTCTTCCGAGTGCCTCAAAATGGATTCCTTAAGGATCCCTTCCATGATTTTTCCAGGAACCGAGGCAAGACTGACCGGCCTATAGTTCCATGGATCGTCCTTCTTCCCTTTTTTGAAGATGGGCACTACATTTGTCTTTTTCCAATCATCTGGGATTTCTCCTGATCTCCACGACTTTTCAAAGATAATAGCCAAAGGCTCCTCAAGGACATTTGCCAACTCCCTCAGTACCCTCGGATGCATTAAGTCCGGACCCATGGATTTGTGTACGTTTAGCTTTTCTAAATAGTTCCTAACCTGTTCTTTACCCACCACGGGCTGTCCATCTTCATCCCATCTTGCGTCACTTAGCGCAGAAGTCCATGAGCCGACCTTGTCCGTGAATACAGAGGCAAAGAAAGCATTGAGTACTTCAGCTTTCCCCACATCATCTGTCACTAGGTTACCTCCTTCATCCATTAGGGACCTCACACCCTCTCTGATCACCTTCTTCTTGTTAACATGCCTGTAGAACCCTTTCTTGTTATCCTTCACATCCTTAGCAATTTGCAATTCCATTTGCGCTTTCGCCTTCCTGATAACCCCCCGGCATTCTCGAGCTATACATTTAAACCCCTCCTTGGTCATTTGTCCAAGTTTCCACTTTTTGTAAGCTTCCTTTTTGTGCTTAAGTTCATCAAGGATTTCCCCTGTAAGCCAATCCGGTCTCCTACCATGTTTGTCTCTCTTGCTACGCGTCGGGATGGTTTCTTTCTGTGCCTTCAATAAGGATTCTTTTAAATACTGCCAGCTGTCCTGGGCTCCTTTTCCCTTCATGTTAGCATCCCACGGGATTCCGCCCATCAGATCTCTGAGGGATTCAAAATCTGCTTTTTTGAAGTCCAAGATGTGTATTTTACTACTCTCTTTTCTTCCCTTGGTCAGGATCCTGAAATCTACCATCTCATGATCACTGCTTCCCAGGTTGTCACCCACCTCACTTCCCCTATTAGTTCCTCCCTGTTTGTGAGCAGAAGGTCAAGCTGCGCACGGCCCCTGGTTGGATCCTTCAGCACATGTGTCAAGAAGTTATCCCCACCATTCTCCAAAAACTTCCTGGATTGCCTGTGTACTGCCATATTGGTTTCCCAACAGATGTCAGGGTGATTAAAGTCCCCCACGAGAACCAGGGCCTGCAATCTGGAAGCTTCGCTCAGTTGTCTGAAGAAAGCCTCATCTACCTCATCCACCTGATTCGGCGGCCTGTAGCAAACACCAACCACAACATCACTGCTGTTGTTTGCTCCTTTAAACTTAACCCATAGACTCTCAACAGGTTTCTCTCCCTCTTTATACTGGAGTTCAGAGCAATCGTAATGCTCTCTTACATATAGTGCAACTCCTCCTCCTTTTCTCCCCTGCCTGTTTTTCCTGAACAGTCTATACCCTTCCATGACAGCGCTCCAGTCATGCGAGTCATCCCACCAAGTCTCTGTTATCCCAATTAAATCATATTTCTTGGACTGGGCCAGGGCCTCCAGTTCTTCTTGTTTGTTGCCCAGGCTTCTCGCATTAGTGTACAAACACTTCAGGTAACCAGTCGATTGCCCTATCTTCTCCATTCGAAACAGGGGTCCTCCTTTCTTGCTCCTTCCTCTCTGCATTTCTTCCCGGTATCCAACTCTGCCACTCCCCTCAGGGTTTTGGTCAGCGTCCCCCAATGAACCTAATTTAAAGCCCTCCTCACTAGGTTTGCAAGCCTGCCCTCGAAGATGCTTCTTCCTCTCTTGGTTAGGTGGATCCCATCTCTTCCTAACAATCCTTGTGCCCGGAACAGAGTCCCATGGTCGAAGAAACCAAAGCCCTCTCTGCGACACCACCTGCACAACCACACATTTACTTCCTCAATTCGACGATCCCTGCCCAGTCCTTTCCCTTCAACAGGGAGGATGGACGAGAACACCACTTGCGCTCCGAATTCTTGGATCCTTCTTCCCAGCACTACATAATCCTCAGTAACCCGCTCCAGGTCATTCATGACTCTACCTTGTCTCATATTCGATCCCATTCCTTACTTCAGCCTTTTGCTTTCTATTGAGCCCAAACGTCCACTTGCTGGGCCCTGGCTGGAGGGGAAGGGGGAACAGGGCGCTGACATACATGGCCAGGGGGCATGGCCATGTACATCACCACCCCCCTTCCCCTCCCGCCGTGGCACAAAGTGCTGCACCCCTCAGCCGGGCCCCGGCGGGGGAGCAAGTGGCGGCCGTTTGGGGTCCATGCTCCCCATCCACTTGCCGTTGCTTGCACCCCCGCTGGGGCCCAGCTGAGTGGCACAGAGCCCCAAGGCAGAATGGGAAGGGGGGTGGGACGCTGACATACACAGCCAAGGGCCGTAGCCGTGTATGTCAGCATTAGAGATGCACAGACACTGGGCTACTGTATATATGATGAGGTTTACAGAAGTTGGAATAAGCCATCCGTTATCCTGAAATAACTTTGCTGTGTAGACACCCCCTCATCAATGTCCCTCTCCTACAAATGTGACTTTGTTTTCCTCAGCATTGGGTTTAGTTATGACAAATACACAGGACCTGAGCTAATCAAAAATCAGGAAAATGATTTAACACGAGGTATTCAAAGTTGGTTTGGTTTCGCAGGGTTCAAAATTGACCCAGTTTTTGTGAAAATTTCCATGCTTTTTTTTTTTAAGCAAAATCTATTTTGACATGTTCTGCTATCCACAAGCAAACATTATGATAATAATTTTATTTAAAAAATTATCAAACAGTTTGGGGAAAATGGAAAAATATGGACAGTGCTGGCAATTGTTTGTGTAGTCAAAGGCCATTTGTTGACCAAAATGCTTTTGTGTACGTATGGTGACCGGCTGTACACAGTGCGATCTGCAAAGGAAGGTGAAGTGATGCAATACATGGATACAGAGAAGTTATTTTCTTACTGCAGATGCAGAGGGGAAGATGCAGCTGGGGACAGTACAGAGGAGCAAACATGAAGCCGGTGCTAGATACTTAGGGGGAGTGAGATGGGGCAATAAAGAGAGACAAACTTTGTGAAGAAGGAGGAAGCTTTAAGGGCGAGGTGGGCCATTTTGAATTGAGTGGGGGAACTGGAAAAGGTAGGGGTGATTCAGTCATGTCAGTGTGTCTGGGTCTCCCTAGCAGCAGGGTGGCCTAGTGGTTAGGTCCCAGAATTAGCAGGCAGAAAAGGGGTGCAGACCCCTGCTGCTGGTACCCCAGGCCTAGGAACTCCATCACACTATCTTAGTACAGTCCTTAAGTTTGGGGCATGGCCCCAAGAGTCCAGATTTGCCCTCTTAGTGAGAGTTTCTAGTAGGTTCCCCCCTTTGTCCCAGATTGGGTGGGATTGGAGACTTACTTGCTCTTGTGGCTGGCCAAGTGGATGGGCTTTGGTTCAGGCCCTGCAAACTGCAGAACCGTGTTCCTGTCTCCTTACTGGTCAGCTGAGCCAGCTTCCTTCTTTTTATCCTCCCTCCAGGCCTGGCATTGGCCACAGGTAAAGTGGGCGAGGCTAGCTTGGCCAAAAGGCTTTGTTTAACTCCCGTGATGCCAGGCCCTCCTCTCTTCACTCCCTCACAATCAGATATCGGAAAAGGCGAGGAGTTGCGTTCAAACCATGCGAGAGCCTGGGAGATATGGAACTAGAGGGAAGCTACAGAGAAGGCTGTTGCAAGTCAAGGTGAGAGGAGAAACAGGAATAGTTGAGGATTTCAGCAGAGGTGGGGAATCAGGGAACCTGCTAATTAGCTTGCCGAGTTGCTAGATATGAAACTCAGCCTCCTGTAATTCGTCTGTGCGTGTATATATGTGTGTGAGAATGAGCATGCGTGAAAGAGAGAGAGATGCTCTTTTCACCATTCACTGTATCACAGGGCCTTCTGCAATCTTGTCCTGTGCAGGTTTGTACATTAACCACAATTCAGAAATGGAGGCTGCTTCTTCCAGCGATCTGCAATGCCAGTCAGCTCTGTCTGGCTTAGATCTTTTTATTTTTTTTGTAAATTAAAGCCTAAATGACAATCAGTCAGGCTATAAAAATTAAAACATTGTTTGTTTTTATTGGAGTTAAACCAAGCCAGGCACACACATTGGAATGTAACAGAGAAGCAGAGGGAGAAAGGGGTAAAGCATGACAGCTGAATTGTATTATATGTGTTGACAGAGATGGAATGAACAGTGAGGTTTGCATTTGGAAGTAGGCCCCGGGGTGTTCTCACATGGTGTTCTGACTTGTCTATATGTACACAAAGACCCTCCAGGGATCTATCTTCTGGGGTTTGATTTAGCAAGTCTAGTTAGGACCTGCTAAATTGAATGCTGAGGGTGACCCATCAGCCCTAGCACTCCAAGGAGTTTCTCCCATACACCTCCTGCAGTGGGCCACCCCATAAATTCAAATTAAGGTGTGTAGATTTCAGCTACACAATTTTCGTAGATGGAATTGCGAATCTAAAATTGAATTTCTCCCTCAGTGTAGACCTGGCCATAGCCTTTTGTAAAGATAAGCTCAAGGTTTCAAAAGTGACTCGTGATGTTGAGTGCTTGAGACTCCTTAGAAAAGTCTAATTTTCAGAAGGTTTATACTGGGCACTCTCTCAAAATCAGGTCCTTTTTAGGACTCTCAGTTTAGCCAACCCAAACACTTGGGCACCCAAAATAGATAAGCACTTTTGAAAAATGTGCTCTTGGATGTGCAGTACTACCACTGCACATACCTCTGCTTCTTAGCATGGCTCTCTGTCCCTTTGTAGTGGTGGCTGGCACACATAGAAGTTGAGCTCAGGCAGTAGTGGCTCATGAGTTTAGCTCAGCGCCCACAGATTCAATCCCTGCTGACTCATCCTGGAGTGCAGCTTTATAACAGCAGCAAACTTGAGAAGAAAATCCTCTTCTATTACAGCAATAGACTCCACACTGTGCCACGTGAGGCTAAAGAAACTGTGGTGCAGCTCAAAGCACCTCTCTTTATCCTCTAACTACTCCACCTGTCCCCAGTTTTGATGCCCCCAATAGAAAAAAGCTGTTCATCTCAGTCTGAAAATGGCATAAAATGGTATTTACATTTTCCCAAAGCATTAACTTTCAGTGAATCACAGAACACTAGAACTGGAAGGGACCTCGAGAGGTCATCAAGTCCAGTTCTCCACCCCCACGACAGGACCAAGCACCACCTAGACCATCCCTGATAGATGTCTATCTAACCCGCTCTTAAATATCTCCAGTGGTGGAGATTCCACATCCTCCCTAGGCAATTTATTCCAGTGTTTAACCACCCTGACAGGTAGAAGTTTTTCCTAATGTCCAACTTAAACCTCCCTTGCTGCAATTTAAGCCCATTGCTTCTTGTCCTATCATCAGAAGTCAAGGAGAATATTTTTTCTCCCTCCTTCTTAAAACACCCTTTTACATACTTGAAAGCTGCTATTATGTCCCCTCTCAGTCTTCTCTTTTCCAAACTAAACAAATCCAGTTCTTTCAGTCTTCCCTCATAGGTCATGTTCTCTAGACCTTTAATCATTTTTGTTGCTCTTCTCTGGACCCTCTCCAATTTCTCCACATCTTTCTTGACATGAGAGGGGACTTGATAGCAGTTTTCAAGTACCTAAAAATGTGTTACAAAGAGGAGGGAGAAAAATTGTTGTCTTTGACCTCTGAGGATAGGACAAGAAGCAATGGGCTTAAATTGTAGCAAGGGAGGTTTAGATTAGACATTGAAAAGACAATTCCTAACTGTCAAGGTGGTTGTGGAATCTCCATCACTGGAGATATTTAAGAGCAGGTTAGACAGACACCTGTCAGGGATGATCTAGACGGTGCTTGGTCCTGCCCTAAGGGCAGGGGACTGGATTTTATGGCCTCTCAAGGTCCCTTCCAGTTCTAGTGTTCTATGATTCTATGCGGTGCCCAGAACTGGACACAGTACTCCAATTGAAGCCTACACAGCGCAGAGTAGAGTGGAAGAGTGACTTCTCGTGTCTTTCTTGAAACATTCCTGTGAATGCCTCCCAGAATCATGTTTGCTTTTTTTGCAGCAGTGTCACAACTTTGACCAGTGGGATGTTTTCATGAAGAGTTACACTGCAAGGGTATGTCTACACTACCCCGCTAGTTCGAACTAGCGGGGTAATGTATGCATACCGCACTTGCTAATGAAGCCCGGGATTTGAATTTCCCGGGCTTCATTAGCATAAGCGGGGAGCCGCCATTTTTAAATCCCCGCTGCTTCGAACCCCGTGTAGCGCGGCTACACGGGGCTCGAACTAGGTAGTTCGGACTAGGGTGCCTATTCCGAACTACCGTTACTCCTCGTTTCACGAGGAGTAACGGTAGTTCGGAATAGGACCCTAGTCCGAACTACCTAGTTCGAGCCCCGTGTAGCCGCGCTACACGGGGTTCGAAGCAGCGGGGATTTAAAAATGGCGGCTCCCCGCTTATGCTAATGAAGCCCGGGAAATTCAAATCCCGGGCTTCATTAGCAAGTGCGGTATGCATACATTACCCCGCTAGTTCGAACTAGCGGGGTAGTGTAGACATACCCTACGGCGGCTCTGCAATCCAGGGGAGGAAGTAAGAAGACAGATTGCTGCTGTAAAGGTCAAAAACGGCTGGAAGTGTGACTGCTAATTAACTCCGGCACGAGCCATGGCATTAATACAGACTGTAGCCTGTTGAATTCTCCTCTCTGGCTTTGCCTTTGTATGTTAATATTGGGAGAGAATTATAAAAACATAATGAGAAAGCAGTGAAATATGACCAAAATCTTGTAATGATGAAATATAATGACTTGTAATGAAGAAAAGGCACAGGCAAAAAAATCAATTCTTGTGATGCAAAAATAAGAGAGTGAGCAAGAGGGAGTGAAAGAAGAGAAGAAAGCAATGGCTGGAAATGACTTAACTTTCCCTCTTAGCTTTCTAAACCCAAAAAGCAATTATTGCCGGCCTGGTATTGCTTTTCTGCACGTTAATTCCCTATTATGATTAAAATAATGAGTTAAGCAAACGTCTTGTCCTTGTAAAGTTGTGCTCTTTATTATTGGTGTTAATAATCTGCATGGGACTTGGGCTCCGGGGCTCATCACCATGCCCTGATTTTGAGAAAAGAAAAAAGAACAAGCAGAAAGGGTGGGGAAGAAGAGCTGGTGGAGTGGATGGCTGTGTGGATTGAACATGAGACAGACAGACAGACAGACACACACACACACACACTCAGACCCTTTCTCTCTTGGAGTATGTCTACCCTGCAGCTGGGGGTGAGCCGTCCAACTTGCATAGACAGACTTGTGCTAGCAGGCTTGAGCCAGCATGCTTACGATCGCAGTGTGGACACCGAAGTATTGGCAGAGGCTCAGGCCAGCCACCTATGCTCAGACCCAGGGGATCAGGTGGGCCTGAGAGCCAGAGTGGCAACATCCACACTAGTGTGACTCTGTCTGCCAGTGCTGGGAGACTCACCTCCAGCTGCAATGTAGCCATGAGATCAACTGCTGGTTCAGATCTAGGCCAGGCTGATAGAGAGTGAAATCCCCCTCTTGGGTGTGTTGACTTGTATGGTTAAGGGCACCATGGGATAGTGGGTATGGCACTGGAAATCTGTCTTTTGTTCTCTGTACAGCCACTGTCTGTTGTGTGACTTTAGGCAGATCACTTCCTGCACCTGTTTTTCCACCTTCCCTTTGTCTGTCTTGTGTCTTTGGGTCAGGGACGGGTTCCTGGCAAGTGTGTGCACAGCACCTGGCATCATGTCACCTCCAGGCACCGCTTTAACCCACCCTAATAACTGGACCAGATGAGGCTGGAGGCTGCAGCCTCGATATTAGCAGGTGAATCTCACAATTGGCCGAGCACGGCAAGGACCATGGCGCCTGAACTGATCTTCTATTCCTAACACTGTTTTTTCCCCATCAGTGGGGAGACACAGGAGCAAGGCTGGGTGGAGGAAGCTCTCCCTGCTCCTGGCCAGGCTAAACATGAGAGCCGTCTCCCTGGCTAAGCCTACTCAGATTGGACAAAGACACAAAGGGCAGTGGAGCATGACAGCGTGAGGGGTGCGAACTCGGAGATGGGTGCTCCCTTGGAGCTCTGTGTGGTTCCTTGGTGGCCCTGTCCACTCTCCTTTCTTTACCCCTTCCACACCTAGATAAAGGGTCCAGTAAGAGGTGATTCCAGAAAGTTTTGGTCTTAGGGGAGCGTAGGCCCCTGGTGCTCCCTGACTACACAGGGAATAAGCCTGCTGCAGCACTCTGATGCCTGGTGCGTACAGGCGCTATGGCTGTTGGCAGTGAGACTCCAGTGGTGCCTGGCCTCTGAGTTTGGGAATGGGTGCAAGTGAGGAGGGTGGGAGGGATGGCTGCAAGCACATCCTCCCCTCTTACAACAGCTTGGGGAGGCAGGTTCACAATGTCCTTGCAGCCACTGCTCCTGCTGCCTCCTCTACCTGTGCATGTTCATGGTTTAAGAGGCACACAGGTGGCTACTGAAAGCCCGACAAAGCTTTGCACATTGGCAGACGGTGCTGAGTTTTTGCTGCTGCCCCATGGGATCTCATCGTGTAGCAACATAGGAGTCAGAGCTGCCTGATGTCCCAACCTACGATCCACTGCGTGGGGCGCGGGAGAATGAGACCTCCCGCGTCGCAGGGCTGAGATGGTCATAAGATGCAGTGTGATGAACGGTACAGTTACCCAGGATGCTGCCCTAGGGCTGGCTCAGTGTGGGGAGGTGGGATACCAAGTGGCCACAACATTGCAAACACGGTATTTAGTTTGGATGTTCAATGCTGAGCAGGTGGGAGACGGGAGCAGGAGAAGAGAGAGAAGGGGGAAGAGCAGGACAGAGACATTGGAGAATACACATGGGAGAAGACTGGAAGGAGAAAGGGAGAAGAGCTAGAGGGGATGGGAAGTGAGAAAGTATAGTAGGTTAGGAGAGGGGAAAAGAGAAATGGGTCTGATAGGTCCTGGGGAAGGTGTTAGGGGAGCTAAGCAGCAAGTAACAGCCTATCAAAATATCTGCAGCACTAAAAGTATGGGGTGGGGGGGAGAGAAGATGCTGACATTAGCTAGGCACCTCAGCAGGATTTACACCACATGGGGGAATTAAACCTTCACTGAAGTAGGGTTATTCCTGTCCTGGAAGATTAAGGGGACATGGCTGGGGGTATAGGATAAAAGTGATAGTGCCACTATCATATTTGTGGGGCAGATTGACAGTCCCTCAGTAGGTTTATGTTTCCAGGGCTGGAGCAGTCCGGAATTACCAGAAAATGCGACAGGATGAGGAGAAGGGAGTTGAAAGAGACAGTCCTCTGCTGAAGTTAACTGATACCAAAGAGCATTCCATAGTAGGTATCATTTAACTTATCACTAAATTGCAACCACTTCTGGGGTGGCACATAGGTGCTGATTGATCGCACAAAGCATTATTAGAAAGTGGCTAAGACATAGGGACTAATCTAGTGTCCACTTGAAACGAGAGGGTAGAAAGTTGTGTACAGTGGAATAAAACCAGGACACATGCTGCTCCTGCCAGAAATACCAGGGGATCTTTAATGAGTGCAGGAAATCAGGACTTAGAAGCGTGGATGAGACATAAACTTTGAGACTGTGATCCTGGTGATAAAAGTCCCACTAGGCAGCACTGTGTCATCTAGTGTTATTCTGGGTCATTCATTCCAGGGGATGAGTCACTAACACAGCTTCCTGCAACACCTGCGTTTTAATTTGTAGTCTCCCACCCAAGCAAGCACCAGTCAGACTTGAGTTCTGAACAGCCTAATTTGGGATGTCTGTGTTGTGTCCCAAGCTCTGGACTTGGGGTTTACTGGATAATTACCGCTGCCAAGACTGTTATCAGAACAAATTAGCAATTAGCAATTATGCAGGTGCTATGTTAATAGGATGACACTAACCTTACACTATTTATCTCTATAGAACAAGCAAACCCAGCACAGAAACCTCCTGGGCCAGACACCAGAAGGTCATTTACAACACCAGGTTCACAGCCTTATGGGCCAGAGGACTATCTAAATACTACAGAGTATTCTTTGCATTACAGCAGCTAGAATTCACCAGGCAGACACAGCTTTATGGTACCTGCCCCAGTTCTCTCCTTGAACATTAGAATTTAAAACCTACCATAAAAAGGCTGAAAGGTGAACTGCAAAACTTTAATAGAAACAATTTAAAAACTGGTTGAGGTCTCAGATGATGCCAACTGTTTCACAATACCTAATATTTATATCTGCACCTTTCACCCATATTTAAATACAACCAATATCCTACACTTACGTTTGAAAATGAATTGGTGGGAAAGTCCCATTCTTCTTTCTAATCTGCATTACTCCTGAAACTGTCAATTTCACAACTAAAAGCGGAACGGCCAGATTCAGATCTCTTTCCCATCTGGAGCCAATGGGATTACAATGCTTTTGTAGTCAGCGTATGTGCTATTAGAAACTAACCCAGATTCACTACAGCCTGAAAGCCTGGGGTCTGAATGTTCAGTTACGCGTTTATCTACTCCAGCAGCATAAAGGGGCCTACATTGATGTGGCATACATGTTATGCACTCCTACTTTAAGGCCCCTTTACACTGCCAGAGTGGTGTACAGAGGCCTTTGTTTAAATGAGAATCAGGCCCTGTGTAGTCATTTGCACTTGCACAAAAAGGTTTGAGAAACATTCTGAAACAATTAAGAATCAAGACCCTCCTGTTTCAGTCCCTGTGCAGAGGGGAGCAAGTTCTTTTCTCGGACACCCTACTTGTAGGCAAGCCAACAGACTCACTGAACCCCTGGACAAGGGACAGGGTGAGCTCAGCATCCAGCAAGGGGCGGGGCCTCAGATGGAAGGGCGGGGCCATGGCAGCCAGACCTCAGGGCAGCCTAAACCATGTCCATTGGCGCCGTCCGGACTGCACCGCTTGGGGCTCTGTAGTAGTGGCATCAATGGCCAGGAACCCGGGGCCCCTGGGGCAGTTGCCTCCTTTGTCCCTCCCATTGGCAGATCTGCCTACACACATCCATGAACTTTAATGGGGTTAGAGGTGTGTAACAGCAGAACCCAGCCGATGATCAGTTGTTGATTTTATGATCTCCATGTACAGTGTTTGGCTTTTTTACAACTATAACAATTCACCTCTTAAGCCCAAGCCTACGAAGGGAAGACAGGTGCAATTTGGGGCTTCAAATTGTTCCCTGATAAAGAAACCATTCACTGTCATCAGTAGGTCACCAGTTAAATCCAGCACAGGCCAGCAATGGCCAAGAGATGCCATTGGCTGTTGGCTAGCTTATGTGAACCGAGTTTGAAAGGCCTCCTAGCTGACCAGTCTCAGCATCAGGAGGCCACCATTGCGGCTGGCACTAATTGAGCCTGCTGCTTGTAGTCTCTGCAGAGACAAATGCATGGAAGGGACTTTGTGGGATGTCCTTTCAGTGAGGTTTGGGTCGTTTTCATGGGGTGTCCCTTTAGCAAGATCTGAGGTACATTGATGGGGCAAGGTGAGGGGGCAGCTTGCTCATGCTGTGTCCATTCGATGGCTGTGCCGTTCCCCCTTCTGCTTGGAAACCATTATCACTTGGCCTCTGTCTCTCCCATAAGGAGAATAAAGCCAGGCTTGTGAAACCACTGAGTGGGGAACTAGATGAGATCTGGATCCCATCCACAGAAAGTCATTATCCAAATTATGTTCCTAAATTGGACGAGAAGCCACATATCTCCCATGCTCATAGCCTGTCAGTTGGTTCAGTACTAGGTAAGGACACAGCACATCTTTTTTTGTGCATTGCTGAATGGAAAAAGAGGCAGGTCTGGCAACTTGATGCATGATTATAACAACAGACCCACTTGCCCAGACTCACAGAAATTTTATTTCTTGCCACCAACCAGGAATATCCTATACGATGTAGCACTCTGGAAATACATTGGCAGCTGCCCCTTGCGGCAACTCAAGAAACAGGAAACACTTGTTGCTCCTTCAGGTTAGGAAGATTCCTCTGTACATGGTGGCTGTGTCTACACTGGCAAGTTATTCCGGAAAATCAGCCGCTTTTCCGGAAAAACTCGCCAGCTGTCTACACTGGCCGCTTGAATTTCCGGAAAAGCACTGACGATCTAATGTAAAATCATCAGTGCTTTTCCGGAAAAACTATGCTGTTCCCGTTCGGGCAAAAGTCTTTTTCCAGAAAACTGTTCCGGAAAAGGGCCAGTGTAGACAGCACAGTAGTGTTTTCCACAAAAAAGCCCCGATTGTCATTTTCACTATCGGGGCTTTTTTGCGGAAAAGCGTGTCTAGATTGGCCACGGACGCTTTTCCGGAAAAAGTGCTTTTCCGGAAAAGTGTCCGTGCCAATCTAGATGCTCTTTTCTGAAAATGCTTTTAACGGAAAAACTTTTCCGTTAAAAGCATTTCCGGAAAATCATGCCAGTGTAGACGTAGCCCCTGGGTCTTTGTCTGTGATTTAGTTGCTATGTCGGGGGGAGGTTCAAACAGGGTAAGGATGAGAACAAGATGATCCTCTTAAATTGGTGACCCTGGGTTTAGAATTTCATGACAACAAACTCTCTGATGGCACTTTAGGCACTTCTGGCCCCAGACATAACCAGGATGCACAGAGATCAACAGAAAATGTAAACGTGGTTCTGAACTGACATTCCAGATCCAGACTTTCAGATCGTGTTCAAAAAGGGAACTCAGATTTGACTCTGAATTTTGCAACTTGCTCCTATTTTTCTAATAGGCTGAACTAAAACACTGCATCAGATTAGATTTCGTTATCATTACGTTCTCATTACACCCCTGGCACAGGGCAGCAATGAAACTCCTCCACTCCTGTCTGTTTTTGGCAAGCTTTTCAATGGTTTCCCACCAGGGCCCCAGGTTTTTCAGCTCAGCTTCCGCAGCTCTTTGCCATGTTGTTCTCAGGCAGCATCATATACCCTTTGCTTCAGGTGTCCATCTTAACACTACTTTGGTGCTAGAACCAGTTTCCATTCAAAGCACGTGGCCAGTCTCCCCCTGACAATGATGGTGCTCATATTCTCTTAGCTGCAATGTGTAAATAGATATTAGTTTGAGATTGTTCTGGGTCAAAAGATACTGAAGACTTTTCTGAGGCAGGTTATATGGACTGAAGAAAGTTTGGATATGTCACACTCTCTCATCCCTCAGCATTCTGCACTATAAAGTAATATTGAAAGGATGCAGCTCTGATAAATCTCAACTTTGGTTTTGGTTTGCAGTTGGATGATTTCCAGACTGTATTTAAGCTCCTGAAGGCATTTCTGTCTTTCCTGATTTTCTTCCAGATGTCCTGGCTTGTTCCACTGTCCTAGCTGATGGTACTGCCCCAAGTGCGTGAATGTTGCTGCATTGGTGAGAACATGAGCCTCTATCCATGCAGTTCATAGCGAAGCAATATTAAAGGTCATATTGCCATTGATTTTTCAGTCCAATTTGCTGGCAGAATGTGTTGAGCTGAGTTGTTTATTCTTGTCTATGGTGTGGGGTATGTGATAGGAGAGCAAGATCATATGCAAAGTCCAGGTCTTCAAGGGATAAGATGGGTGTCCATTCTGTTGTATGCTGCATTACCCAGCCAATGGCAATGTTAAAGAAGATTGCAGAAATGACACACCCCGACATACTCCTGTTTTGACTTCAAAACTAACCTCACTGTGGTCAACACTGCATGTAAATTTCAAACAGAAGCTTTTGACGATGTTGATTATGTGGAGAGGGATTCCCTATGCCCACAGAATGTGCCATAGGCTGCTCCTGTCAATGCTCTCAAAAGCCTTCTCAAAGTCTATGATGTTTGTCAAATTATGGAAATGGGATAGATAGTGTGGGACCTTTCAAAGGGAGAGCCGTATGGTCCACAGGCAACCCAGCCTTCTGCAGAGCTGCAGGCTTGTCACTATTTCCCTTATTTGCAAGCAAGACTTTAGAGTAATCGTGCGTAATGGGATTGGGATCATCGCTGTGGTGCCTTCTTCCGGTCTTAGATCAGTCCTCAGCAGGGTGCCCCCTTCTGGCTGGTGTCTTCCCTGTCATTGCTCTGTGCTTCCTCCACCCTCTAGTTCTGGAACTAAGTCACTTCCTGGACTGCGGCATCCTCTTCAGGACACTGACCTCTGGAAGTGCCTAGTTCTTGGTCTCATGCAGTCATGAGTATCAGCAGTCCTCGGTCTTGCACCTGCCACTGTGGCCAACTGCAGCCAATGTCTTGCCCCTCATTGGAGGGGCAAGCCACAGTCTATATAGGCCCCGCTCCAGCGGTGGCTACACATGGTGCAAAGGGAGTGTGGGGAGGACCCAGGCTTACTCTCTAGGTCCAGACCCCGGGATCCTCTGGTGGCAGCCTTGTCCTGCTTTCCTTCATTCCCCTCTACTGCCTCTCGCTCCACGGGCCACTTTCCCATGACCCCTTGCACATTCTTGGCTCCTGTATCAAGGCCACAGATGGGAGGTATCAGGCTCTCTCTCTCTACGTCCCCTGAGCTAGTCCAGCACTGCTATTTCCAGGATGCTTTTTCTCAGGGAACAAGTTCTACAGCATCCCAGTCAGGAACCAAGTGCCCTCTGCTCTGTTGAGGAGCAACTTATAAACAGGGCTGCCCCAACAAGCCACCTTCTGATTGGCTCTCTACAATCCTCATTCTCATTGGCCAGGGATCTATGCTGTCTCCCTCCAGCCTGCTTTAACTTCTTTTGGCCAGACTGGGGCAGCCATCCCATGACACCACTTCATCAGTTCCAGCCACCAAGCCTGTCTGCATCCTGGATTAAGCCCAACTAGGGGTCAGCTATTTAATTTTAGGAACACATGGAATCCTACTGTTTCAGCAAAATGTATCTCACAGTGTAACAAGTAGCAGTGCAGAAAAATATACTTCAACCTGTCATTATTTCTGTCTAAGCAGCTCAGATTTTACATGCTTCCTTCAGCAACAACACCCACCTGCTTCCGGCCATTGCCCCAGCTCAACAAGGTGTTTAAGCACATAACTTTAAATGTGCAGGCAGCCTCTTTGGTTTGAACCTGGCTACTCATACATGTTTAAATACTTTTCTGATTCAAGGCGCATGTTTCCTGCATGTCGCACTTCTGATCATTGTTACCCAATTAGCATCCCTGTCAGCAGTATAACGGCCGTGACTTTGACCTCAGACCAATGCACTATAGCATTTAACCTACTGCTACATATACATGATGCTTAGAGCTATAGCAAGTCATTTACCAGAGCAGTGAACTCTAGCGACCTGCATTGCAAAGCAGTGATTTATTTTTTAAATTCTGAAAGGAGAGGAGGAGTTGGAAAGCCTTCAACCTTCTGACAAATATCCACATATAAGAATACTTAGTGTATGAAATGAGAGAGAAATGATAGGGGGTGGTGGAAATACATTACCTAGGTGGGATGTTATTGAACATGCAGGTCTACAGTTTTGAAGATCAATATACAATGGCTACATCTACACTGGCATGATTTTCTGGAAATACTTTTAACGGAAAAGTTTTCCGTTAAAAGCATTTTCGGAAAAGCGCGTCTAGATTGGCACGGATGCTTTTCCGCAAAAGCACTTTTTGCGGAAAAGCGTCCTCGGCCAATCTAGACGCGCTTTTCCGCAAAAAAGCCCCGATCGCCATTTTCACGATCGGGGCTTTTTTGCGGAAAACAAATCTCTGCTGTCTACACTGGCCCTTTTGCGCAAAAGTTTTTCGGAAAAAGACTTTTGCTCGAACGGGAGCAGCATAGTATTTCTGCAAAAGCAGTGACAATCTTACATGAGATACTCAGTGCTTTTGCGGAAATTCAAGTGGCCAGTGTAGACAGCTGGCAAGTTTTCCTGCAAAAGCAGATGATTTTGCGGAAAAACTTGCCAGTCTAGACACAGCCATTAATGAGTATGCCAACAACAATGTATGCATTCATAGATACCCATAACAACACACAAATGGGCATGCCAAATGGGATAGTCATGTACACAAATGGGCCTAATAGGTACACTTTTCTACATTGTGTGTGTGCAAATGGGGGCTTGTTTGTCACAAAGCACTTACCCTAATTTCCGGGGAAGTACAGAGAAGAGGCAGTTTAGAATGGGCAGGAAGAGATTTTCCCTGGTTTTCCCCACGCCCCATTAATAAAATACTGCCCCCAAAAGTATCAAACCACCTCAGCCCAGAAGGTGCAGTTTTCCCGGGCAGGTAGTAAACACCCATGTGGGGGGCATGGCTAAGAAATGTGGAGCAAATTGTCAAGAGGACGTGTGTTAAGTTTCCAAAGAATGGGAAACACCTTGCTGTTCCAGGAACACATATTCAAGGCACAAAGAGTCAAGCACCTGCTGCGGTGGTGGATGACTTATGCCGGTGGTTACTGGAAGCTGCTGCGTTATTTGTTCCTCACTTTCCGGCTTTCTCTCCAGGTAACTAAGAGACAGCACATTTCATTGATCCACCCACTCCATGTGCCAAGCAATCCCTCCAGAGGCTAAACAGTAGGTGAGAGGAAATGCAATGTGCTGGGGAGGGCATTGAGCTGTATTGTGCATGGAGCCGGAGGAGGAATGCTGTGGGGAGGGGCACAGTGCATAAGCGTTTCCCATTTCTGAAGGGCATGAGTGTGCTGGCTGCTGCTAGCAGTTGTCTGCTTTTGTTCTTTGCAGAGCTATGATTCAGCTGGCTACAGGGGCCCAATGCTCTTTCAATGAATCCTGGGGTTCAAATTGCACTTTAGAAAGGGGCTTTTTTTGTCCACAACGAAATCCCCTGAAACTAAGACTAGAAATGTGCATGGTAAGGAGAAGGAAAAGAATGAAAAGCTCTAACTGTTAGCTTTGAAATGCAGTCGTTTCCTTGGGAGATTTTGTTGCTATAATATACATTACACACACAAAACTAGGTTACAGAAACGTTATTAAGGTTTCAAAGTCAAGCACTCCAAAGTTAGGAAATGCCAGAATTAAGATTCCCTGAGGAATCTTTAATTCTGTTCCCTTTTAAGCATTATGATAAAGACTTTCACTACATGATCACGTGCTGGTTTTTTGCCCTGTCTCATTCAATGCACCTTTCAATCCAATCTCACCATACCC
This sequence comes from Pelodiscus sinensis, assembly GCF_049634645.1. Lineage (NCBI taxonomy): Eukaryota > Metazoa > Chordata > Testudines > Trionychidae > Pelodiscus > Pelodiscus sinensis. The sequence continues at coordinate 2,398,536 of NW_027465908.1, forward strand.
CCCAACAAACTGTTCTCAGTTCCCCACACCATTTCCCTCCCTGGCTCCCAGTCCCAGTCTCCTTCCTCCAATTCCCAGTCACATTTTGCTCTGCCATTGTGGTTCTAAATCATAATCAAACTGCTATTGGGGGATTACGTATCTGTCTGTGTAGGGCTGTGAGGGGTAACTTAGGCTAGTGAGTGAGCCACATGAGCGGCCCTCTTTCATCTCAGTGGGCCACAAGATTGTCACAACCAAGATGGTATCCTGGGATAGGGTAGTTTTGCAAACTGTGCATGGGTAACTAGAATATGCAGGGTGTGCCCATTGAAGCATAGCAGCACTTTGACTGGATGCAGCGGGAGCACACGGCTCTGACAATGTTGTGTGCAAACAGCACAAACCTCACGTCACACACTCTGGCTTTAAGTGCATATTACTTTTGTGTTTTGTAATACAGGTAGGAAAAAAACCCCACATAGATGAAAACCAGCAGAATCTGGCAACCCTGTTCACAGACAATGGTAAACAAAATATCTCGTGGACCACACATAACCCCCTGATGGGACCACCACTGGGATGGATCTAGACTACAGAGGTTTTTCGAAAAAAGTCGCCTTTTTTCGGAAAAAACTTCCCCTGTGTCTAGACTGCTGCTGCTTTCTTTTGAAAGTAAATCAAAAAATGTGGCAGTTTTTTCGACCGCAGAAGAGCTCATTTTATGAGGAAGAATGCTTTTTTTTGAAAGTGTTCTTTCGAAAAAAGGAGTTATGTAATGCAAACAGGGCTTTTTCGAAAGAGAGCATCCAGACTGCCTGGGTGCTCTCTTTCAACAAAGCAGCTTGTTTTTTTTAAAGTACTGGTTGCAGTCTAGACACTCTTTTTCGAAAGAGGCTTTTTCAAAAGTATCTTTTGAAAAAGCCTCTTTCGAAAGAGGCTTGCAGTTTAGACGTTGCCCTGGTGTGTGGCTTTGTCCAGCTACTGGGGAACTGTCCAGTGGGATCAGCTCCTGAACAGCATCAAGCACATCGGTACTGAGAGCCAGTTGGAAGGCCTTCCATCATAAAGAGTCTGATGTATAAAACCAGGTACTGCCTCTGTAATTAGATATCAGAGAATGCCTCAGAACCTCAGCCTGGCAGATGACTAGAATTGAAACTCAACACTGAGAGCTAGTTTCCATGTAGTTTTCTGATCTTCTGTCACTATTTTGAGCTAAAGTCCCCTTTTAACCACATCAGAAATGTGAAGGGGTTTGACCCACCAAATGGAAAAGGACTTTGTGGCAGGGGATCTCAGGATTTTGACAGCCAACAGTGACAACAGGAAACAGACATGGGAAAGGAGGAAAGAGAACTCCAGAGACTGACTCAACAACCCAGATTTGCTCCTGTCCTTGGAAAAAGTCTGCCCCAGATGTCACACGATCTGGTCTCCCCAGACATCTGCAGATCTACCAGCAATAACTGGCTATTGTTTTATAGAAGACAACTGTCCTCGCACTCCAAGGAATACTGACCAGATCAGTATGAAGGGGCTTGAGAACTGGTGTAGCTATAATTTACTTCAACTTGAAGTCCCCTTTTCACTGTCCAAGTGGTGTAACCTGGAAATAGGTCCTTTAAATTTGAGGGCAAAGCTATTTTTTGAGTTCTTTTTCTGGCGGTGAAGTTGTGGTGGATACTTATGGATAATACACGACTAATACATAATTACACAATAAAAACTTCTAAAGGGCAAAAAGCTCACATTCTGAGTTTATGAGAATATCCCAAACATTCACATGCATTTCCAAATAGTCAAAAACCTCCTGAGTCTGCAAAACTGATCTGAAAATGACAGGTCAGAATCACATGGGCAGCTTCATTGGTTTGACCTGACTGCTTTGTACCCCTCAAGTGACTGAGTGTAGCTATAGGGCCTGCTTCAATAACCAGATTTCCTGGGTTTGCAGCCACTTTGCATGACTGCACAGGCACAAACCACTGATATGTACTGGGAAATCTAGGCCTAGAAGTATATGGGTCTGTGCAAGGAAAAAAGTGGGGAATGTGAATATTCCATATCCTCAGAAAAGTTTTGGTTTAAGCATGGTTCCAAAGACAGGTGAAGGTCAAGGGGCAGGCAGAGAGCTAAGAAGAAGCAGAGTGTTTCTTTTTTCAGTGTTGGTCCACTCCTCACAATTGTTTCTCACTTGGTGCTTTTGTGGGGCAATGTGATGGACGGGTGGTCATGATGCCCCACTGACTAGGTTGAATCAAATCTACAAGCTGTGTGTTGCTTGCGATGTGCAGGTCTCAGCTCTGGCCTTCACAGCTCACAAAGCTAGTTCATTAACGCTTGTTGTGACACCATGTACAGCCCCAGTGAAGTTTAGTCTTATCAAATAACAAACAAGTCTCAAATCTCAGAGTCAATTCCTCTCAGAGTGGAGATCCCGGGCATGATTAATTCACTGCTCGCTGCCTGGACAAGAGGCTGTAGAAATAGAGAGAAGAGCTTCTAGGCACTCAGATGCTGCAAAAATGTGTCTGTGTGAGAATCAGAGTCTTGGTCCTAGTTCCTTGACCTGTGGGGTTTTTTTTTAAATCTCCATGAGCAGGTGTCCATGGATTGCACTCACTCCACCCTTCTCATATGGATAAAGGGCATAGCCCTGTAAAGTGAGTCGAAGTCTACCTCCGAAGGTAGATTTAGTTCATTAGTATTTGTAAAACCATGTGGAGATTCTCAGATGTAAATCTGGTCTGAAATGGCAAATTACAAATGATAATTAATAGTTGCTTATTATCACGGTAAAGACTTTTTTTTAACAGAGAGAAGGAGATCTTGAGATGAAGAACATCAAAAAATACCCATGACTCCCCCAGGCTAGTATTGATGGGAAGAGCTGACTGTGTGTGAAAGGAGGCATGGTAATGCAATAAGGAGTGAGAGAGGTTTCTGGTGCACCTGCATTCACAACACATTTCTCTTCTTGTATTCAACACAGTTTAGGGAGGAAGGGGTGGGAGTAGGGAGAGAAAGGGCAAAGTGGATTGACAGGGCTCTTATATTGCTCTCTCAAATTGATGCAAAGGCAGCCCTAATTAAACAGATGTTCTTAATAATAATCTGACAAATGTCCCTGCTTTAATTTGCTTCAGAGTGAAAATTAATATAACAATGCAACAATACTTTTCAAGGGACGAAAAAGGGAGCAGAACTAATAAAAGCCAGGCGCTTACATGGTATATTATTGCTTTTCTTTCTGCATGTCTGGCGAATATTTACCTCCTCTGGGAGCAGTTTTCATATTTATTTGATCAGTCCTCCAAGCTAAAGCTGATTTTGTGGTACATTGCAAAAGGATTAATGCAAGGCCAAGAGGTGTGCTGGGTACATAGACACATCAGGGGTCTCCATGGTGATTCTGAAGCACAGAGGGAAATATCCCAATGGCAATAAAGTTAGCAAAGCTATTAACCATAAAGAGTGGCCCGTAGAGGATAGGGAAGGGAGTGCATTTTGGACTCCTGAAGCAGGGAGCCTATCAAGCCGTGACAGGTGAACCACAAAAGATCCTGAGGTCCGACTACTTCAATCTTTAGGACTGAGTCTCAGACCAATGGGAGAATTTCTCAGGCCTCCATAATCTCAGGGTTTGCTATGGCAACATGGCTATGCGTGCTGCATGCACCATGGCCATAGATGGCACAACCATGAGAGTGATATTGAATAGACTAGAGGAAGTCTACACAGGTGCAAGGAGAAGACACAACTTGAGTTCTTGGGCCGGAGTCTCCTCTGCCGCGACCTTTCCACACAACCCTGGCAATGGCTCACATTTTGGTGTTTCTATGCCACCTTTAGCCATAAAACAGGGACACAAGAATTGCTAGACTGGATCAGACCCAAGAGCCATCTAGATCTTTAGCCCATCTGTGACAGTGGCCAGTGCCAGATGCTTCAGAGGCAAGAACCTCACAATAGGCCCAGGAGGGGTAATCTGTGACCACCTATGAAAGATTCAAGTGCCACCCAACTGATTAGCTTAGGACCCAAACACTCACAGCTGGCAGCATGTGTTTCTACTGGTGGTGCACATGCCTTGGTGCACATAACAAAATTTATTCCACATGCAAATGGAAGAAATTGGAGGGAACACTGCACGGCATTGACATTTTGTACCTTTAATTCATATAGTGGCTGTACAGATTCTCTCATGCCAGCAGGAAACAGACACAAATGGGAAAAAGCTAGTTTATGGTTCAGCTCATTTAAATTTTCCACCCCAAATCCCTGATATCCCAACAGCCAGGAGAACAACTGTGCAAAATGCTATGGGCAGTGGAAGTGATGAGGCATCTGGCAGAGTGAGCTACTGAGGGACAGCATGAAGGAGAAAGACGGAAGGCAGAACAAGAGAGCAAGGAATAAAGCCATGGGTGAAAATACACACAGAAATGGGGAGGGGAGAGCAGGTGATAAGAAAGAAAAAGGGAAGACTCCATGCACCCAATGGGAGGGTGTTACCGATTTGCCATTCTTGAAATATTTCAGAGCTCAGCTTGTGAAACCATTAATGATAACGGATCCCTTAGACAATAAAGGGGGAAAGCAGCAAATTAGAGAAAAGAGGAAAAGCTGCCAGCTAAGTGTGTTGCCCTTTGCTGGAGTTAATGAGGCTTGTTTACTTTCTGGCTTTTTGTAGCTTTTTGAAATGTCAGATGCCACCCAGACTACCATGGCAAAAGCACATAAGTAAGTGCCATCCCTCCCATTTCTCTCTAACACACACACACACACACGCACACACACACACACACGCTGGGAGAAGAACCTCTGAATGCAGTGTTGAGATAAACCTCTTTTGAAACCGGTGAAATACCGGCACATGAGTGGGCTTGGTATGGCCTGTTGTTGCACCAGCAGAGTGTGTACATGAAAAGGAGTAACTATGACTAATGCACTAACAGGACTAGTGCATTAGAAGATGGGTGCAGTCATTGGTCAGTGGCTCACCACCATTCCCTGTGGTCCAAACCACACTCGTCAGGCCTCCGCCGCTGAGCAGTCCCCTGTCCAAACTCCAAGTGACTCTGTCACTGAACAGGATGGGACACCACTGAAGGGGTGCATCTTACTTAAGCTTGTCACTGGCATTCACTTTGCACTGCTCTGGGCTGTTTGTTATTCAAGAACAGGTTTACCTTAGTACTGAAGGTTGGAATGGGGGCAACCTGGATGGCCAGGATGGCTGCATCTCTCCAAATCTGTATCTGAGAATCTTTCCATCAGCACAGGGCACCGCCTTAGCTGCCTACTCCTTCCCTGCCACTTCTCTGGACTCAGCGCACATCTCTTGGGGCACTGCGAGGGGAAGGGACGTGTCAGGCAGTGGTCCTGCATCAATCGCCCTGACGCATCTCAGCCCTCGTGTCACAGGCAGAACGAATACAGTGAGGTGGAGGTAAGGCTGAATTATTTACTTGTTCCATAAATCAGCCAGCTGGAGCTTTCTCTGCCTGGTGACAACACCAGCCATTGCTCACTGTTCCTTTCTGAGTACATCTCCCCTTATGGGTGCTGCCAGGGGTCCTGGTCACATGCCAGGAGGTCCCAAGAATTAATAACTTATGGGCGCCCTCTCCTTCCTTCCCAGAAACCTTCCTGATCCCGTCTGCTTCCTTTAGTGACACCCGGCACTGCAGAGGGCCCTATTCAAATCTCAAGAAAGCACCGACTCAGGCATTAGTTCAGCAGCTTAATCGCTTCTCATTCTTCCCTCTGAACCCAGCCCCTTGCACTCTGTCCTGAGTGCAGCTCCACACCTTCATTGCTGGGATAGGACATGCCCTCCTTGTACACCCTACTGGAACCCACTGCCCCACTCCCCCTAAAACAATCCCCTCCCCTCACTGTGGGGCCCAGTCCTGCCTGCACTCCAGCATGGCTCAGCCCTCCCATTCTCCTTCCTCGCTGAGACCTCTCCTTGTCACCTCTGATCCTAGAACCTAGCACGCTAGTACAGTGTCTGCACTGCCCCCATCCAAAACTCCCTGAGCATCCCCAGGTGTGGGGTAGGAATGGGGGATGCAATCTTCACTTGGAGTCTTTAAATTATTGCTGAGTTTCTGCAGGGTCTAGCAGAACTCTGCAAAAGGCTGGCTTCTAACCCGACATTATTTAATTAGTTCATTGTGTTGATTACCATCTGGGTCACTGTTGTCAGGGTTACAGCTGGCGCAGCATTCACCCATAGATCATATTTGAAAATCCACCTGGGGAAATGGGGATATTAAAAAACTAACAGGGTCTGAAAGTAACATGATTTCTAAGCATCCCTGAGCTGCTTTATTGATCCCACAGTGAGGTTCAGTTAATTAATTTCGTCCAGCTTAAATAAAATAAAAATAAAATAAATGCATGTGTGTGCTCTCCATGCTGAGACAGTGTGTGTGGTGGTAGTGCTCTGTGTGTTTCTGTGTGTGTTTCACTGGGTATGCATAGAGGAATTTTTAAGGGCATGCAAATCCACTAATTTAAACGGTGTGGCATCTGATTAGCTCAGGGCTGGATTAGGATCTATGTGTTTGTGAGCAAGGGTGTGTGTGTGTGTGTGTGTGTGTGTGTGTGTCAGAGAGAAATCGCATATGTGAATCTCAATGTCCGGGATTGTGTGAATGACTTTGGAAATGTGAGAGGATGTGCGAATGAGTGGAAGTGCTTGTGACTGTACGTGTGACTTGAGTGATTATAAAATCGTGTGAGCGAGAAAGCATTAGAGGCAGTGGAAGTGTGTGTTTGCTTATGTGATTAGGACTCTGAGTGCCTCTGATCTTATGTGTGAGTGTGTGTGTTTGCAATAGCTGCATTTGCTGAGCAGCCGCACAATGAGATCAATTTGGGAGACGCCTGTTACAAAAATAGCAATTTCAAGAAATCTGAGCTCCAAATGCAAAGAGCAACTGACACGCCACAGTTCAAACCCAAATGAGCTTGTGTCACACAACCACAAAGGGTTTGCAGCTGAGCCCTGGCTTGAATTATACTGTGGTCACAGGGAGTGCGAGTGGCAGTTGTGTGAGCCCTGATTGCATTATATTCCAGAGAGACAGAGAACTTCTAGACTAGTCATTTGCTTTCTAAAAAAGGCTAAATCCTTATTTCCTCTGAGATGTGACATTGGCCTGAAGTTCTCAAGGTTTAGGCAAAACCATCAGTCACAGTCAGCTGGGTCTGGATTGGGAAAGTGGCCGTTCTACCTTGTAGCGAGAAGTAGGTATGTGGGGAGACACTGCTGACCAGGCAGAAAGGAAACTGCTCTAAACAAATGCACAATGCCGCCATTTAAGCAAGCTGCTTCTCGCCAGTTCTTTGCCGCTTTATGGAAAAGCCCTGCCCGAGCCAGGGCATTCAAGGGGAGACCCAATGAGATGCATACAAAAATTAGGCAGGATTTTCACAAGTGCTCGGTGTGTGCCTGACTGGTCTTGGATTAAGGGATTTGGAGTGTGAGGGGCTCTGAGCTGAGCTTGGGGCAGGCAGTCGGGGTATCGGAGGGGGTTCTAGATGCAGGCTCTGGGAGGGTGTTTGGATGCAGGGGTGCTCTGGCCTAGGGCAGGGACTAGGGTTGCTGAACACACACCCCTAGGTCTTTTGGCCGGCAGCCATTTTGTGCCGGCAGCTTTGGGGAACTAGGTAAGCATGGGGGCTGGGGTCAGGGGTGCTGGGCGCCAGGGGGGAGCTCGGGGGACGGGAGGCCAGGAGCTGAGTGTTTGTAGGGTTGCCAGGTGCCCGGCATTTTTGCCTCCTGGCCAGGGAAAAATTCAGAGAATACCGGACTGTCCAGGTGAATACCGGACACCTGGCAACCCTAGCAGGGAGCTGGGGTGTAGGAGGGGGTTCATGACTGAGTAGGGGTTCAGGATGCAGGCTCCAATTGGCGCTGCTTACCTCTGGTGGCTCCTGGTTGGAGGTGCAGTGGGGCGAAGGCAGGCTCACCCTTGCCCTGGCCCTAGACCACTCCCAAAAGCAGCCATGAAACTCCCTCCCAAGTCCTGTTGTGCCCCCGCCCTGCTCTGTGGAGATAAGATACGGGGGGAAGGAGGCCCCTTGACATCATCACCCTCCTTTCCCTCCCCTGCCCTGCACAGAAAGCAGGAGGGTCCCCAGGGGCAGGGGCAGGGTCAGCTCCAAGGCAAAGGGCAGGAGATGTGTAGCAGTAGGAGGAGGGGTAGCTGAAGTGCTGGCACTTGATAGCCTCCTGGCCGATCCAGTCAGGATCACCTGCCAGAGGCTCAAAGATCGACCAGTAGATCCCGATCGACTGGTTGGTGACCACTGACTTAGGGTAACCTAAAGACCATTATGGCTTACAGGGATGGGCACATGCAAGGCCATCCCAGACATAGCGGCTTTCCCTCTAAGAACAATTTGAGTCCCTTGGTACTATGAATATTATGGCCGACTCTCCCCCACTCAAAGAATCTCCACCTCTAGCTGGTCAGTCTGGCTTTCCTGCTTAATGTCTCTCTGGAGTAGTATGAAGCTGCTGGAGCAGGACCCAGAATCTGGCTCAGTTTATTATCAGATGTTCTTTATATATCAAAATAGGAATCATTTCACCCGCCAGACAATGCAGCATCTCTGGGGTGGAATGCAGCAGTGCTTTAACAGCAACACTAATCACGGTTTGGGACAGGAAGTGAAGAAGTATGCTATAACCAGGGAATGCCGGGGGACAATAGATAAGTAACCAAACTGAAACTTTCCAACCTTGGCACTTAGGGGACCCCAACTCATCTACAAATGGTCCAGCACTTGATTTGGCATCTTATCCAAAAGACAGAACCTTTTACCCCCCTGCTGAGGTATTGTTCCAATACAGCCCCATAACAACTGTTCTCCCTTATTGAGGGCCTGATCGCAAGAGATACTAAGTTCACTCCACTCCCATTCAGGTGCTAGCTCACCAATAGCATATGTAAGCGGGGGAATGATCCCGCTATTGTGGGGAACTTTCCTGGCTTCTATACACCCCGGTGAAATGAACCAGTGAAAGGATCTGAGTCCCCGCTCCCACTTCCTTTGCCCCACGGCTCCCCTGTTCCTGAGGGCTCCCCCTCCACTCTCCTGAGTAGCAGAGCCCTTGAAACCCCAACAAGGCTGGGCCCAGGTTTCCTGGGGCTTAATCCCCGACCTTGTAGTCACTAGGGGCAGGAGTTAGGGTGTCCCCACTCCGAGGTGCTCTCTTTACACTGCAGGCCTTCTTGGCCCAGTGATCACTTCATAAGGTTCAAAGCAAATACAATTTATTAAACATCAACTGATTAAAGAGAATAGAATAAGAAAAAAAATGAGAATGGTTAAATGAGAACACACAGCCCTGCTCTGTAGCACAGGGACATCAAAACAGCAGCCTGTAGAGTGTAAGGACAGTCCACAGTCTCTTCCTTACAGGCCCCTTAGAGGCCTTGGATGTGCTGCGGGGGGGGGGGCGCAGGCTGGATACGCTTGCTCTGGCAGTGGCCACACAGCCTCAAGCTCTAAGTGGCCAGACCCCTTTCCCTGTCCAGAGCCTCTCCCCACACTTTGCAGTTCCCAGCTGCTCACCACATCCAGCTGCAGGGTGCTGCTTGGCCAGTCTCTAGCTTCTTGCATTGCTTCTCTGTTCCTTTTGGCTCTCTGAGCACTGCCAGTCTGCTGCTCAACACAGGGTCTGCACTCCTTGAGCTGTGTGTGTCAGGCTCAGCTGCTGCAAAAACTGCCCCTCAGCACACAGCTTGCACTCCTTGGGCTGTGTCTCAGCTCTCTGTTTGCTCAGAGAGAGCCAGAACAATCCCAGCTCACAGGGAGGACGGGGCCTGGCCTCTCCCCTTCCTCACTGGCCTGTCCAACCTGTCAATCAGACTGAGCTGGAGTGTTGGCTGCTTTCCATCGTCTCTGGGGTCTGTCAGCCTCATGAACCCTTCCCCTTCTGAAACTGGGAGCTGGCAAACCAAAAAACTCCCACAGAGTTTTAGTAAGGGGTAACAGTCCCCTTACACATAGCCTGAAACATAATGGGTTTTCATCCAATGCCCCGCCCCCATCTAAACACTGACCAAGTTTAACTTAGTTTACCAATATAGAAGTAAGAAATCTGGTTCATGTTCCCATTCTGCCTTTTCCTACTCCCAGTTGTGAGGTCATTAGTCAATAGCAGCAATGTGGTTATAAATAAGAAAAAAAAAAAGCTGATTTTTCCATTAGAATAGGTCTTTAGGGCGGAATTGTTTTAAGCTTTCCATCACAGCAGGTCTGCATAACTTGTGGCATGAAATCACTCATTCAGTGAGTGGAAACAGAAGCTGTGTTGTTTAATCCAACCCAAACTCTCTCCTGCATTCCCTGCAACACACTTTCATCAATTTACCTCCTTACCCTGGGATCACTGCAGTGGTTTTATCACTGGGCAAGATTTTATCAAGACAAAAAAGCAAAAGGAGACTCGCATTCCAAATACCATCAACTATTCAATAGGCCCCATTTCAAAAGATGGTCCCTGGGCGGAGCAGAGATTCATGTTTATGAAATGAGGGGTTGGCTGCTAGCCACTCAGTACAGGCCACCAAGCCAAGTTGCAGTTGGTGTGTGTGGGACTGACAGTAATAGAGTTTGAGCCCAACGGAGAGTGGATGAAAACAGTGAGACTCAACAAGTGGCAACTGTTGAATCTGCTGTAACAAGAGGCCAGGACACCAACCCTCTCTTGCTCTGTCCACGGCACCTCTCTGTCTCTCGTGAGTCTGTTTGCACATTTATTTTCTTCCTTCTTTTTATCGCTGCTGCCAAAGCTACCGAGCTCCCCTGTTGCTTAGACCATGCTCTTTCTGCTTGGCTCCTTTCCTCGATTTCTTGTCCCAAAATATATCCCTTTCAGACATCATGACCACATCCCTACTCCATTTTTGCTTAGACTTCTGCATCTCCAGCCCTTGTTCCCAGTGTTTTTCCTGTCCCCATCCCTGCCCCTGCTTCTGCATGTGCTTGGACTGTCTTTCTCTCCTTTCTTATATCTCCCTTTAAAATCCATGTCTTCCAGGAATTCTTCCATTGCAGATTCTCTGTTCACCAGTCATCTCTCCTCACTTTTCTGACCTCCCAAATTGTCAGGCTGGCATTCATCTGGTTCATATTGGTCTGTAAACTTACTACGGGAGACACCAAGGGAAAAATCTTGGTACCACTGAAGTAAATGGCAAAACTGCCATGCCAGTCTTTCACCCCAAGCTGTGTGTGTGTGTAACAGGTGCATTTATGGTGCTAAATAAATAAAAACAAAGTAAAAATGCGAACAGTAAACATGTCTCTCTCTACACCATGTGATAGATGTGAGACCTGGGAAAGAATTCAAATAACTATAGACAAATGTGCCAGGCAAGCATGGATTTTTGGGATAATACTAGTTAAATAGATTTCCTGGGAAATCCCTGAAGAATGGGTAATGCTACAACTCTGGGTTTGCTTAAAACACAAGCCTTTTGAAGCTACACCCTGAGAAGGCCCTTGACAGGTGATTACCTGTTCCTGGACATCAAAGACCAAAGCTGCATAAAGAAACAGTTAATCTGCCCCGTCTTCATTCTGGTTCCTGATTTTAAAACTGACTTGAACCTGTAGCCACAGGAAAATCTCATTGTGGGCTTCAAAGGACTGACCTGTACCCAAACACTGTGATGGGGCTGTTGGTGATCTCTAGAAAGCTTTTAAGCACCTGTGCAGGTTCTTTTACTGTGTTTAGATGCTTCCTCCAATAGTTTTACCTAAAGAATAAATGTGCCACTTTAGAAGGAGCTGTGTTACTGTTGGTTACTGTGGGAACTGTTAGCATTACACTGGTCAGAGTCTAACTCACAGACTGGCTTGCTGGAGATATTACAGTGTAAGGCAGGGAGTAATGCAGCCTTAAAAACCCTCTGGCCAGAAGGGAGTGAGATATGCATCTTTGCCTTAAACTAGTGATGGCTGGGAGTCACTAACCTTGAAGTGAATGTCCTGAGATGGGTGCCACTGAGGGGGAAATACAGGCACGGTTACCCTGGCAATGTGACACTCTGTACACTACAAATACACATGTACGCACAAACTCACACACAGAGTTCTCCTAAAAATGTTAACATTTGCCAAGAGATCACACGGTTACTTCCTATTCTAAGTATAGTGAAGATATTCAGTACCTCAGGGTACGTCTAAACTACATGGCTCCGTCGACGGAGCCATGTAGATTTGTTGTTTTGGCAAAGGCAAATGAAGCCGCGATTTAAATGATCACGGCTTCATTTACATTTACATGGCTGCCGCGCTGAGCCGCCAAACAGCTGATCAGCTGTTTGTCCGCTCAGCACGCTAGTCTGGACGCTCCCCTGCCGACATCAAAGCCCTTTGTCGGCAGCCCCGGTAAACCTCATCCCACGAGGAATAACGGGGCTGCCGACAAAGGGCTTTGATGTCGGCAGGGGAGCGTCCAGACTAGCGTGCTGAGTGGACAAACAGCTGATCAGCTGTTTGGCGGCTCAGCGCGGCAGCCATGTCAATGTAAATGAAGCCGCGATCATTTAAATCGCGGCTTCATTTGCCTTTGCCTATGTGTCTAATCTACATGCCTCTGCCGACAGAGGCATGTAGTCTAGACACAGCCTCAGATATCTCTGAGTGAAAACTATAGACTTTTAAAAGATGAGTCCAGGTCTGTGGGAATGCATGTGTATCATAGAATCATAGAATTCTAGAACTGGAAGGGACCTCGAGAGGGCATCAAGTCCAGTCCCCTGCCCTCACGGCAGGACCCAGTATCGTCTAGACCATGTACGTGAATGTAAATATGTGTATATTTGTGTAATGTGTCTGTAAGACTGTGTATGTATGTACAGTTATGTATGTAGGTCTATAATTGTATGTAAAGGCTGTATTGCACCAATGTTGTTTGTTAATGGCTAAGGTTGATAAAACAACTCGTGTATGTTGTTTCCCCCTTTGAATTGAATAATCTTGAGGTTGTATGAAAAAAAAATTGTTTGTAAAGCACAGAACTGGGCTTTTGTAGAGTCGCAGCTTTAGAAGCTCTCAATAGGGAAAGAAGACGACTTGAGTTGAGCACTGAGATATAGAGGATGGAGAGAGAGAAACAGGAGATATATTTTAGGGAAGCAATTGTATAGGACACTGGGCCACAGAAAAAATAGAGGAATAAAAATAGGACAGTATGGATACGGTTAGAAAGAGGACACACAAGTTTTTGTGCATGTTTGTGCACACCCACACACATCTATCTAGCTAGCCATCATTCTCATTTATTTCTCTTTCTGTTCTGTTTTTATCTTCCCATCTACCTCTGTCTAAATTGCTCCCATCCTCTCATCCCTCTTTGCCTCCTGTTTCTATCTCTCCATCCTTCACTGTGTCTAACCATTCTATGCCAGTGCGTCTCTGTCTTCTCCCACTGAAATATGGTCTTGCTTCACTGCTCTCTGTGCATCATGGATCCATATTTATTTCCCAAACAATTATTTCTTTTCACATAACCTCAGGATTATTAATTTCAAAGGGAAGGAAAGAAAATTTAATGAATTTTTATAAATGCCAAAATTTTTAAAACAAATGACTAGGGTGCACTAGAACCTCATTAAAATACAAAGAGATTAGCAAGGTCTTATTCCTTTCAATTATTAACAATGTACTTGTTCTCCAGAAAAGTACCCATGAAAATTTAAAACAGATGAAAATGGTTGTTCACTTAAAACTGCTCAGTTAATCTGTGAATAATGTTTTATTCAGAGGCGTTAAATGAACACTGCAAGATTTGAGATGTGGCAATCCACATCCATCCATCATGTGACACAAACTTGGGGATCAATACGATGCAGTGCCCTGAGGAGAGATGAACATGGCAGCTTTTGGGGACGTGAGTGCAGAGTGCTCGTCTTAGTTCACTGGATGTCCAAAAATCAATAGCCGGCCATAGACTTTATAAGTTGTTTTTTTAGAATGAGTCTACAGCCTGACACTGGATGCGGAAGAAGCTGCAATAGCTGGAGGTAAAGGGAAAGGGAGGGCTATGTGTGGAAAGGCATTAATATAACCCCCTAGCCAAGGGCAGTGCGGGAAGACCAGTAAGAGCATCAGATCTGGATTTTGTTCACTCTAGAATTTGGGGGTGGTCAGATCCCTGGGGGGCTGGGTTACCCTCTTCCAAAGATAGGCCAGAGGTTCCCACCCACCGGTCTGCAGACCAGGGTCAGGCCGCGAACCACTGGCTGCTGGGTAGTGGCACACTGCCAGGCCATGACCAGGACTGCTTTATCCCGCCGGGTGCACTTGAGGGGCTGTGGCTGCAGCAGGAGGCAGATGCACCACATGCAACATAGAAACCCTTCAGCTCAAGCCACAGGGCTGCTCTGGGATCGGCCCTCCCCCTGCCAGCGCAGCCTCAGGCAAAGACGGGCAGGGAGCTGCCCGGGTGCTGGGCCTGGGCTCCCTTTTGATCCTTCTCATCCCTCCCCCAATCCATGTGCTTGCGCCGGGCTCCTTTCCCCGCCCCTCTCGTGTGCGCAAGGGGCTCGGCCGGCTCCTTGCTGTTGAGCGCCTGCAGCTCCCTCCTTGATCCCTTTGCCTCTCTCCCTGCCCCCTTGTGGCAGCTGCTCCCCCGCCCCCCGCCTCTCCCTCCCACCTGCTGTTTCCTCTCTCCCAGCCCCATACTCCAGCTGTGCATGTGTCTTGGGGAGAGGGATCCGGGTTTCCCAACCAGCGCCATGTCCGCCCCTATCCTGCCTGCTGCTTTACGGCAGTGCAGGAGTGAGACTGGTTGGGCAAATAGGCAAATGAATTTGCATAAAAAATATGCAAATAAAATGTTACTGTCTGCCAAAAGTTTGTGAATGAGTTTGCTGGTCCACATTATAAAAAAGGCTGGTAACCACTGAGATAGACGCTATAGGTGAAATTTGGATCTAGAGCAATGGTTCAAAAAGTGTGGTCCTGAGCATCTTGCAGGTGGGCCACGGGCTCAGGGCTTGGTTGGAGTGCCAGCAATGGCTTCCCACAGGGGGTGAAGTGGAGGGGGTCTGGGGAGCCTCATGGGCCAGATCCAGATTGCAGAGGAGGAAGTGACTCCTGGCTGGGGGAATGGCAGCGCAGGAAACTGATCACCTGGAGGCTTTCCCTCCTGCTCTCATTTGCCGGAATTACAGCCAATGGGAACAGCGGGGGGTGATGCCTAGGCTTGCCAGATGCTTTGAACAAAAATCCCGAACATGGCAAACTTGGTTGAGCAAAAAAAAAAAAAGGTCACTGTGCCTTTAAATGGCCCCGCACTCCCCCACCAGACATGGCAGGGGAAAACTGCTTCCATCCAAGGGCAACAGGAAATACCGGACATTTCACCTGTCTGGTATTTTCTGTTTTCTTTATTACCGGATGGGGGAGCCAAATACCGAACAGTCCAGGCTAAAACTGGACACCTGGCAACCATAGCGATGCCTGGAAGCAGTAGGAGTCAGGTAAGCTCCACCCATTCCCTTCATGCCCAGACCCCACACCTCCATCTCCCTCATGCACTCCCTTCCCACTGAGACCTTGCACCTTCACCCTGCTCCTGCACCCCCCGTCCCAACCAGACCCCCACCCTCAGCCTGCTCCTACACCCTCCCTCTCAGACCTCCCCCACTCTGCTCCTGTACCCAACCTTCCTCCCAGACCCCCTATGTTCAGCCCACTTCTGCACCCAACCTCCCAGCCTCAACCTCTCCTGCACTCATTTTATCATCATGGGTGGTTGGCTGGTGGTCCACAGAAAGGACTGAGTTGAGAGGGGTGGGCCACGGGCCAAAAAGTTTGAGGACAACTAATCTAGGGTTCATATTAGAAACAACTCCTCCCGTGGACAAAGATCAAGGCAGGGGGCTAGATCAATAGATTTAGGTCATCCCACTATGACAATAGGGAGCTGTTTGTGAAATTCAGACCTGGATCGGGATGTGGGCTCCAGCTTCCTCTCCACACAAGCACATTTAGGTGTATTTGAATGTGAGGAGTTGGTCTGAGTCTACTTCTAGCTGAAAGTAGAGGATGCACAAACTCTTATTGCATGTGCCTCAACACATTGAAAGGGGGGGTGGATGGTAAAATTTAGAAGTTTGGCTCCAACTGTCCTTAGTGTATTTATTATCTGTGTTCGGGTAGTGCCAAACAGGTGCAGCTGAGATTGAGGCTCTCTTGCTCCAGGAGTACACATAGGTTTTGTGTCCTACTGGGAGGAGAAACTGAGAGATGGAGCAGACCGGGGAAAAGAGAAGCAGCCCAGAATAAAAGAAATGCACTTTACACAGAGTGCCCCTTTGTGCCAGCCAAGAGCTGGGTGTGCCGGGCTCTTTATCCTGCATCCAGGGCGTTGATGGTTTCTTAGTTATAAATAATGCATCATTTATGTATTTTAATGGAATCAACCTTGTAAAAAAGATCTTGTTCTTTTGAAGCAAGGTATCGAATGAACAGTGTTCTGAAAATCTCTTGCTGGGAACCAGGTGTACTAGCTTGGGAGTAGACAGACCTGCTCAGTATGGGTCCCCCCTCCCCTCTTTGCTTCATTTCTTTGTTTCTGCAATCTGCTGTGTCTTCAGAAGTCTGATTAGGCAAACCCAGTGCTGCTGACCTAAGCACACAGATTAGTTTTATCTCCTAAGGATGAAACTACTAGGCCTGCAACAGACTGTTATCTGTATCCATAATGAAGAGGGACGTAATGGAGAATCGCCAGACTGCAATAAGCAGCCAAAGTGAATTGTAAGCAGTGCTTGTGTCTCTTTGTTTGCTGTATGGTATGATAACACCAGACTGGGCAAAGAGATGCCAAGTCACTCTCATAAGGACAAGGACACAAAGATGCAGCTTTGAATCGTTACAGTAAGGGGCAATTCCAGCCAGCTCCAGTTATGTGTAGCTCAGATAAAGAAAATCAGATGGTGACAAAATAGTCATTGTGCGCTTTAGTGATGGGACTGGCAGTGAGAACTTCTGGTTTCTGTCCTTTGAGCTGTGACAATGGCATGCTGGGTAACTTTGGGCAATTCATTTAATCGCTTTGTGCCTCAATTTCCCCACTAACAAATTGAGGATACCAATAACAACCTCCTTGCTCCAGTACTTTGAGCTCTACTTATGGAAAACAACTTTAAAGCGCTATTATCGTTATCTGAGTTTGAAATGGCAGGAGTGTAAATCATTTTTTCATTTTGGTGGAGTTTGGTCAATTTCAAACAGTGTTCTCTCTTCAAGAAGAAGCTAGTTCCTGTTAGGTTTCTATTTTTAGGGCTAGGAAGGACCACTATGAGTGACTATCCAATTTGACCGCTTGGATAAACACAGGCCAGAGAATTTGAATAGGGAATGTTTGTGTTTAATGGCTGTTGGAGGTACAGCATCTTAGCAGCACATGTTCAATACAGATGAGATCATAACACTGTACCAGTGTGTAAAGGTGTTCTGATAACCTAAGTCATGTTGATCTTGAATTCAATGGTTAGAACCCCAGAGAAAAACACCCCCAAACCTCAAGGCATGAATTTTGAAGCTTAAACCCATTTCTGTTTCTGAACCCTCTCCTTGGATCAAGCTTGGCTAGAGCCAAGTGAAGATTTTGAATATCCCAGGGACATCCAGAAGTGCAATCTTGGAGCTGTTTGGATTCTGAATCCTCCATCAAGATTAAGAGTATTCAGATCGGGGGGATTCTTTGCAACTAGCGATCTTCATAACTTTCTTTGAAGCCACTGTACAAAATGAGAAATACAATCCTACAACCCTTGCAGATCCTAAGGAGATAGGGGAGGTTTCCAGAGCGACTTTACACATCCTCTTTGATATGAAAGCGTGATGTTCCCAGTGTTCTCAGAACCAACACACCCATTTCCCTGGTAGCTTCCTTCTTGTAACCCAGATTAATTAGATACGTGTTTACATTAATTCGTCATCAAGTTTGTTTACTTACTAATTCATTTTCAAAGTGGACGTCACCACAAGTGTGGAGATGAAGACAAACTACAAACAATACTTCACAATATGCAAGGAGAGGCTAAATTTGTTCCTATCTTTACAGGGATAACGACCGAATAAACCACAGTTGTGTGCCAACCTGTCTTCAGGCAATGGCACTGATGGTATATAAAACTGTCTTATTTCTTCTTGGATTTGCCTGGACAGACCTACTTCTGCTGTCATGCCCTTCTGGGTTGCATAGGGTTGAATGGTAAAATGACCCTTCACTTTCCGTTTGGTTCCCTGGAAGATTTAGGACTACCAAAGAGGAAACATTACATTGAGAGAAGATTTCTTGGCCACTGGGAGCATCCATGGCTTCAGAGTGCTTTTCATACTATTTGATGATCTGGCCTTAAAACTAATTCCCATCTCACCTGGAGGGAGAGCAGTTCCTCCAGGATTAGGATTAAGGGTTGTCTTGGGAAAGAATATAGGGAGGGAGGCTGAGGTTTACAAAGCTGCCTTGGACATCCACGTTTCTTAGGCATCTTTGAAATTCTCTGTCTGAATCCCCAATCTCACCACAGGAAGATCCTTGCAAAAGGTTGGTATATCAGAAGGCAGGTGTATCTGTGGAGGAGCACCTGGAAGAACACAGAGCTTCTATTCCCTTGCAAATCAGGGCCGAGAAGCAGAGCGTCCAGGCGAAATGTACAAGGAGCTCTTAAGTGTCAATGACACGCAGAGGATCGGGGGCTGCCTAGGAAGGGTTGATGTTAATTCTATCATGTGCCTAATGAACTGAAACAAATCTCATCATGCAGAAACTCCTGCTAAATAAACCTTTAGCCAGCATGCTTTTTCAAGGATACAGATCTTTGCATGATAACAAAGCCAATCCTCTCAGACACCCTCGTTCCCTGCTGACTCCATTTGAATCGCTGATACTGGGAGGGCTGGAAAGTCTTAGGACTTTGAAGAGTCTTGTGGCATCTTAAAGACTGACAAATTTATGTGGGCATATACTGGAGCCTAAGCTTTTGCCTAAACAAATCTGTTAGTCTTAAAGGTGCCGCAAGATTCCTCATTGTTTTTGCAGAAACAGACTAACACAGCTACACCTCTCAGAACTTTGGCACTGTCAGGGAAGGAGTTTCTTAGGGGGCATGTCTTCCTTGGAAAAGAGATTCACAACATGACCCAGGAAGAGAGAGGAGAGGAGCCATCCTTGTCCTATGCAGCCGCATATTCTGCATAGGGTACCTGAAAATTTGGGGCACTATTGGGTCATAATATCCATCCACTCACATCATCCTATCCTTGTTCTGTGGGTCTGCTTCTTCTGAAAAGGATCTAGTTAACTTTACCAGTGAAGAAACCCACCCGATCTATTAGCAGAACATTGAGCCTGTGAAAGAGCCATTCCAGTGGTAATGAAGCAATTTAACAGTCATTTGCCAACCCCAGATATAAACTCTCCATTTCTGAATTCACTGTGTTAGTCTACGGGACCTTTGTTTAAATTTATTTAAAAAATATTTCATTAGTATTTTGCTGAAGGTTATTAAAACCACATCTCTAAAAACTCATTCTGTCCCTCCCACTGTTGTCAGGCATAAGGGCACCAATTTAATAATCCAGGCTGAAACTCTCTAAACCAGGATTTTCTGGTCCAGCAACATCCATGGTCTGGCACAGATGTTGCAGGGTCAAAGAGTCTTGGTGGAGGGCCAGCAGCAGAGACCTCTGTGGGGCTAGCAGGGCAGTGGGCTGCCTGCAGTGAGTTGACGGTGAGGCCGCCAGCGCATGGCAGCAGGGCTACTCAGCATGTGGCTATCTGGTAGGGCTGGGAGCTGTGGCAGTGGCTGCCCAGCGGGTCCTGGAGCACCAACGTGTGGCTGCCAGGTGGTCCCACAGCCTCAGTGCGCTGCTTCTCAGTAGACCCTGGAGTCCCAGCGTGCAGCTGCCAGGCAGGTGCTGGAGCCACAGCAGTGGTGTCTGGCTACCCAGCAGGGTCAGCAAGACAGAAGGGCTGCTTGGAGGTGGGGAAGCTTCCAGGAGGCTGGCAGGCCGGGCCAGAGGGCCGGTGGCAGGGGGGCCAGAAATGACCTCCCTTGGCCTGGCAAAGTCTCATCTGGCACTGGTCAGGTCCCGAGGGTGCTGGACCAGGGAGGTCCAACTTGTACTACATAGGGCCCCATAAACCCAGGAGATGGCCTGGGAGAGGAGTCAATATAGGGAAAGAATCTTGGAAGGAACTCCATAAATCATCTAGGATGCAGAGCCAAACAATCGCATGGTAGCTTTGCTGTGTGCGCACGGCTGGTTCCTGTTGTCATGAGTGTCAATGCTTCATTAAAAGAAACTTCCTCCAGTGGCTTAAGCCAGGGCTCCTGGGTTCTGCTCTGTCCATTCATGATATTTCTAATGTGCCCAGCACCAGTCTGCGACTGACTCACTGTGTAACCAGGGGCACATTTATTTCATTTCTCTGTGCTGTTTCCTTGGTACGTCTAGCCTTCAGGCTTCTTTCAGAAGAAACTTTTCCAGAACTGATCTTCTGAAAAATCTTCCAAAAGAGCGCGTCCACACTGCCAAAGCGCATCCAAAAAGTGATCTGCTTTTTCAAAAGATAGCGTCCACACTGAATGGACGCTACCTCGCATTTAAGCTGTGATTACTATGGATGAAGTGGCCACCAAGGCACCTGTGCTTTTTTTTCTCACCTCTTCTTTTGAAAAAACTCCCTCTTCTGTGTCCACACATGTCTTTTTCCAAAAGAGTTCTTTCGGAAAAGGCATTCTGCCACGTAGAAAGAGGTTTACCAATGTCAGAAAACCCCCGGTTATGTCTACACTGGCGGCTTCTTGCACAAGAACATCTTGCACAAGGGTTCTTGTGCAAGAAGTCTTGTTCAAGAAAACGTTCACGCTGCCACGTGCGAGAAGTGCTTTTGCACAAGAGCATCCATGGCAGTGTGCACACTCTCTTGCACAAGAAAGCTCTGATGGCCATGTAGTCCCCTTACTAAAGGGGCCTCTGTTTTTTTTCCTGGAAGACCCTGTATGCTGCAATCCAGACTACAATTCCCATGAGCCCTTGGGAAAAACAGGAAGGAAGGACTCTTGGGTGGGAGATGACTCTCTCTCCATGTGGATGGAGAAGAGAGACCTAGAAGTCTGGGACTCTGCCTTGGAGTTTGGAACCGAAGAGGAGCCAGTCTGCTGCCAAGGAGATTGATCCAGTCCAGGGGCTGTTGGATGCAGCTACAGACCGGGACTAGATGCCTGTTGGAGCTGGGATCTAGCAGGCTGTTTCCAATAGGCACAGCATGAGGCAGTAAGTTTTTGGACCTTGTTGAAAAAGTGCTACCTGGGACAGAGCTGCTGTCTAGCCTGGACCGAATCTCCACTACAGCTGCAACATCAGCGCCAACGCAAGCAAGAGTCTGGGACTGTGAGTCCATGGGTGTGCACACTCTGGGGTGGGATCAATATTGGCAGTACAAATGTTAGCTATATAAGCTTCAATTAGTGTTAACCCCTGTTAATTGAAGTTAAGTAAAGATTGTTTATTTTAAAGTATTCTATTACTGCAAAGGGGTGGAAAGGATTTTTTCCCCCAAATTAAACACCATCACTACTGGGGTGCTCAGGATCTTCCATCAGGCACCCAGGCACACCTGTGAGTGTGTACTGCTCCCAAGAAACCCGGGGAGGAAAAAGGGGGTTACAGCTATTTTAGCCATAGGCGTTTCTTGCACAAGAAATCCCTGCTGAGCGTCCACACTGCCCTCTTGTGCAAGAGCTCCTGTGCAAGGGGGCTTACACCTGTTTAAAAAGAGCATAGCTCTTGTGCAAGGAGCCATCTCTTATCACGCCGTACTGAACATTTCCTTGCACAAGAGCGGGCAGGCAGTGTGGACGCTCTGCATTCTTTTGATTTTCTTTCGAAAGAACTCAATAGCAGTGTGGACGTAAGTGAAGTTTTTTTGGAAAAATGGCCATTTTTCCGAACCCTCCCCCTCAGGTGTTGTAAGGCTGAAAGAAGGATCCTTGGATAGAAAGTGATTCAGAAGGATTGTTGTGGTATAAGGATTGTAAGCAAATAGACAAATGGATTATTTAAAAGATATTTGTAGCTGATGGAAACATTTTATAACCAATCCTAGGACTAAATTCGGCCCTAGTATAAGTGGATGCTCTGCCTATTGCTACTTGATGTGAGTTTCTGACAGTTTTTCCCAAGGTTGAAATTTCATTTGCAATAGAAAAATCTAGTAGGTCACCACTCCCAGTGCTCAATTTTTCACTTCCATACCCTGCCCACTTCTTTGTCCAGTTTATTTTTAAATGACTCAAGAGAGAGTGTTTCAGTCTTGCCCTTCACATTGAGGTAAGTGACTTCCTTGTCTAACACTAACTATGCTCTTCTTTTACAGAGTCTCATTCTTAGTGCACATGCAGATCCCACAGAAGTCAGTGGCAAT